>NC_140571.1:43864655-43962155 GCF_057381845.1 Rhamphochromis longiceps | reverse complement strand
CTAGTTCTCTAACAGGCACAAGGTGTGTACAGCATTACTGGATTTTTAAACGTATGTATGTTTTAAACTAGCGATTGTTTTAAATTATGTAATAACGTTTTTGTTTGATTAGTTCCAGGGTTAACAAACTGAGCAGGAAAACATTCAGACCCCGCGACCACAGAGCCCTACCTTACATCAGGTGTGTATACAACGCGATGTATAGTTGTGTATTTTTTTTTTTTAAAGGGGTTTAAACAATTACAAATGTTCTAAACTGACCGTTTTACACATACAGAGCCACGCCAGAGAACCGTGTGTGTGGAGGAGCAGGACCATCCCGAATAACGCACACTACAAGGTAAGCATAGGCATATATAAATTAGATAAAAAGAGATAGAGAGGGAGACACGGTTATTCAGTTTGAAATGGGTACATGTATAAAATGTTTTAACACATGTCTATCTATCTTCACAGACTGCAGAACAGCACCCCTCCTCATAATGATCAGGACACCGTACGATTCCAGACGTTTTTGGAATGTTTAAGCAGTATCGACCTCCCAGAACAACAAAAACCTGGAGCTTTGTGCAGCAGTGGAGAGTCAGAACCGATCTTCATCAGCGAACCTGCAACACCTCCGAGTGAGTGGCTACGTCGCGATTTCTCTGATGTTTTTGAGTACAGCATGTCAGATTTTGATCTAGTTCATATACCCACCACCCCAGAATGTGTCAGAAATAGCGTTGATTCACACATAGATTTCGAAGAAGGCGGCATAACAGACTCTCAAATATCAGCGGCGTATGATGCTTACATAAAGCTTCCAGACGCTCAGCCTGCTGAACAAAGTCATATAGCCTCAATAGCTGATAAATTATGTTTGATTGAAGCTAGACTCAATCAATACCACCAAGAAGCACAGGTACAAAGGCAACAGTTTACCAAACTCATAAACAAAGTGTGTAGTACATTAGACAACATCTGCAGCAAAATTTCAAGTCCCTGACTTTTAAAATCCAGACCATGGACCCTCCAAATAAATTATTTAAACATAATAACGGAACCTCCACTCCTGTTAGATGTTTTGACTTAGAGACTTTTATGCAGTGGGCTGAAGAAACAGATAAAAAATTAGACGATATTATAGCTAGACTTAATAGGGTGCCTGCATCAGCCTCTTCCGATACACATCCTTGTCAGACTGTTCCTACGTCTGCTATTGCTGATGGGGCTATTGTTGCTAATAATAGTGATAGTACAGCAGGTGTTGCTCGGGCCGTTGCTGTTACTGATGCTAACCATATAGCTTGTGCTGCTGGTGATTTTGCGTCTGATGCACAATCTAGCCGGGTCACCTCTGCTGCAGCTACTGCAGTTGTTATTGAGCCCGTTGTGCAGTCTGGGTCCGGCAGCCGCTCTCAGTCACACATTAGAGAGATACCTAATTTTAATGCTCGCGAATTGCGTGAACGCCTTGATTTTAGGGGTATAAGTCTCGATCATCCAGAACAAGTGCCGGCGCGAGTGCGCGAGTGCTTAGCCAATGTGATAGACAGAGCTGTGGCGGGATCCCAACAGGGCAGTGTTCTAAACGTGGTCCTGCGTGGCCCCTCGCTGGCTTCAGATGTTCAGGCTGTTTTAAACGCTGATGATCGGTATGATCCGGAGCTGTTTCTCGATCAAATTGCACAAGTTATGCAGAGTAATGATGAATCTATCGGTGATGATGAATTAGAGTTTATTGTCACGGTAGCTCAGAACAGTAGTGGCGGGTCTCGCTTAAGACTGGCGCACATACCTTATGATGAGATTCTCTCAAAGAAAGGCAGACATTTATACACACCAAACAACACAAACAACAATTTGTGCTTCTCCCTATGCATAGCACATTCATTAAACTCATCATCCTCTGAGCATGAAAAACTTGCTACAGCTAAACAGATGCATGCTGAAGTAGGGCTATGCGACACACAGCAAGTATCATTCTCTGATGTCGGTAAATTTGAGAAGCACTTCAACATTAAGATTGTAATCTATTACCACACAGAAGGGCGTAAACGCCTGGAATGTTTTTACACACATGAAGAGCCAAACCCTAACACGTTGATGATGTATCTCCATAATCAACATTACCACCTGATTTTAAACCCGACCGCTTTTTTGGGGGGATCCTATGTGTGTAATTTCTGTTACAGTATATATAATACACCATTACAGCAGAGCTGTAAACATAGATGTAACACATGTTACACACTCTGTCAACATCACAGGGGACCCACAGTGAAATGCAGCGACTGTAACCGCATCTGCAAATCACAACACTGTTACCAACAACACAAATTACCTGAATTAAAACACAACATGATCCCCTGTGATAATATGAAACATTGCATGCACTGTGGCACCACATATAGAGAATCCAAGAAATTGCCACACAAATGTGCGCAGCCTAGATGCGAGCACTGCCGCGAACCTAAATTAGCAGGAGACTCCGACCATCAGTGTTTCATACAGCCTGTTGAAAAACAGAAGCCTAACGATAAATACATTTTATATGATTTTGAGACGCGGTACCACAACGGTAAACACGAGGCTAACTTTGTGTGTGCGTCTGATCTGAAGGGCAATAAGTTCACATTTAATACATTAAAGTGTGTGGAGGCGTTTGTGCAGCATTACAGACGCCCAAGGTTTCGTGGGTACACTTTCATAGCACATAATGCATCTGGCTTTGATAACTACATACTCCTCGAGTACTTTGTCAGACAGAGCATAACACCTAGTGTCATAATGAGCGGCAGCCGTGTGATTTTAATGCATGACAGGGACTATGACCAGCGGTGGATTGATTCGTTCAGCTTTTTGCCCATGGGCCTTGCCAAAATACCCTCTGCTTTAGGTTTTCAAGACCTGCAGAAGGGCCATTTCCCACACAGGTTTAATACGAGGGATAATGAGCGTTATGTGGGCCCGTACCCAGACCCCTCCTTCTACGGCTATGAGCACATGTCTGAAAGCGATAAGGTGCGATTCATGGAATGGTACCAGGTTGCCTCACAGAATCCCTTTGATTTTCAGGCTGAACTCAGGCGTTACTGTGTTAACGATGTTGATGTCCTGCGTAAAGCATGCATCATTTATCGTGACACGCTACTGGGTTGTACTCAAGTTGATCCATTCATGTATACCACCCTGGCTGCATTTAGTATGGGTGTGTATAAAACGCTGTTTCTGCCTAGAGACGCGCTCGCTCTCACGTATGAAGGGGCATACGTTGAGCAGAACGAGACGTTTTCTAACGTCTCTATTGAATGGCTTCAATATGTGTCCCACACCACCAACAAAGTGGTAAAACATGCTCTCAGAGGAGGCGAACAGAGGGTTGGACCGTATTTTGTGGACGGTTTTGACCCCACAAGTAATACAGCTTATGAATTTGCAGGATGTTTTCACCACAGTTGTGTTAAATGCTACCCCGAGAGTGAAGTTAATCCTGTCAGCAAAGCATCCTATGGACTGCTGCATCGCATGTTTTGTGACAAAGTTGATGCACTGAGATCACAACACAGTGTGAGCGTAATAGTGATGTGGGAGTGTGAATGGGCTGCCTTGAAGCAGACAGACCCTGCAGTTGTGGCTTTCATGCATACGTACAGAAAGCCAGAACGCCTGAATCCCCGAGACGCCCTTTTTGGCGGTCGCACAAATGCTCTAAAGCTGTACCACAAGACTGCTTGTGATGAAAAAATATTTTACTACGACTTCACCAGTCTCTATCCCACAGTGCAGTCTAAAAAAGACTATCCTGTAGGACACCCTCAAGTCATTTACACCAACTTTGACAAGCTAGAAAATTATTTTGGCTTTGTTAAATGCACAGTGCTCCCACCTAAGGGTCTTTTTCACCCCATCCTACCCTACAGATGCCATGGAAAACTGATGTTTCCACTCTGCAGCATGTGTGCTGAAGACCAGAACCAGCATACTGCATGCGGGCACAGTGACAGTGAGCGGGTGTTGAAAGGCACATGGGTCTCATTTGAGCTTGAAAAAGCTGTTGAGAAGGGATACAGGGTTCTTGCTGTTGATGAGGTGTGGCATTTCCCCAATAAGACCGACACATTGTTTAAAGACTATGTGAAAGCCTTCCTAAAACTCAAACAGGAGGCCTCGGGGTATCCTGAACATGTGAACACACCTGACGAACAGCAGAAGTACATAGACGAGTATTATGAGAAGGAGGGAATAATGCTAGACCCATCCAAGATTTGTGTAAATAAAGCTGTTCGTAACTGTAACAAGCTGTTGTTAAACTCGTTATGGGGTCGTTTCAGCATGAGGTCAAACATGGCATCATCTGAGCTCATTACAGACCCTTCCAGATTTAGCCAGCTAATGTTTAGCGACCAGTACGACGTGCGTCAGTTTTGTTTCATCTCTGACGACGTCGCAATGGTGCAGTGGCGCCACGCTGATGGTAGAGCTTCCCGTGTGAAGGACGTTAATGTCTTTGTCGGGGCCATGACCACTGCACACGCCAGACTCATGCTGTATGATTTGCTAGACAACTTGCAGCAGCGCGTGCTGTATTGTGACACGGACAGTGTCATTTTCACGGCACGCCCTGGCGAGTGGATGCCTCCTCTAGGTCCGTTTCTGGGGGATCTCACAAGTGAATTAGATTGTGGAGAGGATGGTGTGGAGGATTACATAGCGGAATTTGTTTCCGGTGGGCCAAAATGTTACGCGTATCACACATCGCTGGGCAAGACCCAGGTCAAATGTAAAGGCGTCACACTGAATGCATTAAACTCGAAAGTTGTCACCCACGACTCCTTGAAAGGTTTAGTCCGCAAGTTTGTAGCCAATCAGACATCAGACGCACACCTAGTTGCCGTGTCTGATAGCATCAGACGCGATAAAAAGAAGCTTCATTTGAAGAATGAAACCATTGTGAAAAAAGTCAAAGTTGTTTACAATAAGCGCCGTGTGCTCCCAGACTTCACAACCCTTCCTTATGGATTTTAAATTAGAACAGCGGTTTGACGCCCGGTTGCAGCATCCGTTCAGCATGGTGGTCAGCGGTCCCAGTAACTGTGGCAAGACTTTTTTTGTTAAAAACATAATTGAAAACTCTTCCAGGATTATATCATGCAGCATTGATAACATTGTGTATATATACTCATGCTGGCAGCCACTATATGACCAGCTTCTTAAGATAAGAAACATAAACTTTGTTAACGGTATACCCGAATCTCTTGCTGATGACACCCTTCTGCCTGCAGAAAAGAACAATTTGTTAATTATAGACGATGTAATGAACGATGCAGCTAACAATTTAGAAGTACAAAATGTGTTCACAAAGTATGTGCATCATAGGAATTTGAGTTGTATATATCTAGTTCAGAATTTGTTTATTCAGGGAAAATCCAGTAGAACCATTTCCTTGAACACTAATTACCTAATATTGTTTAAAAATCCGAGAGATAAATATCAGGTTATGCTTTTAGCCAGGCAAATGTTTCCGGGTAATACTAAATATTTTATAGAAGCGTTTAATGATGCCACATCGACAACATACGGGTATCTTTTAATAGACTATAAAGCTAAGACCCCGGACTATTTAAGACTCAGAACAAATTTACTGTCAGACCATCCGGTTGTTTACATTCCAAAACAAAAATCAGCAAAGAGGTGAGAGGATGTCATCACGCATGCGGAGGAATCTGTCTCTGTTGGAGATGATATACAGGGCTCCTCCTACTCTACGCAGAGTTATTATTAGTAATTCAAACTTAGATTTTATCAATGCATTGTGTGAGATAGCCTTTAATGTATTGCATGGTAACATTCCACTGACCAATCAGCAGTACAAACAGCTAAAAAAGAAAAAAACAATAATCAGACTGATTGCAGACAAAAAAATAAAATCTTTGAAAAAGAGAAAGACAATCAACCAATCTGGAGGGTTTTTACTGCCGTTATTAGGGGCTGCAATCCCTTTCATAACCAGTCTGATAGCAAACAGGTGAAAATGGAACATGTGCAAAAGATGTTTTTGGTACCCCAACACCAGTTGGACTTAATAAAGCAACAGCAGCAGCAGCAGCAAACAGGCATCATCAGACAACAGTCTCAGAACGAGTTGGACAAGGAGATGTTACAAGTGTTACAAGATTCTGACATAGATGTGTATGAGAAGGCTAAAAAATACAGCGATATTCTCCAAAGATACCTCACCCTTGTGAGACAAGGTGCCCGTGAAAAGAATGTATTGTCTTTATCATTACCTGAACAATTTAACAGGGATGTGCGACCCCAGTCGGCGGACACATTGCCTGTTCATGGTGATGCCGGGGTGCGGGATCTTGTTGCGGAGAATGTTTTAACACACATACCTAAAAGGAGTAGGAGGAATGCAGAACTTATTCTATCAGCGGTGAACCGTTCGCCACACTTGATCTCTTACAATGACAAAGGCGAAATTGTTGTTGATAAACAAACCATCCCTGGTTCACACATTTATGATCTAATTAAAGCCGTCACAACCACACACACACCTTCTGAGGGTTTGAGACCTATCGGCTGGACAGAGTTTTTAAAAGCTTTCTCAGATTTAAACATACCGTTATCAGCCATATCTAACACAGGCATACGTAAGACCGTCGCCATGTATAAAACCGATTACACACTGTCTGAAGACTGCGGTTTTTTAAAACACACACCAAAAAAGAACACCCCTGGTGGACCGCTGCGACATAGTACACTAAAAAAAATAAAGAATAAAAAAAACAAATTAAAGGGGGGTCCTGTAGAGTGGTTGGATTTTTGAATTCAGTTTTTTTTTTCTTATTGCAGAAATTGTTTTTCTGCTAAAAATATTTGCTGTTTGGTGTTTTTCAACTGTTATGTTTTTTTTTCACTTATTGCTGCTAAATTGTTTTGTTTTATTTTCTTTTATTACTGTTAAATATTTTATGTCTTTTATTACTGGTTAATGTTTGATTTCTTTTATTTATGTTTAAACAAAGTATGTTATGAATCTATATATATATATATATATATATATATGAGATTTGATAATAAATACCATTGACTCGATTAAATCATGCTCTCATGTTGTTTTTATTATTATTCTCATTAGTACATATCAGTATCCACATTGCACACACACATAATCACTGCATACAGCAACAGGTTGTGTGTTGTTGACAAATCGACACACCATAGCATCATTACAAATTAAATCAGACCCATACATGTTAAGCAGGCGGGCATAAGATACACCATTTTGCATATGATATAAAAAAAATACACAATGTTGACCGCATGTGATGGAGAAGTCGTTCTGCACTTGTTTTCCTGAATATAAAACAGTGGAGCAGTTTTTTAGAAGAAACATCTTTATTGCTGGGGGAAAACTGTCTAACGAGTGACCAAAACTATCAAAAAAATAACCGCGTCTGTCTCTCGAAATATAAACAGCAAGCCAATGTTCCCCTGGCATCGTAGAAGGGTGTGTGTTTACAATACACATAGCAGGGAGTCTTTGAAGCCGTTCAGTGGTTAGCTGATCATAGGCTAACACGCCTAGGAAATGTGTGTTTTTATTGATAATGCTGCCGACCGCGGCTGATAGTTCTATAGTGTTCATGACCGTTTTTGTCTCAATAGTAGTCCAAGAGCACCTGTCTCATGTTAGATATTTCAATGACTGAATCAAATACAGAATAACACAAGAGGTTCACTGTACGGGGTAGTGGATTTCTGAAACGGGTTTCCAATCTCACGTTCCCAGTTTTAATTAACGACACATTCCCTGAATGTCCTTCGTCAGCTTCCAGATTGAAACAGAATAAAGTGTAGCCGTTACCAAAGTCGTCACGTGTTATGGCCAACGATCTGTCCTTTAAATGTCTTCCTGTGGTTTGTATCAGCTGGTAAAATTCTCTGATATAGTGTTTTCTCTGGAAATTTGGCTGGAATGGTTTAGCAGGATAAGCCTGACTATCAGCATATAAAGACATAAATTCTATATCGCAGTTTTCAAAATGAAATGGATTACGCTGGTAGGAGCCTGTGTATGCTTCATTGTCTATGAATGCAATGATGACAAATTTAGGTATCCTACCCATAAATAAATTGTCATTTGTTGATATTCTAGCCCCTGCAGGTATGGAGAAGGTCTTTAAAGATACTCTGTCTACCGTGTATTTTGCGTTTGCATGGTGCAATGCCTTGCTGTGTGCAAGTCTGACGCTAGGTGATACACTAACTTTCTTGACAAAGAGACTGGCTGAGACAATTTTAACTCTGTATGCATTGGCATCCGCTGTCATGAGAGCAAATTCGTCTTTAGAGCGCACAAATTTCAGCGACAGGTCGATTCCATTAAGTAACAGTTTTTCTTGAAAAAACAGGTCTGCATGTACTGGTGCAATCAATTCAACAATACTACTATTTGCTGTGTAGCCACCTCTGGTCATCAGACCCTGGTTCTCTCCTTCTATAGATGTGTCATTCATGTGTGATGCTGTATCCTTACAGAATAACCCGGTGCTGAACTGTGTGTCTAAAGTGTCCTTATTATAATTGATAAGACATTCTATCACACCTCTGTATGGATATGTATTGGATGATTGACTAATGAGCCGGTCTCCCAAATTAATATCGACTTGACTAAATATGCTGCATCCAGGATAATTAATAAATCCTACATTAGCGTCCCTAGCCAGGTTTGAGCCATCAGCGTTTGTGATTCTCACCCGTGTGTCGATATATGAGTCATTTAGATCCAGGTAATCTTCACCCGACGATGAGATGTCGGCCCTCCATCAGTGATTGCAGATACAGGTGGGATTTCAATAAATGTACTTTTCTCAATGCTAGTCTGTGTGTATGGGACAGTAAAAAGATCGAGCTCTGTTTTTACACATTCTCCAGAATGACTGTGTAACAGTGCCATTTAGAATATGTCAAGCGCTGCAGTTTTTGAACGACTGGTTCTGGGTCTTTTCACTCTGCGTGACGGTGTCCGTTTGGTGGCTCTCCTGCTAGGTTTTGTGGTTTTACGCTTTTTAGACAACGGCTGCCCTGGGGGTGGGGTCTTAGATGGTTTGGGCGTATACACATACAAGCCGTTACCGTCCTGCTTAGTGGTTGAGGGTCTGGTTATGTTGGTTATGACATCAGACACTATGCCCGATGCGGCTGTTTTTAGGTGTGGTTTGACTATGCTGACTCCTTTTTTAAACAGCGGTACTGCAAATCTAAACAAGCTACAGAACAACCCACCCAGACCTGTCCCATATTGTGTACTGGTCCCAACATACCCTCCGAGCTCTCCACCAGCCTGTGATAAGTAGTATTTTACATATTTTGAGTCATCAGAGTTGTAGACGGCCATCCTTTTTTTTCAAAAATGCTGTGTTATCGGTCGGAAGTGTAACTTGACAAACACTTTGCCGTATAAAAAGGGTATGTGTTGATTTCGATCGTCTTTCAAATCAGTTTCTATGTCGTCGATTAATGTCTTTGACACAGGTGTGTAGTGTGGGCTGTCAAATTGTAGAATAGGCAACCGGCGGTCATCGTCTGTAATATTTATAGCTCTTAATAGCCTCGCGTGGGCGTCACCCACAAGCTGGTAATCAACGATATCTGCATAAATAAAGATGTTATATTTTCCCCCGTATATGTCTGCGGGGTGCGGGGCATATGTGTTTTTATAATGAAGTGCAAACGGTTCTCCTGTTTTGAATCCTAGGATTTCCGCCAGTCTCCCTCTAAATGTGAGAATAGTCCCCCTAGGCCCCATAACACAGGCATGGTTACTAACGGCGTTGTACTGCATTTTAATGTCTCCAGTGGCTTGGTGCTGTTGACATTTAAAATTAAATTCTTTTATTATCTGTTCCACAGATGCATAATGGCCCACAGACAGTTCGATCATGGTTACGGCTATGGTTCCGTCTTTGACGGGGTCATGAATTTCCACTTCCGAATCTGATTGTGGAAAAGTCCGCCATATGCGTGGGTACTGTATCTCTATAACAGCGACCTCATATGGCTGATCCAAAACAATAGGTTTTGCTAGCTTTGTTCTAAAATTAGATATCTTATTACCCGGGTAAACATGTGATGAAGCATTCGAGAAGAGGCTTACATAGAAGCCTGCATTGTTGTTCTTTTTATTCATGCTTTCTCAGTCTATGCTCAGTGTTGAATGAATGTGTGTAGAGCTGCGTCATCTGAGTTAATTACGCCTCAACGATGTCTTTTTCTGGAATCCACGAATTAAAGCTGTTGGGCCATCCTAGCCATTTCACTAGCACCTGCTTTTTCCGACCCACTTTTTTTCTAGCCAATATGTTTTCAATTTTAAATGTTTTGTTTTCATCAACAACCACACGTTGTATCTCAGGCTCATAAAATGACCCTTTCAATACCTCTCCTGCTAGATCCACTAGTCTGTACACTGGGGGCTGTCTCCCTATACGTTCCTTGACTGTGAAAATCTCATCGGTGTAGGTCTGCTCGTATCCTTTTCGAAACTTTCCTCTCAGTTTTGATATTCGTACAGTGTCACCGATATTAAATTTAAAGCGCAGTTCCCTCTGAGGCCTCGTTTTGTACAGCGCGTTGAAGACCGACTTCTCATTATCCTTATTCACCTCTGCCGGAGCCATTTGGATAGATCTGTGATAAGCATTGTTATATGCTTGTGTGAGATCTGGTATGATATCTACATATCTCCGGGAGTTGGCTGATGTTAAGTACTTCCACATTCTACCCTTGAAGCTACGATTGAATCTCTCGACAATACTGCATTTAACCTCGCTAGCTGTTGAGAAATGCTTGATATTATATCGCTTCATTAGCTGTTTAAAGGTTGCATTATAAAACTCTTTGCCTTCATCTGTTTGTAGTTTCACAGGGATCCTACCCTCACTAAGTATATCCTCAAAAGCAGCTGATACAACAGACCCTGTCTTGTTTGTTAGGCATCTAACCCATGCGTATTTTGAGAATACATCTATACATGTTAGCAGATATCTCACATTATCATTATCTGTCACATATTCACACATGTCAACCAGATCGGCTTGAAACTGTTTGTCGACCCCTGTCACCAATACTCTATTTCTGGGGAAATGGATCCTCGCAGGTTTATGGAGTGTGTAGGTGTCGTCTTGTTCTAAATAATGTTTGACCTGAGATAGTGGAGGTGTTACACCTGATGCCTCCCCTGCCGCTATACGTAGCTTATTTAAACTGGCTAACCCCGCAGGATGGGCTGGATCATGATATATTTTATGCAATGTGCTTTCCATGATTTACAAACCACAAATGACTATGATGTTGATGTTAACAAGTCTTTTTATTTAATTTTCACAAAGACACAATCACAGACAATGGATACTTGGACACCCCACATTAAACCAGATGTAACCCAGCCCAGTAGTTTCCAGTCATGCGGAGCATGGCTGGTTTAACACGGCGGGCGCAAGTACTTGCATCTAGCAGGTGCCCAATGTTGTCATTAATGGCGCATACTATATATCGCTCTGATCTCAGTTCACACATGATGTGTTCTGCAACTCTGCGGATTTGTGTTCCAGACCCATCTGCAGTGGATGAGCGTACAAACAGCCGGATGGCAGGGATGAATCGGTCAGTCTGGAGCCTTATCATCACATCATCATAGTAGGTGTCGAAGAAATACTCAGACAATTCCTGCAAGCAGCTGTGTTGCACCTGACTGGGGTGGCCTGTTTGGCATCCGTAACATGTCTCTTGTATAAACTCATTCAAAGCCAACATTAACAGGTGGAGAGTTGCGAGTTTGATGTCGATTACAGTTTCATCCCACAGGTCTGATATGAGGGGGTCCTGCGAGCATTGTGGTGAGGGTGGTGGAGTCTGGGGGGTCGGGATTAGCAGCTCTGTTGATGGTGACTCCAACAGGTCCCACGAGGGCGTGTCATTCTCTGTAAAATGAAAACCACAAGCTCTTAATTTGTCACATAGATACACACTCAACCCCACACACCCGCACATTAAACCTACCAGTTTATTGTTTAGCTGTCGGAAGGTCTTATGATTTTAGGTTTACACAGGGTACCAGGCAAACCAGTCTTCGGACAACTCGCCAGATCGTCAAAAACAAGGCGCTTTCTAATACTCTCGTACGCAGTGTTGAGTCTGTCCCTCTTGATCGCGTCATCAATCTGGCTAAACAGACGCGACAAACCTCTCCAGTCGCACCACTGTATAAAAAACAAGTCCTTAAACCATCTTGTGCGCTCTTCGAGGTTTAGAGGGTATGGATTTAACCTCCAGTTTTCAAGCCCTCTGGAAGCAATAAGACTATCCCTGTCATCACATACACTGAGAAAAATAAAGTCGTCGGGGTTGCGATTGAAACGATCAGCCTCAACCCTGTAAAGCTCAGGGCCTGATGCACTGTTCCACTGGGAAACATACAGCAGCTCTGGGAAACCCACATTGTCCAGGTCCGCACACACTACGGTGCGGAAGAGCTTCCAGTTTTTAGTAGACATGACTTGGGCTTCCCCCCAAAACAATCCCTCACCACAATCTACACTAAGCACAACTGTCCCTTCGGTATATTTAATGGCATACACATACCCTTCGACGCCTCGATATTCTAACTTAAATACAGTTCCATCTGCGGCGTTTCCACAGCGTTGCTTTTTACGTTGAGGACCCCGACTGCATACTCCTGAAGACATACCTAGAGTGCCTGTGGCATGGGCGATGTCCTGGCTGGGTGTCATTCCGAGCTCCATAGGTCGATGCGTCGGGGATCCTTAGCGAGCGCGATGTGTCGGTGCTCTAGGTCGATGCGTCGGGGATCCTTAGCGCGATGTGTCGGTGCTCCTCAGACCGTGGCGGTGATGCTCTTAGAATGTGAAAGGATCACTTTTATACCCATACAACCTAGCACATCCCACTAGGAGGAGTCGTTCCCGCCCAGAGGGTAAGAACACCTGAACGCGCATGCGCACACACACACGAAACTGGTCAAATCGGTTGTCAAACCGTTTGGTTGGCCGCCATCTTGGACTAGTGCCATCGAATTACTGAACGCGCATGCGCACACGCACGAAACCGGTCAAACCGGTTGTCAAACCGGTTTGGTTGGCCGCCATATTGGACAGGTGCCATCGTATTACTACTGCCATGGTAACACTGCTACTGCTCAGGTGAATTAAATCTTGATCACAATACCAATCACTACTGCCATTGTGTTTTCACTCTCCTCTTAATAACACACATAATAATAATAATTAATTAATAAAAAAAATGAAAGCCCAGCGTGGAAAGACAGAGCTTCCACACTGGAGGGTGAAGAACAGCTCGCTGATTCTGAGAAAAATACATGTCGAAGTTAAAGATGAAGTCCTGAGACATGCACGCTGAGAATATGCAGGTCAACCCACTGCCCCATGGCGCCAGAGCTGTCCAACGGCTGTATGTGGGCAGAAGGTCAGGTTCAAAAGTGCTGAGCCTCCAGCAGGAAGAACAGAAAGGTTAAAGAGTCTCCACACCACTGAGAGAGATACGAGAGGCACAGTGAAGTGAACGAATACAGTAAGACTGCTCATCAGCTGCTCATCTCTTTTTCTTTGGCCACCTTGGGTCCATCGGAGCAAGCTGGAAGCACAAAGCTAGACGATCTCTATTCACATGTAGATTTTATTATTCATTTATCTGCATTGCTGCTTTTTTCCATCTGTACATTTATTCTTTGGTTTTTAAACATTTTCTGACCCTGAGGGCCAACTTAAAATGTGCAGTTTCACTCCATGTTTTTGCTCAGATCCACACCTGCGGTGGTTGTTTAACCCCACTACAGAGGCCAGCCCCACAGTGTACAGTGACTGGTGTGATAAACAGCACATAGAGCTGATTCTTCAGACTGTGACTCTACAAAACCACTACAAAAGAAAACAGGATAGAAGGATGCCTCATTCAGCCCCAGTGAAATCCCTTCAAATGTGCACCTAAGCTCGTTCATTGTGTCTCTTTAATAGGTCCAGTTTTGGCTGCAACTCCCAACATGCCAGAGAACTCAGAGCCAGTTGGTCTCTGTTCCAATAAGAACCATGTTGTTCGTTCCTGTAATGTTGGCAACATCATTGCACAGTATAATAGGTTCCAGCGTGCTGGCCATTTTGCCAACCACGTGTAGAATCAAACGATATAGAAAACATGACAGAAACGTGATGTCTGTGTTCACTGCATTAACGTAAAGATGTTCCTAACGCCACACACGGTGTTTTATATCACCTCATAATTTATTCAACAAACCTGTTTGTCACTTTTGCTCAGTAATATTAGATGAAGTTAAAATTCGTAAATCATAGAAAGCTTCTTCGACCGTGAGATCAGCCATGCAGACCTCCGAACAAGAACAATTCAGGTTTAGAAATGAAACTGATGGTAACTGCTTGGCCCCGAGGGGGGTTCTTCCTACAATATACTCAGCAATAGCCAGTAGTCTGCATTGGAAAAGTGTGTTTAGAAGATTAGAACTGCACAGTATTTCATGCGCAGTACAGAAGGATCTGCACCCTGTACAGTCGGGTCATGGCCTTAAGGACCCTAAATGCTTTCAGGTATCAGAGCTTTACATATCGTTAGCTTCATAGCATAAGTGCCTAAGTCATTGACTTAGTCAAATGACTTAGGCAATTATGCTATGAAGCTAACGATATGAAGAAGCTTCATTAATGTATTTTCGGTCATTCTTTGTTCTACCAAGCAAAATGTCTTGTCAGAAGCAAAGGGAGGAACAATGGCAGCGAGCAGTAAGTGGTAAAAGAAAGACAAGAGGCTTGAGGGGAGACGGGGAAGATGGGGAAGGTGAAATGAGGTGAGAGTGAGTTTGGGATGCTTTAGATGATCAGAGCGAGACGTCCCACTGGGGCTGTTAACCAGATGACAGTAGAGGGACCCAATTATGGAGAAATCACACACTTAGCTTCACAGCCTCGCCTTGCTGCAGGAGATGGCTGAGGGTGGGCATGGAGTCTAACTTTGTGCTCTGCTTTGGGCCCATCTCTTGCTCATAAATGATTCATCAATCCTCTCCAATCATTTCCATTTCAATTCATCTTCAGCCCCACTTTCAGCCAAAAATACCCTAATATTATTTTACTTCGTTTTACAGAGTCACGCTGAGTTGCTGTGTAATGTTTTCAGTGATATTTGGAGGCTATTTAAATCAATCTTATCTTCAAGCAGGCGTCAGCGTGGCGCCACAGACGCAGACTCAGACAGGCACAAGTTTAAATGCCCTGCTATCAGGCTTCACTAAATCTGTTAGACATTATTAATTACCTGCTTACTAATGCAATGACTAACATGAGATTAAATTAGTCCAACAGAGCATAATCTCATTACTTTCAGACACTATTACAATTATAATACCAAATATAGCTGCAAGTCATCTGTAAGGGTCTGAGCGTAATACGTCTCTCTGACTCAGCGTGCTTTAGGAAGTCTGAAGAAATAGCCTGCAGTGTAGTCTTCTTTACTTTAAGATTGAAACATGATCGTTTTCATATTGACCTATGCTGCGTAACGCCAAGTGTAACCAAATCACAAAGACTGCTGGACGTTTTTAAATCTTCAAAAACAATTTGTAAATCGTAGAGCCAAAATTCATATTCATGGATGTGGTGGGACAGATTATTGACGACAAACTGTGAAATTCGACATATTTTGGTTTAATGTAACAGGAAACTGAAAACCTGCATTCTGCCTCCAGACTATAGAC
Source organism: Rhamphochromis longiceps (assembly GCF_057381845.1). Taxonomy (NCBI): domain Eukaryota; kingdom Metazoa; phylum Chordata; class Actinopteri; order Cichliformes; family Cichlidae; genus Rhamphochromis; species Rhamphochromis longiceps. The sequence continues at coordinate 43,946,365 of NC_140571.1, read as the reverse complement.
TGCAAATAAACTGTGGGAACTCATTGGTTTCTTAGCCGTATAGTTTCCGTATTTGTTAGATGTAGTGATGGAAATAACTTTTGTACAAGGCTGTAAACTTACAAAATAAACTCAAGTTTTAACATGCATAGTGAGAGGTGTGGACCCAAGTGGATATCGAAGGAAATGCTTGGTTTTAGCTTTATTTCTCATCCCCAGAGGTTTCCACCTACTCAGAGCAGTTCAGTTGTTTCATATCTCTGAGACCACACAGTGCTCAGATGGCAAACATCTCACAGAACCAACCAAAATCCTAAAAGTCAAAGTTCAGTTAAGCTGACTGAAAGCAGAAAGCAGTGGTGCTCTGTGCTTTATTGCAGTCAGTGTAGAGAGCGATGACTCGCGCAGAGAGGAAAGTCGTACACACGTGTGAGCTCATCCTCACATGTTGTGTATGACACAAGTGCATTTTATAGATTGTATATAAAGGATGGAGACAACAGCCAGTTGTTTTGATAAGTTTCCATATAAACACTGGCTGCCTTGTCTCAGTCAGTAAATACATCCACTGAATGTTATTACATAACAGAATAATTTAAAAAATGAATTTTACTCCTTTAAACTGAAACACGAACTTTTACCGGACATCAGGCAGATAACACTCGTTAATAAGATAACACAGATAACGCCCTCCCAGGCCTATCTCCCCTCACCACACTCCCTGCAAGTTACTGATGCCCTCAGGGGTCGGTGCGTTGGTGGTTCTTGGTGTCTGGGGCTGGGCGCTCAGGTATGTACCAGCTCACTCCCAGTGGCTACTTGGTGGGGCCTGGCGCCTGTTGCTCGGTCAGGCCTCTTCCGGGGCAAAGGGGGCCCTCGGGCCTCCGGGCCTGCGGCTCGATTCACTCTGGCACAGCTGGCTGCCAGCAGAGCCGGCGGGCACGCCACTGCAGCCCCCTCTGGCTTCTGCTCCGTGGCTGCTGGGTGACCCCTCATCTGGGGCTCTCCTCAGCTCTGCACAGGAGGGTGGCACGGATGCCCCTCCGGTGGTCCTCCTTGGGCTCTCGCACTCTGGGGCCTCTGGATGTCTGGAGCCTGGATCTCCTCCATGCCTGCTTCATGCCCTGGGGGGCGGGGCTATGGCTCTCTACACCCTCTAAATCAAATCAAATCAGTTTTATTGTCACATCACATGTGCAGGTACATTGGTACAGTACATGTGAGTGAAATTCTTGTGTGCGAGCTTCACAAGCAACAGAGTTGTGCAAAATACAATAATGTAAACAAGCAAAATACAAGAATGGCTACATCTGAAACTAATAAATACCTGTCCGCGCTATGCACGGAGAACCCCGGTAGTTGTATTGCGGAGTCCGGTACCTTGTCCGATAGCCAGGTTTCTGTGAGGCAGATCACGCAGCAGTCCCGCATCTCTCGCTGGAATGAGATCCGTGCCCGAAGCTCGCACAGCTTGTTCTCCAGAGACTGCATATTAGCCAGTAATAAACTGGGTAACGGTGGTCTGTTAGTGCGCCGTCTCAGTCGAACCAGAACGCCAGATCTTCTCTCTCTGCGTCGGCGTTTGCGGCCTCCAGGGACAGAGAACAAAGGCGTCTCAGGTGAGATGAATGGGGGGTCTGCAAACGGAGCGTCCGTGTTGCAAAACTTGAACTCCGGAAAGTGATAAGAAAGACCGTCTTTTATGTCCAGTAAGGTTTGTCGGTCGTACACAAGGAGACATGTGCTAGTCGTGAAAAAATAAAGTAAAAGTAAAATTAAACACAGAAAACAGCTGTTGCTTGGGGGAGCTCGCGACGAGGCTGCCATACTCGGCACCATCTTCAGTGCACTAGCAGACCATTACATGGGAAATCTTTTGAATACAAGCGCGCTGATCCACACAGGTGTGCACACGGGTGTTCACTGTTCGTAGACATAAGCTACACCTTTATTGGTGCTATTTCCAAGCACATTGTGCGCTGTCGGTCCTGCGTGCTGCACCACAACATTCAATATTTAGTATTTACTGCTGTTTACACTTAGCTAGATTAACGTGATGGTGTTGTGTTTAGTATGTTGCTTTGTTGTTTTTGCCTGTTTTCTCTTCTTTTTCTCTCAACAGCTGATCCAGGAGATTTTTTTTTCCTCTTCTTTCTCTTTTTAAGTGCCCTTTCTCACTGTCCCTCTCCCCTTCTGTTTTTCTTTTCCTTCCTCTTTCTTTCTCCCTTTCCTATCCCTCACTCATGTCTGTCCCGTCTGTAACAACTGAAAATAAAATAAAATAAAATAAACAATAACAACAAAGGTCAATCAAATGGACCAATACGGCAAGACCGTGATGATCCATTTGGCAAAGTAAATCCATTGGGTATCCTTGTTGGTCTTCAGACAACAATTCTGACGGCTAAAGAACCAAATGGGACAGGATAAAAACAAATAAATAAATAAATAAAATAAAATAAATAAAAATAAAAAATACCACAGATACACAGTTAGAGCTTTTGGCTACAGCAGTACACTTGTCAATCCCAGCAACAATATCCAGTGGGATATGGTAAGGCCACTCAAACAACTGCAGCTAATGGCATTTCTGTGTTTGCTTCATTTTTCAGCCCCAGAGGTTCTCGTTTAATTTCACTTTCAGCATCTCATTGCAGAAAACTCCAGCAGCTGCTTTTTAGTCTTTACAGCAAGTTGATGCTGATGTGGTGGACTCTCCCTCACACACACACACACACACACACACACACACACACACACACACACACACACACACACACAGATGTGTGTGCAGTTACGTGGGTGGAGGTGACTTCTTTTATATAAAGAGGGTTTTGTGACTCTTACATAGCGAGCAGCCAGCAGCATGGTGTGCACTGACTGACAGCAGTCGCAGTAACGCTGACGTGCTGTGTCACAGCATGTCAGGATTTCCACTGGCTCAACATGTGATGGATTAAGGACCAGAATTTTGTTTTATTCCACAAAGTAGCCCAAGTCACATTTATGAGTGGCACTCTTGTGATCAGTACAGCTTTCTTTTTTATTAATGCATTTTTTATTTATTTTGAGGAAACATTAGCTGCGGGTCTTCTGCTCGGAGGATCCCATACGTCTGTTAAATATGAAATGATGTCACAGCTCAAATTGATGAAGACAACTGATGGTTCCCATCGTCAGTGTAAGGCACTTTGTGGGAGATGAGTTTACTGTTACTCCTAAATAGATAATGAGCTACACAAACACCATGACAATATTACCATTCTGCATCTTGCGACTGTTCCCACATGTATATTACATTACACTGACAGCATGCATCTTTCAAAACATTTTTTGCTTGTTGTTGTTTCAGTGTCATTATATTAGAGTGTCTTGAAAAGCTCCAGTATAAGCAATAAGATTACATAAGACATCATCAATCTAATCTTACACAACACATGTTCAGGCTGCTGCACATGCAACCTGCCTTTATAGCAGCAGCTTCACATTAAAAGGGAGAAAATGTCATGCTGAACATCTCATGAGTTAATAAGGAAATTAGAAGAAGAGTCATTTTGACATTTTTCAAGAATATATTTTGTTATCAATGTGACTCTATAATGAGATGATTAAACCAAACATGGTAAACATGTTACAGCTAGTGAAAGGTTCCGCCTGTGATTGTGGTCTCGCACTGACACATGTTGTATTAATGAATGATTCTCAATTGGCTTTTTGTACTATTTTGTGGAACACAGTTTATCTGTAATAATAATAATGCTATAAAACTTACAGTTTAAATATTGTTTCACACATGATTCAGATTTATTACATTTTATGTTCAGTGTTTCTATCCTGTGAGTAATGACCAAAAAATGAGATTGCAGCTCCAAATAAGATTCCTCCGAATGGTGGCTGCAGTCATCCTGATGTAAAGTGAGGAAGCTTAGAGTAGAGTCACTACTCAGGTGTTTTGCACATTACAAAACATCCTGGTGCCTGAACAACTATCTGGTTTCTTTCGATGTGTCTAAGTCAGGTGTTTTGAGGATGATGTGGAGGAAGGCCCAGGGCAGAACAATAAAACTGTGCACAGTCTCAGTCGCATCAAAAAAGGAAATAGAGGAACACATCGCTGGTGTTGCAAAGTGTTAAAAAGCTATTTTTTCCCAAAATACCTGTGTACATGTGGACACATATTTTCTCCAGATTGGAAATTAAAGTTGGCCTTTGATATGAAAACGCTTAAGTTTGATGCTAGAAATGTGTCTTTGCAGTGAAAATATTTCTAATGCAGACTGAGTGAAAACCATGCCACAGTATTCAGAATAGTCCAGTTTATGCACCACGTGAAAGCACAATGTCTCACTGTTCAAGGAGTGTAAACCATTACGAGACCAGTACCACCCCAGCAGCTACAGTGCCTCACTCACTAAAATGAGCCATGAACTTCTCCAACAGGGTTTAATTAAATTTATGATCAGGTCATCACACAGGCCAAAATGACTACTTTACTTTGAAAAATTAGTTATAGTTACTTCTTCAAAAAAGTAACCAAGTTACTGAGTTACAATATTATAAAAGCAACTAATTACTGGGTAAAGTAACTATTGTGTTACTTAAAAAAAAGTTTAACCCTCTGGGGTCCAGGGTATAATTGGGCATTTTTGACTACTTTTGATTTGACCTCTGCATTTCACCTATAAAAACTATTTACCTCGTTTTGTTTGGTATCATTCTTTTGAGCATAGCTATTATTTTTTATTATTTTTTCATTTGGACTGTATTAACACAACTGATCTTAAAATCAGACAAAAAAAATAAAATGAAGTTGAAAAAAGTTCTATTTTTTACTGTAACAACTACAAATGTGTTTAAGGAATCATTTTCCTGAAATGCAAATATAAATTGTAAATTTAAAAACCTTTGCACAAGTTTTGCAAACAACAAAGTTATTTGCACCTAAAAATGCAGCCAAGGCATTTTTTTATAACCATTTCAAACTATTTACAGAACAATCAGCTGTTCTGCATCAAATAAGATGCGACAGAAATTATTTGTGCCACTCCAAAAAATAATTTCTGTCCACTATAAAGGAGAACATCACAGCCTGCAGGCCTGAGAGGTGGATCGCCCCTCCAGCGTTTACACTGCAATCTGTGACATTCGCCTCATTGTTCTGACACAGAAAACTATTCACCACACTACACACTACCTACACAAGTAAACACAGTAACTACACACTCCAAACATGCTTAATGTCACAAATCTCTCACATCTCATAACTCTCTCTCTCTTTTTTCCTCTGTCTTTCTTCCTCTCTCTCTCTCTCTCGCCGCCGTCACTCCTGAAACGTCCCCCTCTTCCAAAACAACCAAACACCACATTGTCATATCATTTTTTGATTGGTCGACGTGGTACGTTTTGCCACCAATAGGAAATGGCTGTTTTTTCATTTCTTTTCTTTCTCACAAGCAAAGAGTGCTTGCTAGCGCTGTTCTTAAATAGTAAACGTGACGATAACATTCAGTAAAAAAGATCGTCTCAGCTAGCTTAACTCAATTTTTTTGTTTGTGATTTTATCCTGAAAACTAGATGAATAATTTGTCTTTAATAGAGCAAAGGATCTCTGCCCTCTAGCAGAATGGTAAAACGGTAAATAGCAGCTGGACTGTGTGTTAATCACTCTGCATCTACAGAAGAGCTCGATGTTATTGTGCCATGGCCAGGACCAGCCTAATCCCAGGCTTTGGAGCGCATTAAGGGCCACATCAAAGGCTCTGATGAGTCCACTTCACTCCACAGTCCAAATGAGCAAGCACTAAAAAAGTGTCCTTATCTCACCTCGCGCTCTGAAGACATCCAGCTGACATCCAGATGAACAGGACTTTATTCCATGAAGGAGAAGCTTCCAGGCTCCATCAACCTTCAGGAGAATCAACCAGACCATGGAGGGTGTTTTGGAAACACAAGGGCTTTACTGGAGGGGCGGTTTACACCCTAATAGACTCTGTTCTAGCACGTTCACAAAGCTGCACCTGTCTATAGCCATTCATGCACCATCCAACCACCACAATCACTGTTCAAACATCACTCCCTCAGGTGAGTCAGCAGTATGTGATGTCCTCTGTGTTGAAGGCTAACCCTAACCCTAAACAAATCTGTCAAGCAAAAGCAGTTGCATTTAATAAAATTGGATAAGCAAAAACTTTACTTTTCAGTAGATTTGTTGTAAGATAAATAAATACAAAGAGCAAAATAAAAGAAATTAAACATTTTTGACTGATCCTCTGTTTTCATCACCCATTTTAGGAGCTGCCACTGGAGTCATTTTACTTGGGCCAGCACAGCGCAGTGTCCCTGACACATACACACACACACACACACACACACACACACACACATACAAACCACCACCAACAACAACAACAACTTATAATTGGTTTGGTTTATGTACAAGGAATACTCACTTTTCTCCGTGGCACTCCATCACGTGTAAAATAAGTATCCGGACCCTCCATCCTTCACGTACGGATATGTGCAGGTTTTCTTCAAGACTGGCAACCAAAGATCTCCCCCTCAGGTGAACCTCACGGATGTTCAAAGTTAAATAATTAAAGTTAAAACCTTTTTCATGTTAAATTTGAAATAATTAAATATGCTTGTGATGGCTGCAGTTACAGCCACACGGTGGTAATATCTACTAGAGATGGTATGATACCACTTGTTAATGTCCGATACCGATTCTGATATCATAAATTTGGATATCTGCTGATACTGATATGAATCCGATATAGTGTGTTTTTAATCAATAAAACTGTTTTTTATAAATATCTTACTGCATTTTGTTCATACTCAAGCTTTAAGAAACAAGAGACTGAAGTTATTCTGTTACACCTGTATGTAAAAAATACACTCCACCCAAAACATTTCATAGTTCAGCAACACTGATCAATCTAATCAATTTAAACCTGCACCATCCTCCCTATTCTGGCATTTTAAAGAGTACTTACCTACCTAACTAATAGGGTTGCCAACTCCCAGCAAAAATATTAGGGAACCAACCCCCACCCTTAATCGATGTAATCAACTTTAATTTAATGCAAGTATAAAACAAATGCACAGAAATCAATAATTTTTCTACAATATTTAAATAGATTCAACATCTTTCTTCAACAGAACTGCAGAACTGCACAGATGGTAGTTTCCCAAAGGAAAAAGTACTATAGCTTACTAGGGTCTATTAGACTTAATAGTTATTATATACAATAATGGATTTCTATACATTTAATCAGATCACCAGTTTTGTTGCAAGATTCAGATAATTATTTATTGAAAATTTTTAAATGACATAACAAAGAAAAATATTTGTGCCCCCCTCTCCCTGTTAATGCCCTACCTGGCCCCCGACAAAACTTTGCTTGACCCGCCCCTGCACAGTTAATTCAATTCAATTCAATTTTATTTATATAGCGCCAAATCACAACAAAAGTCGCCTCAAGGCGCTTCATAGATACAGAGAAAAACCCAACAATCATATGACCCCCTATGAAAAACTGTTATTCATCCCCTTGACAAAGGATAATCTTTCACTAACTGTGCTGATGATGACGGTGAGAATATTGTCTGACACGCTGGTATAAAATCTGCCGTTGGTGTTTAAGTTGGTTAAGATTCAGTGAGGCCACAGTGCCATAGTACATGATCTCCATCCTCGAACCAGTCAGGAAACCCTCATGGTCTATGGATATTGGTACTTCCAATTCCAAAAGAAAACTCCCCATCAGGATATCAATGTTTTGAAGGTGACTTCTTTGACGGTCTTCAAGACGTTTCACCTCTCGTACGAGATGAGAGGTGAAACGTCTCGTCTCGTTCATTAAGAGTACCACCGTCCCTTTCTGTCCGTTGACTGTGTCACTGGGCAGGTGTTTGACTGTCACCAACTCAGGATGAGGTAACTATACTTTAAAATATCTTTTAAATGATCCTGACCAAAGGCCCAGTTTTGTATTTTCCAGTCGTCCAGACTTAAGCAGCATCAGCATGTTAAGAAAGTTAGACATCAGGCAGTTGAGTTGCAAGTGCTTCATCTTCAGCTCTGCCACTCAGCCTGCCCTTTTGACTCTGAAGTCCAAACTCTGTCTGTCCATGAGCAAGAATGCAAATCTGACCCCCTCATCCCTTCAGCCTGTGCGGCAATGCTGATCAAAAACTTCTCAATGCTGCATACAAATACACTGGCAGTCTGGCAACATGCGCCTGCACAAGCACTGAAAATCAACAAAATGTCAAAGCTCAAACTGCCATGAAGGTATGTCTCAGTTTGTGGAAGTATATTCAGATTATTGGGGTGAGGGAGGGGGCTAAAGCTGATGAGGAGAGGAGCCTTGAATAAAACATTACATTTACTGGGATAGTTTTCCGTGCATGAAGAAGATTACTTGCTCTGTTTCTGCAGGGAGCCATGTGAGCTGATCAGAGCGAGGACTGAAACACGCTCCAGTTTCGAGAGTTTTTAAAGATTTAAAAATCAACCTCCGCTTTTAAAATGCTTATTAAACATTGATAACAGGGTCCAGAGAAAATCAATGGCTGAGTGATATTAACCTAATTCTCTCTAACACAGACCCTCTCTGGGAAACGCCTCGTGTTCTCCAGCTCTCAAACACAAGTCAGATTCTAGGCTCTGGCAGGCATCACAATTGCATGTTTTCAAAGGCAGATAAAACATTGGAGTCTGTGAAACAGAATAGATGTTTTTGATGTGAAGATTCAGCTGACTGAATTCAGGGCTGCTGCAGAGTCTCGGCCTCCTTTGGGTTCTCAGGTAAAGGAGAAAAGCACAAGAATCAGTTCATTTATCATTTATAATACTATATACTGATGACCCATAAAGATAGGCTTGTAGTGGTGTTTGTGCCTTTTAGACGGTTTTGTATGCGTTTTTATTACAAATAATGTAACTTGCTGTGTAGTACAGTGCACCCAAGCAAAATGGGTTTCAGTTTTTGTGAGTTAAATTCTAATATTTTCTCAGTATGTTAAACAGCTGCTAATAAGCATCTATCTGTATCTGTATGAAGCACCCATAGACTGAAGAAGTCACTTGGACGAGTGGAGGAACGATCCTCCCACTGAAAGCGCTACGTTCAGATGAACAGATGAACTAACTAATGATTAAATATACATTGAGACTGTTGTTGTGAATGTCCACTATATTAATAAAACTAAGATTACATTTCTTTAAATAAAAATAGAGCATATGAAATCTTTGACTCCCATCACCCTCGGGAACACAAACCTGGAGTAATTAGGACCCTACACCACCGGGCAGAACATGTTCCCTCTAAGCCTGGAGGGAAAAGAAGGAACACACACATGTAAAGGAAGCACTTAAATCATGCGGTTATCCTAGATGGGCGTTCATCAAGTCAGCAAAGAGGCACAGAAAAGAAGACCAGACACCAGCGAGGGAGGATGACAGACGCAACAACATTGTCATCCCCTATGTAGCCGGAGTATCAGAGGAACTCAGGAGAGTCAAAGACAAAACGCCAAAACACAGACTTAACAATGTGGTGTTTGCTGTACAGTGCAGCGAGGAATGCTCAGACCTCTACATCAGAGAGACCAAACAGCCACTTCACAAGCGCATGGCACAACACAGAAGAGCCACCTCCACAGGACAAGACTCAGCAGTCCATCTGCATCTTAAGGTCAAAGGTCACTCTTTCGAGGATGCCAATGTTCACATTTTGGACAGAGAGGACAGATGGTTTGAAAGAGGAGTGAAAGAAGCATCTATGTCCACTGTGAGCGACCATCTTTGAACAGAGGCGGGGGTTTACGACACCAACTCTCTGCCATCTATAATCCAGTTTTGAGATCCTTCCCAGACGCCTTAACGCCCACTCACATCCTGGGCCATCTGACCTGGGGGGGGGATACGCCCACAGGCCTGAAATCTGGGACTCTTCACCATTTCACCCTAAAACTGAAGAAGCTTCTCGGATGCGAGGTGTGAGTACAGTAGATGAGAGGAATGGGGAAGGATTTGTCTGTGTGTTTCAGTTTGGCTTAGCTGTAGCCTGAGAGTGTAATTGTGTACAGGGAAAGGAGTTTATGGACACCGGGGGTCTGCTGCCATAAAAGGAGACAGGAAGCTACAGTTGGGGGTTGCTGATGCTGATGCTTGTACCTTCAATAAAAACTCATAATTGTTATAACTAAGAAGCAGGTTTGCAGGAGACTCTACACATGCTTATCTGTAAATGTAAGACAGCAAGAGGCCACTGGCCCCGTGGAGTCTCAGTGTTTGTAATATGTTAACTCTGTTTTGTTGTGTAGAGGAATTTGGTGTAGCTTGGGTGAGGAGATTACTTTTATGACCGGCAGGAAGTCACGTACACAGAGACACACACACAGTGCTTTGACTGTTATGACGCACCCACACCTACATGCACACTCACTCACGTGCACACACATACACACAGGTACACACACAGGCACTCACGTGCTCGTGCATAAACACAGACACAGAGTTTGCAGGACACCATGGGGGTTTTATGATGGGGTGGCTTCTACAAAACTGTGTTTCACAGACAAAGGAGTGAAGATCTGCAGAGGGACACCGGCCTTGCACGTCTCCCCTTCTAGAAGATGCATGCATGAAGATGAATCAAGATGAATAAAGGTTTTTGTGAAAATGACTACTGAGTCCGGTGCCGTCTCTGGATGCCTCGAGGAATAAAAAAGAACCGGGGTGAAACTGATTTCGCAACAGAGGTGAAACGTCTTCAAGCAACTCAAAGAAGTCCAGACGCTTTTCTTTCTAAGCTCCTTAGACTACGATGACCTGGATGACTGAGACTCATTTAACAAAATTCAGATTTGTAATCTAAAACTTAACCAAAACTATTAATTATAAATAGACTTTTTACAAGTAAAGAAAAATAATGCTTCCTTTCTCTGAAAAAAAGATGCATATGGGGAACAAAACCTTAGCACATCTAAAGAGGAACAGTCCACAAAAATATGGGATTTTCGTTACACATGAGACTTACTGTGCTGTTCCAGTCAACCTTCTTTACCTTTACCTCCCCATGAAGTGACCATTTTATGGCACAATTACTTTTCTCGTGATCACTGAAATTCCTTTTTTCCTTTACTTGTTTTTAATGAAACGTCTTTCTATGCAGACACGTAGACGATAATTCATTAAAGGTTTCTTCCTCATTTCCTGACTGTTTTTGCACGGGTAAGTCTCACTACTGGTAGTAGAGGTGATACCTACAGGAAGTCCAACTCATCCAGGATGGCACGTCAGTATGTGCCATTGCCAGGTTTGCTGTGTCTCCCAGCATGGTCTCAATCTCAAGATGAAGGACATTTCAGAAGACAGGCAGTTACTCTAGTAGAGCTGGACAGGGACACAGAAAGTCCTTAATCCATCAGCAGGACAGATAGGGCTGTGCGATATGAATCTCGGGCAGCTCGACTTGCATGAAGTGTTTCCAGCTGCGCGTCCTGTAGCTGGAGTCGAGTGTTTTAACCGATGCATGAAACGATACATTTTAGACATAAGTTGTAACGGCGCCGTTTTCTTTGTATTTATTACACGGCGTGCTGCGGGGAAAAGCCTGTTCTAACGTTTGAGTCTACGGTTTATTTTTTAGCACCTGGCGTCTCTTTTTTACTTCTCATCCGTAAATAATCTGCTCTTTCACGTGATTCGGTTTATTTTGAAAAGTCTCAACAGGATCTTGAACTTTATTGTGAAAGGTTTATGTGGAACATAAACAAGCGGACACGCGATGCTGTTACCGTCGTTGTTGCTAAAGACAACACATAAAAACAGGCGCTTGTCCGTCAGCAGTGTGGTTATATAAAATATAAGAGAAAGAGAGAACTTGAATACAGCCACTACAGTGACCATCAGAACAATGAGAAAATAAACAGGTTTATAAACAAAAACAGTTTATTTTGTGACACCATGAAACAAACGATAGCGTAAAATGAAACGATAGACGTTTTTATATCGTCATCCGATATATATCGTTATATCGAACAGCCCTAAGGACAGATATTTGCTCCTTTGTCTGAGGAGGAAGAGGATGGGCACTGCCAGAACACAAGGAAAACCCAACGGGACCGATGCTGCAACAAAAACAAAGTGGAAAGAAATATTTATGCACATGTGGGTAATCAGAGAGGAGGAAATGACTCAGGGAATAAGAAACAGTTCCACGTAATCACACAAAGACAATCAGTGAAAGTAAACCAGGAGGGGAAGTACAACTTTAGTTTTAAGAAGAAACCAGAGACAGAAGACCACAAAAATAAAACAGGAAGTGAGCAACTGAGGGGACTTTTCAAAATTACAAATCAGAACTAAGATATTGGCAGATCTGAAGGCCCCCAGCAGTCAGGAATTTTAAAACTTACACTATAAACAAAATTAAGAAGTAAGAAGAGAATATAAATACCCTAGAGGAACCCAGCACCACCACTGACCTGCTGCTCCGCAGAGTTTCAGTTACGTTTATCACTTTGCTGGAAGCCACTGTGTGATGTTGCTATTTTTGTATTTTTTAATTTGATGCTCTTAGTTGAGGTCTATGAGGTCTTGTTTATTTGTGCTTCAAATATTGCTCATTTTTAACTTTTTATCCTTTTTAACTTTATTTGCAATGATTAGTCCAAAGTGGACCGGTGAGCGCACACTGGCCACCGCATAAAGGCCTTTTCACATCAGGCGCTGCGCTGACCGCTAACTACAGCATGTGGCTGAACCTAGCGCAGCTGTAGGCTTCGTTTCTATTGGTCACGCGAAGGTACGTCACAGCGCACTTGACTCACATGAACGAGTACTCCTCGCTGGCGCACTTGCGCTACTCGTTGTTCAGCGTAGCGGGAAACTGTTATTGCGCGGCACCAGCAATAGAATGGAACTGGTTTCAGCGCATCGCTGCACGTGCAGCATCCTGGGTGAAAGTGCCGTTACATAGCAAAGCAGATCCCATCCGACAGTGCTGTCAAAATAGTCTTATCTAACTTCTTTTCTGGGTAATAAAGTTAGATTACGTGCTAATTCTCCATAAGTAATTTTAGTACATTTTTCTACAACATTCTCATCACTGAAGTTGAATTTTATCTTCTGCAGAACACGTACTTTTCTGTCCAAGTGATTTCTGTGAGCCAGACCTTTCATCTGCTGCTGCTGCAGTTATAAACTCAGCACTGGGGTGTCTGTTCAGGCCCTGAATGCTGGCTCCTGCCCTGCATAGCCTCGGCCCAGCCTCCTGGAACAGCTTTGCATGACAGCCGCTCCTGACTGATTGTGCTGCTTGTTACTGTGTCTTTGATCATTAAGCAGAGCAATGTCACCGCCTTTAGTGGCATCAATTATAATTTGGGTTGTGTCACTTTGATCTTAACAAATATTATCCCAGTTTTTTAAGCTGTTGTTGGGCCACGTGCTGCAGACTTCCAGCTTCTTCTATTAGATGCAAGCCTTGTGATGAATAATTTACCTGAGTGGATTTTCCTCCCGCATGCTCTCTCTACTAAACCTCAGACTATACAGCCCACAGCCAAGAAGTTTAGACTGAATGAGGGAGAGAGCGGGTAACATATAAATAGCTCATCACCAGTCCATATGGCACCGTAAGTCAGCTCCAATATTCAATGAGTCAACAACACTCAGTATGAATATTAGAAATGGTCAGAGGGTGTGTTCAGAAAATTCCCATTCAATGTTTTCTATATTCATCGTGTATTAATATTGTGTGGCTGAGGTTCCAATGCTATATGAGGCTCATATAGCAGATTGAGTTCTTCACCACAGACATGTAGGTACACGGTGTTTAACTGGTATTCTTCTCAAGTGTAATCGCACACTGAGCATTAGTGCAGGCAGGCCACAAAATCACACACAGGCTCAACTGAAATCCAGCTCCTGCACATTCCCTCTCTTTGCATTTTCAGCCTTTGATTGCACAGCACAGAGAAGAGGCGGGAATACAGGGAGAAAGTGGACGAGGAAGAGGGGACATGCAGACATGTAGCCTTCAGTGTAGGATGCTTGTGCACAGCCAGGTGGGCTACAGCGCCATCAGCTCCATTTGCATTTTTTTGAGAGAAGACTTCGAAACGTTTTCAAACCACAGACTGTAAATAAAAGATGGGCACATGTAGCTTCTGTATCTGTAAAATGAGAATAATGCAGAAATGTCTTAAATGCATTCCTTCCAGCAAGAGCTACTTTCCTATTTGAGCAAAGAAGTCCAGTTCTGTGTAAGTCTCTCATGTTTGAGTTCATGTGAAATTAAAAACAAAAAAGGTACAGTGTGTAAAATATCAGTGCTAGTTGTCAGTAGATTTGACACGAGTCATTGGACCCGGCGTTTCGAGTTTTCTTATCCCACTTTGAGGTGTTAGTGGGTTATAAAGCCCATAATCAATGTGTCCTCCAGATAACAGACACATATAGGCCCAATCACGGGCACTAATGGCAAGTTTTGCTTAATAAGGCCTGATGTCATAAGATGGGTCTGATAGGTTATGGCTTCTATTCGACCCAAATGTGACCTCCTGCCCATATGAGCTGGACCTGTGGCTTACATGAGGTAGCCAGACTCACCCTGTCTAACTCAAGGTCCAGTATGGCCCACTGGAGTATTTATGTGTATGTATGTGTCAGCCGGTGATCGGCTGTGATCAGCTGATCACGGGGCCGGGGTTAAAAGAGAGACGCCACCCACCTGTTCGCCGCTCAGACATCAGTATCCTCGTGTCACGAGCTCCGAAACTCTGCGACATCAGTCTCCGCCTGATCCAGCAACTGTGAGTTACAACCCCTTTCAATCCTTTTCCTCTTCCCGGCTCCGCTCGCTCTCTGTCTGTAACGACCGTTCCGAAGCCACGCTTCGTGCTCAGGTCATTACTAGAATAACTGCGTGTCTGCTCCAAACCCACCGCTAGCCTTCGCCGCGCTTGGGTCTAGCCAGCACGCCACACGGGCACGCCGAATTACTGTGTGCGATCCGCCCGGCCGTGACAGGATGTCTGAGCCGCATGTAGACCCAGCGGAATTCGAACGGCTGAAAGCCGAAGTGTTATATCTCCGCGGTGTGGTGGATCGGATGAGCACAAAGATGGAGTCTCTCACCGAAACTGTCCTCCAGCTTTCCTCCTCCGTCACCTCGCTGCAACGTCAGCCAGCGCCGGTGAGCGCTGAACCCCGGATCGGACTACCCGACAAGTGGAACGGAGTAGACGGCCGGCCTGATGGACTGCTCGCCACCTTAGACATGATGTTTGAATGTCAACCCACTAAATACGTCACTGCCCGTGCAAAAGTGGCGATGCTCACCTCTCTCTTGTCTGGCCAGGCTCAGGAATGGGCCGCGGCTCTCTACAACAATAAGTCTGCAGCGTGTAATGACTATGCTCTGTTTGTGGAGGAGTTAAAAAAGACCTTCGTTCCCCCCAGCAGTGAAGTGGAAGTGGAGTCACAGCTGCTTCATCTACGCCAGGGCAGCCGACCAGTCTGTTACTTCGCCTCCCGATTCCGCACCCTGGCTGCTAAGCTCCAATGGGGAGATGCTTCTCTGCGCTCCATCTTTCTAGAGGGGCTGGCTGATTACATCAGAGACGAGATGGCCGGCCGTGAGGCCCCAAAGACCTTGGATGAGGCCGTGGACCTTGCCCTGAAGATTGACCAACGCGTGATGTCGCGGCCTCGCCATGCCCCTCGGGCCTTAACACCCTTCCAGCCTCAGCGGACCACGTCGTCGCGACCTCCTCCCCCCTCTGATGGAGCCACGGCTAGCCCAAGCAGCACATCCAGCGAGGAGCCCATGCAGCTGGGTGGACTCCCCAAAGAGGAGAAAGAGAGACGCTGGCGTGAGGGCCTCTGCGCCTACTGTGGATCAGCTCGACACCGCCGTCCCCAGTGCCCGCTACGGCCGGGAAACGACGACGCCAGGTAGACTGCGGGGGTGTCCCACCTGGCCCTTCCCACTCCTCTGATCCCTCTCGCTTTCTGCTACCGGTCACGTTTCGCCTGAAACACCAACAGCTCTCGTTCGAAGCCCTCCTGGACACCGGAGCCGCCGAGAACTTCATCGACCAAAAACTAGCCTCTCGGCTCCGCATCCCATTGACTTCCGTTGACCGATTTCTCCCGGTGACCTCAGTAGACGGGCGACCACTCCAACCCTACCCGGTCCAGTTCCAGACCCAGCCAGTCCGCATGTCTGTCGGGGATCATCAGGAGGAGATCCGGTTCCTAGTAGTCTCGGCCCCTTCCTCTCCTCTCATCCTCGGATACCCCTGGTTCCGTCGACATGACCCCCACGTCTCCTGGTCTTCCTGCCAGATCCTGGACTGGGGTCCCCAGTGTTCACGCCGCTGCCTTCTCCTCCGGACTGGACAGGACTCAAAGTCAGAAGAGGCGTCACCCCCGGAGCCCGTCGATCTGGATAGGATCCCTCCGGCTTACCATGACCTGTCCGAGGTCTTCAGTAAGAGGCGAGCCGCCGCTCTCCCTCCTCATCGCTCCTACGACATGGCCATCGAGCTCCTCCCGGGAGCAGTCCCTCCTCGTGGTCGCCTGTTCTCGCTGTCAACCGCAGAGAACAAAGCCATGGAGGAGTACGTCGCTGAGGCTCTCCAACAGGGCTTCATTCGCCCTTCTACCTCCCCTGCAGCTGCGGGGTTCTTCTTTGTAAAGAAGAAAGACGGCGGGCTTCGCCCCTGTATAGACTACCGAGGCTTGAATAAAATCACTGTTAAGAACCGCCATCCTCTTCCTCTGCTATCCACCGCGCTCGATTCCCTCTCCCAGGCCTGCATCTTCACCAAACTAGACCTACGCAGCGCTTACAATTTGGTGCGGATTAGAGAAGGGGACGAATGGAAGACGGCCTTCATCACCCCTAACGGGCACTGGGAGTATCTGGTGATGCCCTTCGGCCTCTGCAACAGCCCTGCTGTCTTCCAACACCTGATCAACGACGTCTTGCGGGACATGCTGGGCCGATGGGTGTTTGCCTATCTGGATGACATCCTGATCTACTCTCGCACCGAAGTAGACCATATTCGCCATGTGCGGGCCGTGCTAAGCAGGCTGCTCGAGTACCAGCTGTTCTGCAAACTGGAAAAGTGTGCCTTCCATCAACGGTCCACTACCTTCCTGGGCTTCACCATCTCCTCCAATGGCCTGACCATGGACCCGCAAAAGCTCCAAGCCGTGACCCAGTGGCCTCAGCCTTCCAGCCTTAAGCAGCTACAGAGCTTCCTGGGCTTTGCCAATTTTTATCGGCGCTTTATCCGCAATTTCAGCACCATTGTCGCGCCACTGACATCCCTCACCAAACCAGCTAACCTGCCCAAGCCCTTCTGCCTCCCCCCTGGTGCGAAACTGGCCTTCCGAGACCTTATTCGTCGGTTTGCTACAGCTCCCGTCCTGCTCCACCCTGATCCTGCCGGAGATTTTGTGGTGGAGGTGGATGCCTCCGATGTTGGCGCTGGCGCCGTCCTCTCTCAACACGGCCCGGATGGAAAACTTCACCCGTGCTGCTACTTTTCAAGGAAGTTCTCCGACACGCAGCGACGGTATGGTGTCGGCGACCGGGAACTCCTGGCCATCAAGTGGGCCTTGGAAGAATGGCGGCATTGGCTCCTGGGAGCGAAAGAACCATTTCTGATCTGGACTGATCACCAGAACCTGATCCATATTCGTTCTGCCAAGCAGCTCAACCCAAGGCAGGCCCGTTGGGCCTTATTCTTCGAACCGTACAACTTCCACCTCGCCTACCGCCCTGGCTCCAAGAACACCAAGGCAGACGCCCTCTCCCGGCAGTTCACCCAGGACGACTTCACGCCAGACCCTGGACCTATCCTACCGTCTCATTGTTTCGCTGCCCCCCTGCGGTGGCCCTTGGAGGACTCTATCCGGGACGCCCTGACCGCCGAACCGCCTCCGCCGGAGACCCCAGCTGGGCGGCTCTATGTGCCATCCCGGTGCCGTCAGGAGGCCTTGCTCTGGGCTCACTCCTCCCCGCTCTCTGGTCACCCAGGGCCCGACAGAACCCTCCAGCTCCTCCGTCGTGCCTTCTGGTGGCCCTCCATGACTCGGGACGTCCGGGACTTCGTTTCCGCCTGTGACACCTGTGCTCGGGCCAAGTCCTCCACCCAGCCACCCGCTGGCGACCTTCACCCTCTCCCGGTGCCGAGACGTCCCTGGTCCCATGTCGGCCTTGACTTTGTTACCGGCCTTCCATCTGTAGGCGGTCTTGACACCATCCTCACCTTTGTGGACCGGTTTTCTAAGACGGTGCACCTGGTCGCCCTGGCCGGCCTCCCCTCCACCAAACGGACGGCCGAGCTCCTCCTGGACCATGTCGTCCGGCTTCACGGATTCCCCAAGGACCTAGTCTCCGATCGGGGGCCACAGTTCACCGCCAGGTTCTGGAAGGCCTTCTGCCGCCTGATCGGAGCGTCTCCCAGTCTCTCGTCCGGCTATCACCCTCAGACCAATGGGCAGGTTGAACGGACCAACCAACAGCTGGGGCGCTTCTTACGGTGCTTCGTCTCCGCCCAACCGTCGCTATGGCCTCGTTACCTGGTGTGGGCTGAGTTGTCTCATAACCTTCACATCTCTTCCGCCACCGGTCTCTCGCCCTTTGAGGTCTGTCATGGATTTCAACCTCCTATCTTCAGCCATCAGGAAGCGGAGGTCGACGTGCCGGCTGCTGAACGGATGGTCCGCCGCTGTCGCCAGGCCTGGATCAAGGCGCGGGCTGCCATTTCCCGGGCCAACGCTCTGTACACCCGGCAGCATCGTCGCCGCCACCGCCCGGGTCACCCCTTCCGGCCGGGGGACCGCGTCTGGCTCTCCTCTAAGCACCTACGGCTGCGCGGCGAGTCCAAGAAACTCGCTCCCCGGTTCGTCGGCCCGTACGAAGTCACCGCCCGGCTCAACCCCGTGGCTTACCGTCTCCGGCTTCCGCCCGCCATGAAGGTCCATCCGGTTTTCCACGTCTCGCAGCTTAAGCGGCACATCGCTTCCCCACTGGCGCCCCCCTCCCGGGCCCCGCCCCCGCCCAGGATCGTCGATGGGGGTCCTGTCTACACTGTCCGTCGGATCTTGGACTCCCGTCCCCGGGGACGGGGGGTCCAGTATTTGGTGGACTGGGCTGGCTACGGCCCTGATGAGCGCTCCTGGGTGCCGTCCCGCTTCATCTTGGATCCTTCCCTCGTCTCGGATTTCCGTCGCCGCCGTCCTGGCCCGTCGGGTGCCGGTCCTCGGGGGGGGGGTCCTGTCAGCCGGTGATCGGCTGTGATCAGCTGATCACGGGGCCGGGGTTAAAAGAGAGACGCCACCCACCTGTTCGCCGCTCAGACATCAGTATCCTCGTGTCACGAGCTCCGAAACTCTGCGACATCAGTCTCCGCCTGATCCAGCAACTGTGAGTTACAACCCCTTTCAATCCTTTTCCTCTTCCCGGCTCCGCTCGCTCTCTGTCTGTAACGACCGTTCCGAAGCCACGCTTCGTGCTCAGGTCATTACTAGAATAACTGTGTGTCTGCTCCAAACCCACCGCTAGCCTTCGCCGCGCTTGGGTCTAGCCAGCACGCCACACGGGCACGCCGAATTACTGTGTGCGATCCGCCCGGCCGTGACAGTATGTATATAGGAACTTCCACACACACCTACAAAATTAGACTAGTGTGCCTATTTCAGACTAGCTTTTTCATTTTAAAAAATAACAATAGTAGCCCGGCTTTAATGAAAATGTAAAATCCATAAGATTCTAAATATGGCCTGTAGGTCTTTTCATCACTAAGGGGTTTAAAGTTACAACAGATAAGATTGCCTTCTTTGCCTTCTTTCTCTGCACTCTAACAACACAATTTCAACTTTATTTTGCCTGTTTTATTTTAATACCATCAGGTGCACCCCCACCACCCACCTCAGCTTCAGTTTGTAAAATGTACTGTAACAGCAGAGCTGGTGTAAGCTGGCTGACGAGTCTGTTGGCTACTGGTTTCCCCTCAGGTCAGAGGATAATCAGAAAAGGTGCAATCAGCAATGTTTATTTCACACACCAGGAAAGCACTAACACTAAGCTGTGCACTCTTATCACTGCCCAGTCAATTTAAAGAATTACAATCAGGACAAAGAGACATGCCACACTCCTTTGCTCTGCTGTGTTTTCCTCCTGGGCTCTGAGCTCCAAGACCGAGATAAACGAAGAGAGTAATTAGCAAACACAAACCACCTGTGCATATCAGCCTCCATGGCCCCATTACCTGAACCATTCCCAGCAACTCCCCCCTCCCCAGCTGAGCTCTAACCAGTTACATGTCCAGTGAGTGCAGCGTCTGCTCATTGTACTTCATAACCAACCTTCCCCCAAGTCAGACCTTCCCAAAGTGTGGGGCCTGCCCCCTAGGGGGGGGCGCAGAGCCATTGCAGGGGGGGGCACGGTATGAAAAGGGGGGGAGAAAAGCAAAACGCTTGGACACTGCTAGCACGGGGCGGCCACAGAAATGCAAAGCAGGAGATGAAGCATCGCTGAATATGTTTCCAAACCAACTTCATTCTGAGCCAAAGACTAGAAAATATGGTGAAGCAACTCTGCCCTTTGGTTTCACCTGCACAGGTGCTGAGGTAGGTCTCCCTGCAGGATTGGTTTCCCCTGGAGCAGCGCTGGGCTCTTCAAATCAGACAAACAGGATCCCACATTCGTGATTTGTAGTTCAAACACTTGTTGTAATGACTAACTACTCCTGACATGTTGGAGATGTTAGCTCTTTATACAGTAAAGTTACAGCGGGATACAAATAACATCAGGCTGATCCTGCCACGATTTGTCCCCCCGGTTCTAAATCACAGACTAACAGGATCCCACAGCTGTTTATGTTTTTAAACCCATTTTGAACAGAGAGGCGTTTTTTTTTTTTTTAAATGTATTGACAGCAATGTTGAACATTATTACACAGGAAAAAACAGCTACAGGTAAAATAATGACACCGTGACGCCTCTGCCTTTGTAAATGGAGGGACAGTAACTGCGTGTAAAACCTGCAGACAGTCAGATTAACAGTATTTCGTCTCTATCATTCTGCAGTTCATCTCATGTAAACAATAGCGTGGCCACAGCGTGGCGTGAAAAAGGCTCATACCTTTGATGTTGCCAGACGAACTCTGTATTCCTCGTAAAATGCAAAAAAAAGTTTTAAAAATCTCCGTTTTCGGTGATTGGAAACGCCGTTTACGTGGACGAAACAGCTGCGCTTTCAAAATCACCCGTGTAGGTGCGGACGCAGCGTAAAAGAGTTAGTAGTTTCTTTTATTAGCACCTGTAATTTATTGCAGATTACTTGTATTTGCTTAATTGTTTACTAAATGTTTGAGGTGTGAAATAAATCGCAATGGATGAATATGGGCGTGTGTGGTTGGAGGATGTGTGCGTGCGTGCGCGCAGGGGGGCGCGAACATTTTTCTTGTAAAACAAAGGGGGGGGGGGGGGCAGCAAAAACAGTTTGGGAACCACTGGGTTAAGTCTGGATCCAGTTGCAGTTCAGGATAATGCTCTACTTCTGTCAGCTAGTAAACGGACCAGAATTAAAAGTCAGAAATATGTATTTTCATTGTACATAAAGCAAGTTACGTGTGACTTGAAGCATTTTGCCAGTGAACACTTTCCAATAAAGCATTAAAGCTGTTCAGCAGATAACATCCAAGCTGTTGTGTTGTTGGTTGTGTTTGTGCATCACAAATGTAATCATCATTGCTTTTTGCACAAAAAGTAATCTGAGAGCAAAAGGGAGCACATATTCTATGCATGTTCATTTATATTTACATATTCATGTTCTTTGAATATGAAAGTATGCTTTTGTCATCCTCGGGTGCAAGGTGCTGTGATGAAGATGTGGCAGCCCTTCGGGGACATATCTGCACCTTTTCAAAGGGGACATTATCTCGTAGCAAAGCACCGAAGCTTCTTTATTCTTGCTGGGGACAAAATTGTTCTTTCAGATGTACAAAGTAAAATATATATTTTTTTAAAATAAACCCCTGCTGAGTGCACAGGCATAGTGACAGGGATCATTTGTACTAAGAGTCTGTCTGAATATACTGCATATAATGGTTTATTAGCAGCATGGCATGGTGCAGTAGTAAGTTAACAGTTTCGTTTGTGATCATTTAAGGATGTTTTTCTTCCTCTCGTGAATATTTCAGTTGTTTGCTGTGTTTCGTTACAGAGTAACGTCTCACGGAGTCGTGCTTATCAAATCCAAACCACTAATCACAGACGCGCTCTCGTGGCAAATACACAATAGTTATTGCAACAAAGACAACCTTGCGCAACTGGTGATTTGCAGAATGTCCAATTTTGTGTCAATCAAAGATTTTAAAATCAGCTGTATCCAGATTTATATCAGTTATATTAAATATTATCTTTATATTAAATATTATCTAGGTCTGGTCCATGACAGCATGGACAAGGTGTCACTGGCCCTTGACAGATTAAGAATTGGGATGTTTGTTCTGGTCCCTAATCGCTGGAATGAACTGAGATCTTTGATTACTTAGAATAAGTAAAACCAAAACATCCAAATATGCAGTCACATTTTAGCTTTCATTATGAACTGTGTGGATCATCTTCTTATTTCAATTTCACCTTTTAGGAGTCACCACATCAGATCGTCCGCCTTCATCTCACCCCATCCCTGCCATCCTCACATCTACCCTCTGCTCTGTCTGCACTGCTGTTCTGCACAGGCCTGAACCTGGTATCAGACTGAATGTGTGTAAATGAGGACATATTTAATTAGATCATTTCAATACTTAAAAATGGTTAGGGAGGAAAATACAGTATAAAAAAATAACGTAAGGAAAATAATCGACGGGGGAAGTTTCATGGTGACGTCTAATAGTTATGACTTTTTACCCCATTCACCTGGTGTCTCACCTTAGACCCTCAGGTTTCTACAAGTAGTCAGGAGATGCATAATAATAAACTTTTTTAACAAGTTCAGTACGTGGATCCCGACAGGCAGTCTCAGGTTTTGCTTGTCTTCACACCCAAACAACTTACACTCTTAAAAGTCGGCCTCAGTTTTACCTTGGAGCCTATTTCACCAACTGTGCCTCCATATTTATGAGGCGTAAGAACAAGAAGTCTCAGCCTGAGCCATGAAACAAAGTTCTTAAGTAAACTGCTGCCATCCCAGCCTGGTTACTCTCGAACCTCTGATGCAGATCGCCTGCTGTAGGGCGTGTTTCACAGCACTGCGTGATGTTCTCAGATTCTGAAGACGTGTCTGATACAGAATATAATGAAATGCATCTCCTGAAGGGCTGTTTGTTCTGTATGTGTGGGTCAGGAAGTAGCTGGGCTTTTTCAGTGCTGTAATGTGAAAGAAGAAACCAAACAGTCCCTGTTCACTGGGTCAACAAACAATCTTCTTTTCACAAGCGCACACACATCTTTGCATGTGCGAATGAAATCACGTTGAACCGATATGAGCAGACATTATTTTTCTTTACAAAACAGTTTCACGCTGACACTTTTTACCAAATGTGACATAAATTGAAATCACAGTTATTAGAAATACTGCAACATGAGCGAAGGATGCTGTGATCTGAGGCACTGGATGAGCTACAGTCTGATCGGTTTGGTGGATTCACTGATTGCTGCATGTGTCTGTGCCAACATTTACTGTTGATGTCTTTCTATTGTCTGTACTTTTATCAATCAACCTCTTTGAGCCAAACGATTCTTTTTATCATTCATTCAGTTCTGATTACTTGGCACCTGCATCTGTTTGCATGCTCAGGGTTAATAATGGGCGCTACTCACTGTGTTGTGTTGCGGTTCAAATCTTTAAACCTTAGTCAATAGTATGGAAATGCTCACATGCGGACACCCACTCAAGCCTGCAGGCTGAAGGAGGCGAGGGACCGGGGGCGGCAGCCATCTACCAGGAAGAGGTTTTAATCACTTTCACACAGTGTCAAAGATTGAGAGGCTGAATGTGAGTGGGTGGCTGCGGAGCAGTGCAACATATTGTTAGCGCTTCTGTGACAAACACACCCTGTCTCATTAGAGAAAAGAACACATTTATCTGCAGCGTTTTCCTTTGTGAATCAACTGTATACGAGACACAATCACCACAGACTGTCCTCACACTTACATGTGGCGCTTTCTGCTTCTGGA
The DNA here is from genome assembly GCF_057381845.1 of Rhamphochromis longiceps. Classification (NCBI taxonomy): domain Eukaryota; kingdom Metazoa; phylum Chordata; class Actinopteri; order Cichliformes; family Cichlidae; genus Rhamphochromis; species Rhamphochromis longiceps. The sequence goes on along the minus strand of NC_140571.1, from coordinate 43,922,169 downwards.
AACTGCATCGAGACAGTCTAAACGCGATGTCTGTTTTATGGCTAATTCGGTTTTCAGAAGCAATTTATTCTCTTCTTTTACTTCTTTTACTAAGCAGGTGATGGATGATGGTGGGGATGCGGGGGGTAATAATAGATCAGTGCCTGCATGATTCCATTTCCACCCTGTAATGGATGAGACAGCCTGAAAATTAAAGGCATCCACTTTATGGTGGAGGGCAAACCCATCAGGGTGAATAATACTGTGTAAACCGTGTTTGGTGTGCAGCAGTTGAGTGATAAATAATTTCCTTGCTCCCATTCCACAGGCCAGTGACGACATCTTTCATCACAGCTGAACAGCACGGCTCACTGTAAGCTACCAGGGAGGTGGGACGCATCTGGTCATGTAGCAGTCACAGATGGTTTTACATGTTGTGAAGAAGCTGCCCACAGGAGCAGTCCTTCAGAAAATTACCAGAAACATATATTTCTTTGTACCCTGTTCAGCTGGCTGTGCCCTCTCGCAAAATAAAAGGCAAAGTGAGCAGAGAAAATAGTACAAGTTTCCTTACACTGCAGTCAAGGAAAAAAAGGAAAGGAAATCCCAAAAAGTTGATTCTGTTCATCTGGATGTTTTCAGTGGGAGAAACGTTTGATGTCTTCAGTCTCAGCTGACTGCAGGTGTCCAACCTTATAAACAGTAACCACTGAATGAACAATGGGCTGGGAGGTCAGTTCCTTGATCATTAATATGCAAATTCTCATGACCACTGATCAATGGTCCCCAACCGCCGGGCCGTGGACCAGTAACGGTCGAGTCGTTTTGTACCGGGCCGTGAGAGTTGAGGCTCAGGTGTGAAGTTTATGGTTTTCAGGATTTTTATCGTTAGCTTGGTTTCCCTGGGTCTTTTCCCGTGTTGTAGTTGTGTCTTATTTTGAAAGAAATATTTATGCGTTACCATAGCGGCCAGAGAGCATTAAGGGGCAGAGAGGAGGCTGTTACTCTCAGTGTTGTTGGCGCATTTCAGGAGGACGCTGCTAATAAAGTTACACAATTACACAGTGAATTCACGTTTATTGTTATATTTACAAAATACCACAGTTTTTGTCTTTGTCTGTATCGTTTTATTTTGTTGTGTTTATCTGCAACACCTTAAAGGAAATTAGTGTCTGACATTAAACCATCTGTGGAGCAAAGGTTGAGGACCGGATCCTTGTGGGTGACCAATATTTTGGTGCAGCATGTTTTGGGATTCACTGTGATTGCAGCCATTCCCCAGCTCTGTGAACGGTACTCATGACTATTGATCAGTGGTGTTTGATCAGTGGTCATGGCACTTTGCATGCTAATGTATTTGGGGAAACCTGCATTTAGCTGAGACTGCAGAAGTCGCTTGGATGAGTGACAAAAGTTTCTCCCACTAAAAACACTTTGTCCAAGGAAAAACATTAAAATAAAACTTTTATCCATCCATCCATTCGCTTCCGCTTATCCTTTTCAGGGTCGCGTACGGCGCTGGAGCCTATAAAACGTTTAATTGCACCAGTTTGAATTGATTACATTTATTAACCACAGTGTGAAGCTTTGAAGTTCATGAAATGAAATAAAATCCTGACTCTAATCTGTCTGTATTTTTTTTTTCAAACACTGAAAACACTAGTTGAGAGTTGATTCACTAAACTTAAACCAGCATGTATGAGAAGGACCTCTCAGGATGATTATGAAAAGATCCATAACAGAAAAAAACTAAAAGCTATTAAAGCTATACTATTATGAAATGGATAAATGAAATGCCAATGAATAAATAACAGAATGAGTACTTGGTGTGACAACCACTGAAGGCCTTTTGCGCTGAAAGGCGATTGAACTATGAATGCAGTGAATAAGGAGGAGAGAGGAGACAGCTGTGAATACTGAACTATGTTTGAAGTTAATACAATGTGACGCCCACAAGTGTATGGTCACAATTGTAATTTTTTTGTGAATTGTTTTTGATGTAAAAGATCGGATTTTATGGTGGTATTGTGGAGGTAAACACAGACGACACGAGAGCTCTCGATAAACACTGCTCGTTTATTACTCATCACCACAGAACTGAACACTTTCCCTCCAAAACACAGCAACAACACTTCCTGAGAACTGGGTGTGATTGGAGCCCTCCAGTGGTCCACCACACATGTCTGTCTGAGGTAATGTCGGCGGGGGGACCGAAACGCAAAACCCACGTTGACAAAAATGCCCTGGCCACTGCTGCTGCTGTAGTGGACGCCAGAGGCACTGCCTCAGGCCAGCGGGTTGTGTGGTCCACTACAGTCAAAAGGTGCGTGAAACCTTGTGACTGCGGCAGAGGACCAACCCGATCCACATGCACATGATCAAAACGCCTCCCTGGAACGCGGAAGGATTCGAGGGGCGCCTGTGTGTGCCTATGGATCTTAGCGCGTTGGCATGGGATGCACGCGGCTGCCCAGTCTTTCACCGATTTATGAAGGCCCGGCCAAACGAACATAGAGCTGACCAGCTTGACCGAGGCCCGGACGCCTGGATGAGAGAGGGCGTGTACGGAGTCGAAAACGCGACGACGCCACGAAAGGGGAACTACAGGGCGTGGACGGCTGGTGGAAACATCGCAAAGCAGGCTAGGCCCGCCGTTCCACACTGGTCTGTCCTCCAGTACAAGGCACGTTTGCGCAGACCGAAGGGCAAGGACGTCTGGGTCGGCCTGTTGGTCAGCGGCCATAGCCTCAACGTCTATGCCAACATAAACAGGAGAAACCAGCATGCGGGATAGACAGTCAGCCACGCAGTTGGACTTACCAGCCACGTGCTGAATGTCCGTTGTGAACTCGGAAATGGCTGCCAACTGGCGCTGCTGGCGCCCGCTCCACGGATCAGAGACCTTGGACATCGCGAATGTCAAAGGTTTATGATCGACGTACGCGGTGAAGCTCCGACCCTCGAGAAAAAAACGAAAATGCCGTGAGGCGAGGTGTAGGGCCAGCAACTCCCTGTCAAAAACGCTATATTTGCGCTCACTGTCTCTAAGTGTGCGACTGTTACGTGCCAAGGGGTGTGGCTTTGCTTTTGTGCTCTGTTTTGTGTTCTATTCATCTTTCAGGCGTCAGGCCTCCTCTGATTGGCCAGTTCGAAGTTGATTGGCAGGTGTCTATTGGCTGGACTGGGCTCAGTTGGCCAATCACATTCCAAGGAACACTACAAATGAGCCGCTCCCTGGCCAGCTGGGGGCTGCTGGCTTCTGCTTCAACAAACATTTGCGAACAGGCTTCTGTATGTTGTGTGTGGTGGGAGGCTGGACAGGTAAGCCGGGGTACCCTATACATTGGTTGTAGATTTTACTCTGTTAGACACACTAGGTTATGCGGTTGATGCCACCCTTGTATGTTTTCACTGACTTTTATCGAGTAGCTAGGTAGGCCTTTTGTTTTGCATTTTTCTTTCAGTTAGGCTAGGCCCTGGAAGCTACCGACCTCTTTTTGTTTTATTACTTTCTTTGATTTGGATCAACCGCCCAGTCCTCCTCCCCCCCCCCACCTTTTCTCTGTTGTTAAGATTGACTGTCCAACCATTAAATTCTGCCTGATACCTAACTGCTCTGTGGTCTTCCTCCTTCATTGATTGTGGTTGTCCAGTGTTGCTGTCTCCTTCCTACCTTTGCCTCCGCCATGGTGGGGGGGGGACGTAACACAAGTGGGGGCTCGTCCGGGATCTTTGTATGCTGTGGACAACCTATATTAATGAGGAGGGTGCCGTGATTTTAGGGTGTCTACGTGTCATAGTATCAGCCGGAGATGAGTTTCGACCTGCTTGGTTTTGTTAGTCAGCCTAGCGTTGACAAAATTGACTTGTGTCGCAAAGACGACTTGTTAAGTATTGCTGCCCAGTATAAACTTTCCGTACCAAAGTATGGAGTGAAGAAGGATATTAAGCAGGCTTTGTTGGAGGGATTAATCGAGTTGGGTATTTTAATCAGCCCTGTTACAGCTGGGGTGCCTTCACCGGACCCTTTAGCTCCCCCTGGAGCCTCTGCTGATCCAGCTTCCCCAGAGAGAACTGATGAGCAAGCGCTGCTTGCTACACCTCCGGGTGCCCAAGTTAACTCGGATGCGGCTCCCCAAACTCTGCCTCGCTTTAAGCCTTTCACTCCAGAATCCCAAACATCTAGCAGTGATGCAAAGCTTAAGGTTCACTTACTGCGTTTACAGTTAGAGGCACAAGAGAAGGATAAGGTGCGTAAAGCAGATTATGATCTCCGGCTGGAGGTCCGTAGGCTGGAGATAGAAGCTGAAAAAGAAGTCAGGTTAAAGCAGCTTGAAGTAGAAGCACTGAGGGTGTCATCAGGACAGAAAACAGATGCCACTAAAGAAATCCCGAAAGTCTCCCCGGAAAGTTTTAACGTTAGCAAACATATTGCCCTAGTACCTACCTTTCGTGAGACTGAGGTAGATTCGTACTTCAACGCTTTTGAAAAGGTGGCTACTGCTCTGAAATGGCCAAGAGACATGTGGCCCATATTACTTCAATGTAAATTAGTGGGCAAAGCTCAGGAGGTAGTAGCTTCACTTTCGCTAGAGCAAAGCATGAAATACGACGTGTTGAAGGAAACAATTGTACGTGCCTACGAACTGGTACCTGAGGCCTACAGGCAGAAATTTAGGAACCATAAGAAGTCCAGCAGTCAAACATATGTGGAGTTTGCACATGAAAAAGGGGCTCTTTTTGATAAATGGTGCGCTGCTAACGGAGTTGGGGATGAGTATGACTCGCTGCGTGAGTTAATGCTACTGGAGGATTTTAAAAATTCATTACCTGAGAGCCTCATAATGTTCTTAAACGAACAGAAGGTGACGTCAATGTCCAAAGCAGCTGTGTTGGCCGATGAGTTTGTGTTAACTCATAAGAATGTTTTTACCCCTGTTTCCCATCCAGATAGGCCCACTGCCTTGCGCTCAGCACGGCTTGAGTCTAGTTGCTCTGCTGCGAGGCCAGTGAGGGTGCCCTCGCCTCCCCACGGTGAGCGTGAATGCTTTTATTGCCACAAGAGGGGTCATCTCATCGCAGAATGTCAGGCACTAAAGCGTAAACAGCAACTAAATCTGAAATCTGTACTTCACAATTTCCACCGTAATGTGAAGTGTGCTACCAGAGGAGATAGAACGTTGGACCAGGTGTACACCAACATGGCGAATGCGTACAGAGCCCAGGCTTATCCCCACCTGGGTCTGTCAGACCATCTCTCCCTTCTGCTACACCCAATATACACACAAAAGATCAAGAGCACTGGGATTACAACCAAAACCGTGAGAACATGGCCGCAGGACGCTATTCCGATGCTTCAGGACTGTTTCCACTGCACAGACTGGGATGTATTCAAGGTGCAGGACACTGACAATCGTGTCGCATTGGACAGTTACACCTCCACTGTCTTGGACTACATCTGTTTCTGTGTGGACAATGTAACAACTTGGAAACGATTCCGTGTGTTCCCTAATAATCCACCCTGGATGACACACGGAGTTCAACAACTTATTCGAACAAGGAACAACGCTTTCAAATCCGGGGACCAGGAGGCATACAGTGCTGCCAGGGCCAACCTGAGAAGAGGCATCAAGACTGCCAAGCAGCAGCACAGGAGGCGTATCGAGGCCAGGTTTGAGAACAACACAAACCCAAGGCAGGTCTGGGAGGGCATCAGGGCTATCACGGACTACAAAAGAAGAACACCATCACCCTCAGCCGACAGTTCTACTCTGGCTGAGGATCTAAATCTCTTTTATGCCCGTTTTGACAGGGAGAACACCGACCCTGTCCTGTCCCCTCTCCCCTCAACCGACCCTGCTCCGGTCCTGAGCACTCATGAGCTGAGGCGTGTGTTCCGGAGCATTAACACCAGGAAGGCGGCCGGGCCGGATGGAGTGCTGGGCCGGGTGCTAAAAGACTGTGCTGCGGACCTGGCGGACGTCTTCACCTCTATATATAACACCTCGTTGTCCTGTTCACTGGTACCATCCTGTTTCAAAGCAGCAACCATCGTTCCCATCCCAAAACAGTCAAATGTCACATGTCTGAACGATTTCAGACCTGTGGCACTCACCCCCATTCCCGCCAAATGCCTGGAGAGACTGGTCATTAAACACATCAGAGCTGCTTTTCCACCATCCCTGGACTCGCACCAGTTTGCATACAGGGAGAACCGGTCAACCGAGGATGTGATCGCCACAGTGCTGCACACATTACTGAAGCACTTGGAACACAGGAACACCTATGCACGGCTCCTCTTTGTAGACTACAGCTCGGCTTTTAATACCATCCGGCCATACAAACTCCGTCCCAAACTCCACCAACTGGGACTTAACTCCTCTCTGTGCAACTGGATTGTGGACTTCCTCACTAACCGTAGACAGAGTGTCAGAGTGGGTAAGAACACCTCTTCCACCCTTGTGGTCAACACCGGTGCCCCTCAGGGGTGTGTTCTGAGCCCTCTGCTATACACTCGCTTCACCCATGACTGTATTTCCTCCTGCGCGTCCAATCTCATTGTTAAGTTTGCAGATGACACTACAGTGCTCGGACTTATATCCAACAATGATGAGACAAACTATAGGACAGAGGTGCAACAACTAGAGTCATGGTGCCACGACAATAACTTGGTCTTAAACACCAAAAAGACCAAGGAGATCATTGTAGATTTCCGGAAGAGGGGCCATAACAACCATCTGCCTCTCTTCATTGGCAGTGAGGCGGTGGAGAGGGTGAGCAGTTTTAAATTCTTGGGGGTAACTGTGACCGAGGACCTGTCCTGGGGCAACCATATCACCTCAGTTGTACGGAAGGCCCAACAGCGCCTCTACTACCTGAGGAGACTGCGGAGCGCACACATTCCCAGATCTCTGATGTTGAACTTCTACAACTGTGCCATCAGCAGCGTTCTGACGTATGGATTTCTAGTGTGGTTCCCCAGCTGCACCAAGGCCGATCAGCAAGCACTCCAGCGGGTGGTGAAAGAAGCTGGCAGAATTATTGGAACAAGTCTGCCAGAGATCAGTAATATCTTCCCCACTCGCTGTCTGAGGAGGGTGCACAGTATCCTGCGGGACCAACATCACCCTGCGCGCCACCTTTTCCATCTGCTGCCCTCAGGGAGAAGGTACAGGTCTATACAGGCCAGAACATCCAGACTGGCCAACAGCCTGTATCCACAGGCTGTGAGGCTCCTGAACTCTCTGCCCCCCTCTCACGGACAATAACCATATCCAACTTCTTAATAGCAATGAACTGGTCTGCATTGGTGCATCATATCTTTATTCTCTTCCCCCTCCTGCCCCCCCCCCCCCCCCCCCCTTTCTTAAATAGATAACTATCATATCTGATATCATATCTCACAGTACAATAATATTGAATGGGTTGCATTGTTGTATTTTGTCATGTTTCTCAGGTCTTTGAATTTCTACGAACATTATTGCTAAGGATTGTCTTATTGCATTGGAGTCACACTGGGTTAAATATGTACACTTGGGTTTTAAGGGGTATTTATTATTTTCTTCTTTTTTTTGGGTTGTATGGAAGCCCCAAACGCAATTTCATTGTTCTTGACAATGACAATAAATAAATAAATACTAAATACTAATCCTCACAACCAAAAGGGGTGGGATTGATTAAAGCCACAGAGACTGGGAGGGTATTTCAACCAAACACTAACCACCCTGACCCCTGTTTCAAACCATTCATTCTAGAGGGAGTGGTTTCGCTGACTGGGAATCCAAATGATCAACAACCAGTAAAAATACTGAGAGATACAGGGGCCTCTCAGTCCATCATTAGAGAAAACGTCTTACCGTTTTCTGAGGAGTCATTTTGCCAGTCCAGTGTTATTGTCCAGGGAGTAGAACTCGGATTTGTATCTGCCCCTTTGCACACTATTCACATTCAGTCTTCATTAGTCAGCGGAGTTGTTAAAGTGGCTATTCGTTCTGCGTTGCCCATACCAGGCATTGACTTCATCCTAGGTAATGACCTTGCTGGAGGCAAGGTCATACCCATTCCTGAAGTGTTAGACAGACCCGAGCTGAGCCGGGATTCTGACTCAGCCCAAGACCAGCCTGCCATCTTCCCAGCTTGTGTAGTTACGAGGGCCCAGACAAAAAAGTATGGTCCTGACTTGGCCGATTCCTTCATGAGGTCAGATCCCATTGGTGACGTGATTAACTTTACCTCTGGATCTAAGGTTCAGGCCACAGTTCCACCTGCTGACAAAAAACAACCAGTTCTGGATTTGCCAGTCTCCCGAGAGGAGTTCATTATTGCACAGAAAAATGATGTAACCCTGTCCAAGTGTCATTCCTCCACTCTCAGTCAACAGGATGCCAAAAGGAAAAAGCTGGCTTACTTCTCTGACGAAGGTCTTCTGATGCGCAGATGGACAAGTGAGGTCTCGGAAGACGCTGACTGGTCTGCAGTTTATCAGGTGGTGGTACCTACTGCTTATCGTACCCAGGTACTGTCCTTAGCACATGACCATCCATGGTCAGGACATTTGGGGGTTAATAAAACATACACCAGAATTCTGAAACATTTCTTCTGGCCCGGACTGAAATCTGATGTTGTTCAATACTGCCGTACTTGCCATGTATGCCAAATGACCGGCAAGCCAAACCAAGTAATCCCCCCCCGCTCCTCTCTGTCCTATCCCAGTAATAGAGGAGCCATTTCAAAAAGTGATTGTTGACTGTGTGGGGCCTCTACCTAAAGCTAAAACTGGAAACCAGTTTCTGTTGACGATCATGTGCGTTTCGACCAGGTTTCCCGAGGCAATCCCACTACGGAGAATAACAGCTCAGATTGTTGTCAAAGCACTGTTGAGATTCTTTTCAACCTTTGGTCTGCCTAAGGTTGTGCAAACAGACCAAGGCACTAACTTTAAGTCTAGAGTGTTTGCCCAAGCCCTGAAAACATTAGGCATTGAACACATAACCTCGAGTTCTTACCATCCTGAAAGTCAGGGGGCACTAGAGAGGTTTCATCAGACTTTGAAGTCTATGTTAAGGAAACACTGTTATAGTTCCCAACGGGACTGGGATGAAAGTGTTCCACTTGTTTTATTTGCCTGTCGGGAAGCAACCCAAGAATCTCTGGGATTTAGTCCCAGTGAGCTTGTGTTTGTGCGTGAGATGAGGGGTCCTTTGAAGGTTTTTAAAGAGAGGCTGGCTACACCGGTTGACAACACCAAAAGCCTTCCAGAGTATGTCAAGACACTGAATGACAGGTTGAAGAGGGCTTATTCCTTAGCCAGGAACGTATTAGCCACGTCACAAGCGAAAATGAAGAGACACTTTGATCAGCGGGCTGTTGACCGTTCATTTCTGCCAGGTGACAGAGTGCTCCTTCTCCTTCCGGTGCCCGGCTCCTCTCTTTCCGTTAGGTTCTCTGGTCCTTATGTTGTAGAGAGAAAACTCAGCAAGACTAACTACATTATTCAGACCCCGGATCGCAGACGTCCCACTCGGGTGTGTCATGTCAACATGATGAAGCTGTACAACTCTCGTGAACCTTCAGCTGTGCCATCTGTGGTTACGTCTCCGATGGCTTCGGTGACCAAGGTGGAGATTACTCCAGATGAAGATGGGTTGATGTTACGAGGTGCTGAGCCTCAAAGTGCTCGACTAGGTAATTCTGTGATATTGTCAACCCTAACACAATACCTGTCCCACCTTCCTGCTGAACAGAGCAATGATATTATAACACTCATATCGGGATTCCCATCTCTGTTCAGTGATATCCCGTCTCAAACCACTGTCATAAAACATGATGTGGTGCTCACTAACCCTACACCAATCAAACAGCGCGCTTATCGGGTTAGTCCTGCAAAGAGGGAAATCATAAAACAGGAAGTTGAGTATCTTCTTCAGAATGGATTTGCAGTGCCAAGCTCCAGCTCTTGGAGTTCACCATGTCTCTTAGACACTAAGTCAGATGGAAGCCCAAGATTCTGTACAGACTTCCGAAAGGTGAACTCTGTCACTGTACCCGATGCACATCCCTTACCCCTTATCGATGACTGCATTGATGAAATAGGGCCTGCAAAATACATCACTAAACTCGATATGTTAAAAGGGTATTGGCAAGTGCCTTTGACACAGCAAGCATCTGAGATTTCAGCTTTTGTCACCCCTGACCACTTCCTGCAGTATACGGTTATGCCTTTTGGCATGTGCAATGCCCCTGCAACGTTTCAGAGACTGGTTAACAAAGTGTTGGGAAACATCCCTAACTGCCGAGCATACTTAGATGACATTGTTGTGTATAGCAGTGACTGGTCCACCCACATAGCTACATTAAAAGAAGTCTTCATTAGCCTAGACAGTGCGTCTCTCACTTTGAACCTTGCCAAATGTGATTTCGCTAGAGGCAGTGTCCTCTACCTTGGCCAGCAAGTTGGTCTAGGGCAAGTGCGCCCTGCAGATGCCAAAGTCATTGCGATTAGGGAGTTCCCCCAACCAACCACCAGGAGAGAACTGCGGCGGTTCCTTGGGATGATAGGATATTACCGACGGTTTTGTAAAAATTTCTCTTCTGTTGCTGCCCCTCTCACTGACTTAACCAGCCCCTCAAAGCCGTTTATTTGGTCTGGGAGTTGTCAGCAGGCTTTCGAAAGCCTTAGGGGCTTACTTTGTTGCACCCCTGTTTTGTCTGCTCCTAACTTCTCTTTACCATTCAAACTGGAAATAGATGCCAGCGCAGTTGGGGCGGGAGCGGTGCTTCTCCAGGAGGATACCCAGGGCATTGACCATCCTGTGAGTTACTTCTCTCGGAAGTTTGACAAACACCAGCTCAGGTATTCTACCATTGAAAAGGAGACCCTTGCTTTGTTGTGGGCCTTGCAACATTTTGAAGTCTATACAGAGTCAGGTCAGAGGTCAGTCCAAGTATTCACAGATCACAACCCTTTAGTTTTCCTCTCCAAGATGTATAATCACAACCAGCGGCTTATGCGTTGGTCACTGATTATTCAGAATTATACCCTCAATATCCATCACAAAAAAGGTTCAGAAAACATTGTAGCAGACGCACTCTCCCGTGCTGTTTAGAGAGGTCACCAAACCCTAAGTTTGGTTTTTGAAGGGTGGGAGTGTTACGTGCCAAGGGGTGTGGCTTTGCTTTTGTGCTCTGTTTTGTGTTCTATTCATCTTTCAGGCGTCAGGCCTCCTCTGATTGGCCAGTTCGAAGTTGATTGGCAGGTGTCTATTGGCTGGACTGGGCTCAGTTGGCCAATCACACTCCAAGGAACACTACAAATGAGCCGCTCCCTGGCCAGTTGGGGGCTGCTGGCTTCTGCTTCGACAAACATTTGCGAACAGGCTTCTGTATGTTGTGTGTGGTGGGAGGCTGGACAGGTAAGCCGGGGTACCCTATACATTGGTTGTAGATTTTACTCTGTTAGACACACTAGGTTATGCGGTTGATGCCACCCTTGTATGTTTTCACTGACCTTTATCGAGTAGCTAGGTAGGCCTTTTGTTTTGCATTTTTCTTTCAGTTAGGCTAGGCCCTGGAAGCTACCGACCTCTTTTTGTTTTATTACTTTCTTTGATTTGGATCAACCGCCCAGTCCTCCTCCCCCCCCACCTTTTCTCTGTTGTTAAGATTGACTGTCCAACCATTAAATTCTGCCTGATACCTAACTGCTCTGTGGTCTTCCTCCTTCATTGATTGTGGTTGTCCAGTGTTGCTGTCTCCTTCCTACCTTTGCCTCCGCCATGGTGGGGGGGGGACGTAACAGCGACTAAAAAAAGCAAGCGGTTGCCAGACACCGGAGACCCGCTGTTCTAACACTGCGGCCACTGCCACGTCCGACGCGTCGGAGGTCAACGCAATCTCCGCCGACGGAAACGGGTGGGCCAGCAGGGCGGCGTTTGCCAGCGCGGTCTTGGCCCCAGAAAATGCCTGGATGTGTTCAGGGAGCCAATCAATCAGGTCCTTAGCTGTTTTACCCTTCAAGGCAGCATAGAGAGGCTGCAGCAGGTGCGCAGCTCTGAGAAAGCGGTTGTAGAAATTGACCATCCCCAAGAACTCCTGCAGCGCTTTAATGGACGCAGGACGCGGAAAAGCCGAAACGGCCCGGACCTTGTCTGGCAATGGAACCACACCGTCAGCGGAAATGCGGTGGCCCAAGAAATCCAGAACCGGCAAGCCGAACTGGCACTTGGAGGGGTTGACGATCAGGCCGTGTGCCGCCAAGCGCTGGAAAACCTGATGCAGATGGGACGCGTGCTGACTCTCAGAGCAGCTGGCCACCAATATATCGTCAAGGTACACGAAGACGAAAGGCAGCCCGCGCAAAACGGAGTCCATCAACCGCTGAAAAGTCTGCGCGGCGCCTTTCAGGCCGAACGGCATGCGCAAAAATTCAAACAGGCCGAAAGGGGTAATAACGGCAGTTTTGGGGACGTCTTTGGCGCGCACGGGAACCTGGTGATACCCCCGCACCAAGTCAATTTTAGAAAAAATCGAGGTGCCGGCGAGGTGGGCGGAAAAATCCTGGATGTGGGGAATGGGGTAACGGTCGTTCTCCGTGACATTATTCAAACGGCGAAAATCCCCACACGGCCGCCACCGACCGTCTGACTTGGGCACCACGTGTAGCGGAGAAGCCCAGGCACTATTCGAGCGCTGCACTATGCCGAGGTGCTCCATTGCGGCAAACTCTTCCCGAGCGACGGAGAGTTTCGCGGGGTCGAGGCGGCGCGCGCGTGCGAACACCGGGGGACCGACCGTCGGAATATAATGTTCAACCCCGTGCTTCGTTGCCGTGTTCGAGAAATTAGGAACAGTCAGTGAAGGGAACTCCAAGAGCAACCGCTGAAAAAAATTCCCTGAAGTCACTAAATTAGCCCGATTCAGGGGCTCAATGGCGCAAGTGAAACAGGGCATTGAAGAAAAAGACAGTGCATCGATAGGTACAGAATAGGTACAGAGCTAGCGGCAACAACAAAGGTCCATTGGAAATCCCAACCATGAAAACAAACAGTCACGAACCTTTCCCCGAACGTTGCAATGGGAGAGCCATTAGCCACAATAAGCTGCGGTCCGCAGCCTGCTGCTAAACTGTCGGCTCCGGACGGGGGAAGGAGGCTCTTCTGGGAGCCGGAGTCGACCAGGAAATGTCTCCCAGAGCGCGAGTCTTCTATGAAGAGCAGTTTTTCTTTGTCGCCAGCGGTCGCGGCCGCTACAGCGAGCTGGCGGGGTCCATGTCCCAGGGTCGGAAAAGCGCAAGGCGGCAGGCAGCGGCGCGCTCCAGCGCCAAAACGCTGATGGTAGAAACAGAGGTCCCGTCCATGGTGTCGCTGTGCCGCGATCTTTGCCGTCAGCGAAGGATCGGGTACGTCGTGGCAGGTCAGCGGGGAAGTGGAAGGCGCCGGCGGCGAGGCTGGAACTAGGTCGTGATCGTGGAAAGTGCGGGTAGCCAGGAGAATACGATCCGCATCCTCAGCCAGGGAGCGATAATCTTTCGTGCCCAGAAGCGGAGAGTTGGCGAGGCCGGCCCTCACGGCCGCCGGCAGCTGTCAGAGGAAGATGTGGGCGAAGAGGAATCCCCCGTCGTCCAGTCTGAGAAAGGATAGCATGTGCTCCATCAGTTCGAGGGCCGTACCGCCACCCAGGCCTGAGAGGGAGAGGAGCTTCTCGGCTCGCTCTGCGTCGGTGAGGGCATAGCGCCGAAGAAGCAGCTCCTTAAGGGCGGCGTATTTCCCTCGGGTGGGTGGGTCCCGGAGGAGCGTCAACGCATGACGGGTGGCTAGCGGGTCGAGAGAAGCCACCACATTGTGATATTTCGTGTCGTCAGCCGAGATGCCACGAAGGGCGAACTGAGCCTCCACGTGCACGAACCACGACGGGGGATCGTGAAGCCAAAAGTCCGGCAGCTCGAGCACCACAGCAAACGTAGTTGCAGCCGGAGGCAGAGAGCTGGCGGCTGCTGATGCATCCAGAGCGGAATCGGTGCCACCATCGGACTGCAGCATATTCGAGTCAGGGGTCACCAATGTGGAGGTAAACACAGACGACATGAGAGCTCTCGATAAACACTGCAAGTTTATTACTCATCACCACAGAACTGAACACTTTCCCTCCAAAACACAGCAACAACACTTCCTGAGAACTGGGTGTGAGTGGAGGCCTCCAGTGGTCCACCACAGTATTGTACTTTTCATTTAGCGTTATGGACAATGTAATTTTGTGGCATTGCCACAAGGGGGAGACAGTGGTGAGTGCAATAGGCCGTTGCAACGCGTCTCTGCCTCAGACGAGGAAGAGCCTGCAGACCGAACGCAACTGATGTCTCCTGTCTCTGCTTTTCTGTTAAAAAAACAGTTTAAAAACAGACCCCATCGAAGGCCTGTAACAACAACACAAAGTTGGTTTAAAAATGTATAAAACAGAATACAATGATTTTCAAATTCTTAACATTCTGACAGCATGAATACATCAGATGGTGACTGAATCTGAGATGCCAGCACTCGCCAAACAAGACGAAACCAAAGTAGTTGTTTGTAATAAAGTATTTGTCCTCACACAGAACTCTGTGTAACTTCAGGAATTTAGGAAATAATGAAATTGACATGCTCCAGTTCCATAACAGGTAAATAATTATTATGACTATTAGAGCAGATGGCAACACTAAGAGAGAAAAATGAACTCTCATATGTTGGGATATGAGAACTGATTGACAGGCAGATTTAACAAAAAGCGAACAGTTTGTTGCCGGTTAAAGCAAAGGTCCAACATCCAAAAAGTCCAAAAGAGTGGACAAACTGAACGAGAGCAAGAAAAATGAAGGAAATACACTCAGAGTGGAAACAGAGTGGAAGACCAAGGAATCATCCCGAAGGCTAAAGAGAAAGACATTTACCAAAGTAAGACAGGAAATGAGATAACATGGTCACGCACTGAACAATGAAGTCAAAGGTGAGCACAGACCACAGTCCAAAACTGTGGACAATGAAACCCAAACGCACTGACAATGCCAGAAAAGTAATCAAGTAAGTGCTCCAAAAACAATGAGGTCTGAAAATAATAATAACAACAGTATCAGACTAAACAAAACTCTCCCATGAACTAAAAACTGAGAATGTAAGAACAAAAGTATCACACAGAGAGGAAGTGGGTCCAAACCTGAGCCTCCGCAGCAGGTACTGCTCTGCCCTCTCCTGCAGAGAGTCCAGGTTATTGTTCAGATGCTACCTTGGTCGTCCCAAAATCTAGGCATCTAGAGGAGAACGAGCCTTTTTCATTATGGCCCCCAAATTTTGGAATACGCTGGTAAACGGACTGATTCTTATATAGTGCATTTCTACTCAAAGCGCTCTATACAACTTGCCTCATTCACCCATTCACACCCACTCATACACGCACTTCCTTCTATACTTAAGTGTAATCTAAGCATTCACACACATTCACACTCCGATGGATGCATCAGAGGGCAACTTGGGGTTATTATCTTGCCCAAGGATACTTGGCATGCAGACTGGGGAAGCCAAGGATCGAACCACCAACCTTCCAGTAGTCGATCTGCCACCTGAGCCACAGCCACGCTGCCTTTCCTGTTTTTAAAACGCTTTTGAAAACACACCTTTTTTTGATAGCATTCAGACTGGTGTGAGTTGATATGTTTATTATGTGTATTATTATACTTTTATGTGAGTGTCAGTGGTTTTATGTTTTACTCCTTTGTTTCTGTACAGCACTTGTTGTTTGTTTAGGATGTTTATGCCTGAATAATATGAACAGTATGCACATTTGAGTTTGTTTGTGTGTGTTTTTGCATTTGTTTTCACTGTGACAGTGAAGAGAAACTTTGGAAATCAGGTCAGTTACCAAAACTACGTTTTTTTCTTAGTTTTGGTACTTTTTCTGCTCGTGGGTTTTTTAGCAGCATGGCTGAGGCAGCTGAGGACATATTCTGACTGTTCCCAGCTCATATCCTCTGATATGCACTCTGAATGCCATCACTAATTAACTCCTCATCAGCAGCAGCCTCGAGTACATTTTCATCTGCAGAGATGTTGTCATCAAAGCCCTTTATCAAAATAAAAACATAAAAAAGATCTGAAATAAAACTGTAAGAGCAGTCGTGTCATCATGTCACAGTGACAGAAGCCAAACCACAGTCTGTGTTTAGGTGCAACAATACCAACATAGTGAAAAACTGGAAACTTAAATATTGGCCCCTAATAGTTTTTTTTTTCAGCAAATAATTGAAGGAAAGTAAATTATTAAACAGAGTGCATGTTTTGTTATAAATGCAGTAGGAAAAGCAGCTGCAGACAGCAAACACTGAGTTATTAATACAATTCAAAATACTGTGAAAAATACACTCTGCTTCAGCTAAAGCTAGGACAAATGTCAAAATGATGTTAAATACAATCTGGAATTATATTAATAAACATAGTCTTTATTAGCATGTGAAAAACAAACAACTTCACAGCAGTTAAAAATAAAAAGTGCATTTAGTTCATTGAAGCAAGGTTATTTAGTTTAATATTCATGGTGAATTCTCTCCTACGCTTTATGACTTCCTGCTTCTACCTAGTACGGTCAGGTCATCTAAAACAGAAAACACGAACAAAACATTGATTAAAAGTTAATAAAGTACATGGAGAAAATATAAAAGCGGCACAATTTGGGGGTTTTTGGCTAATTTGAGTCTCTCTTTCTCTAAACGGACTTAAGCTAACATTGCCAGTTACATTAGCAAGCTAACTTAACTGTCATTGATATTCAGAGGTGACATTTTAGTGCCAAATCTATTTAATGTATGTACATGTAATGTAAGACAATCTAAAGAAGCTGCACTCATCCACTCGGTCAGGCACACCTGACACTGGGTTGAATCAAGCACTGAGTTATTTCATGTGTGACACATCTGAGTGTCAAAAGATAACAGTGGAAAAATGTGAGAGCAGGTTATTATACAGCTATGGAGATTAATAGATTACACAGTGTGCCTCTGTTTGGTCTGGCATCCTTCTGTGAGAACATGAATCATGATTATGTAGTGTGCATGCATGTATCCTGCTCACACACTGCAAACATCTCTCGAGTCGGTATACTCATTACTACAACGCCATGAATGATCACACTGAGAAGTCTGACACTTTCCACTGAGCCGAACATGTGTATAAACAAATGTTCTCATCTGGAGTGTTTGTGGGGCGCAACGGCCTGATTGATGCAGAGCTTCTTGCAAAGCATCGACTATATTCAAGAAAGATAATTAAACTACAAGAAAACACTTTTCCACAGGACGTATTGATCAGCTGTGAAAGCTTTGAAGGGGTCAGTGTGTATGTCGGATTGTGTGTGCACTAGAAGGTTAAGAACCAACAAAAAGCAGCGAGCTTGATTCTGACTTAACAAGCAATATCTGCATGTCCTTGTGGACAGAATTAATTATATAGCTGCATGATGGATGAAAAACTCACTTTTTGACGAGGCCATTACTTTTTACTGAAAAAGCCAGCTGTATAAAGAACTGCAAAAACTGGTATGATCTTCATCCTCATGAAAAAAGCCCGTCCTTGTGCATGTACTTCAGCAGCACAGGCTTTGTCAAGTGCATGTTCAAATTGTTGTTTGACAATTCAGCATGTCTTCAGTGCAAGTATCCAGGCCAAAACGACTACAAAATCATTGCTGCAGTGTTTCTGCTTTGTCTGTGTGACTGCTCATCAGGTCATTCGTTAGCTCAGAAAGGCCAGGCTAGGCTGGGGTTAGCATGCACTTAGCTTTAACAGTACTTTGGTTCATTGTTAGCTTTGTGTTATCATGCTGTGTGTGCAAATGTCGTGTTAACAGCATTATTCAACTTTTTCTGTCCTGTATGCAATTTGCATTTTACTTTAATTGTGCTCTTGTTCTTTTGTGGAATGAAAACAAAAGTATCTCCACTCCTCAGATGTGATGGACTGCTTTGTTATTTTCTTTCTCCCTGCATATGAACCAAAGTCCAGTGTTGCCAACTCCTCAGTAAGGAAAATCACTATTGGCTGTCCTAAAAGCCGCTAGAAGTCGCTAAATGATGTTATCGCGTAATTTGCATAATTGGTCATGCTTATGTAATTGTAACCTACGTTGTAGGAGAGAAAAATATCATCATGGAAGAGACAAAGTGAGGAAAAAACACAATAAATGCATTTAGAATTTATTTAGAACCACAAATTAAATTTCTTTTAGCAACTATTGTGTTTTTTTAATGTCACAATTCCAACCCACCTCCTTTATCCGGGCTTGGTACCAGCAAAAGTGACCCGAAATGGGCGCTCTGGCAGAGTTACTTTTTGTGTCTGTGTTTTTTTAAGTAGTTTTAAAACCTGTGATCCACAAAAAGTAAGATTAAAAGAAGAACTGACTGCATTACAGTCAGGACAGGAGCAGCGGCTTCGCTCATGCACAATTCATTTGCAGTTTTGGACGCGTATGGGTCAACATCTCCTGCTCTGATAGCAGCTGGGGGCGACTGCTGCGTGACGACGATCCGCCGCCTGTGAGCGCTTTGGCACGGGCGAGATGCCCACGGCAGCATGTGCTGCTTGTTGAGAGTAAGAGCGATACGTCCTAATAACACCAGCAAAAGTCGCCAGAATTGTCACTAAGGGGGTCTGAAAACTCGCTAAATATAGCGACAAAGTCGCTAAGTTGGCAACACTGCCAAAGTCAGCTGACTGCATTGCAAGCGTGCAGCCAGAAAAAGGCGCATTTGAATTTTTTTTCCTTTCTCTCGTTCTGAAAAAGAGAAAAATCTTTATAACAGGTATATGGCACAATTGCAACTGTAAAGTGATTACCAAATATGATGCCAATTTCGTTAGCAAGCTAATTTAGCTGTCAATGATATTTTAGAGGTGTCTTATCATTAACATATTAATAGTCTCAAATGTATGTAACGTAGTTCCATGGAACGTAAGACAATCAGTCCAGTAAATTATTAAACTGCTGTGTTACTGAAAATGTTCATGTGATTGCGGTAACACGTCACCTTGGAACGTTTAAAGACAGTTCCACAGTCTTCAAACTACTTTATATAGTTTGATTCAGGGTTGTCATATCTATAGAAAGTTTTATAAAAACCAGTAAAATAGCTATCAGTCAACGTAATGTAGAAATGTGTTAGATGTTCACTGTGTCTTTTTCTTGCAAATTAATAAATGCACATTTCGTGATGAGAGTGTGTAATTAAGAGTAGATGCCTCTGCTGTGGTTGGGCAGTCAGCTAAACTCCTTCCCCACATCAAGACTCTGACGATACGATTCCCGGTTTATTGACACAGGGAAAGGTGAAAGGTGAAACTGTAACACACTGTACAAGGCATAATTACACACATGTATAACAATGAACATATATTAACCCAGTTTTTTAATATAAGTCAACATGCAATATTCATATGAATTACTTCCCTTTTTAACTCAAATACAAACATTAAATTATGATTTTAACAACTCTTGCTGTAATGAATGCCTCAAATTTGTCGTTCCCCTTTGACTAGCCCCATAAGCGATTGCTTGCGTAAATTGCATAAGATTGGTTTTATCATTAAACTTGTAGAAAAATGAACTTACTTGAAAGAAAATGGTCTATACATGCACATAAAACATAAAACAAGTCTGTACATACCCACAATGCTACCAAAGGCATAGGATGTATGTGGATGTCGCTGGATTTAACTGGCTAAGGCCACTAGTGATGCGTGAATCATGAACGAATCGTTCAATACTCGAGAATCTTTTTACTGACTCACTGACTCATCCCTGTTGCTGTTAGCAAACTAATTTCATTAGCAGCAATGTATCTAGCTTATAATTAAAATTGTGGAGAAAAACACAGCATCCAGTATCGTGACAAAAATATTTCTGCTCTGAACTGGAAGAAAAAACCCTGAGTAGAAGCTCACATCAAGAAAATAGCTCCTCGGTTCACAGTAGCATCGCTCTGCTAACATGCTAACAGCACATTTAAGCTACTCACCCCCTCCCTCCTGTGCTGAATCATAGAGCGAACGAATCACTCACTCGCTCACCCCCTCCCTCCTGGCTCACAGCTTCTTCTTCTTCTTGGTTGGCAACCAATGTTAAGGCGCATTACCGCCCCCTGGCTCACAGCGCAGTGGACATTTAGATGAGAAAATATATATTTGACACATTTAAGGAAAATGCTAATAAAATACAAATAAACAAAATCAATTTTCCCTTTAGAAATGTTTTTGCTCTTTTTTGCTCTATAAAATAGTTGTTTTCTTTTAGAATCATTCATCTTAACAGTAGGATTTACATGAAAAGAGAAACAAATTAAGTTTGAGGGAAAATGTACATTTTTTGCACTCTCTGGTCGACTGACTCAGTGAATCAAATGACTCAAAAAATCCGATTCACTTTGATGAGTGACTCATGAAAACTCGATTCAGTAAAAAGAATCTAATTTACCATCACTAAAGGCCACCGTGCTGCACATGCCTTCTCCTTAATAGGGCTTTGGAGTTGACGTAACGCCGCAATGCATTGTGGGAGCGCTGCACCATTTTAGCAGGCCACGAGTCAAAACTGACACAGATTTCAGCACAAGACCCCTGCTTGGTTTCGCTGGCGTGCAGGGAGTCACAGCTTCGGTGATGCATGCTGTATTTGGACACACCAGCCCAAAGTGTTGTGAGTCTGTGTCCACTGTGCAAACAAGATGTGGCGTTACACATGAAGAGGCCTACACCAAGACAATGGCAGCACATCACCACAAACTGCAGGTTAGTTTATGCGGTTTTTTAGTGAACACAAATTTTCCTGAACTCGGAGCATCTTCAGACGGACTCACAATGTGTGACTGTTGTGGGAAGGTGTGTCTGGGGATTAAGTGTTCTTTTTAACACCAAACAGACAGCATAAAGCAGGCATTGCGTAGCCATGTTAATAGTTTGCATGTCATGTGTATGTACTTACTAAATACATCTGAGCAAGTCTTGACTAAAAAAACAAAAACGTGTCTTTTCTGTTTTATTGAAAACACTTTATAGAAAGTTACATCGGTTACAATGAACTGTACAAACAACACAGCATTTTTAAGAATATTTAACAAGTTTCATTCGCCCTGGTTTGACAACCACACTTGGGCACATATTTACCAAAACGCAGCAAATCTTAACTCTCTTATCCAGCAGCACACCAACAGAAATCTGGGGATGGTAGAGAACTCGATATCAGCTCGTCTCACCGCTCCTATCCAGGCCTGACGTCTTTGTTTGGTAACATCCGATACATGAGATCCCTCACGTTGCTTCCAGGAGGGGAAACGATAAAAAGAGAGCCCATTTTCCAGCTTATTCCCTTCCCGATCGTGCGATCTAACATTGCAATCGACAACACAGCAAGTACGAACCATGGCTCATATTATCCATGTGCTTTCGCCCTTTGTTTGGTCTGCTCAAATGGCGCATCGACCAAAAATCCTGGCCACGCCCCCTCCCGTGACATCACGCTCCAAAGCCCTATTAACAGACTTACTTCCTGTTTACTGACGACATCATTTCCTATTACCGACTACAGGTTTTAAGGTGGCACCAGAGAGTTACAATTGCATATTTAACATTTACCAAATCTAAGAAAACATTCTAACTTAAATTAACTTTTGATATCAGAACAGTAGAAAAACACAGAAAATGATAAACACCAGAGTATAAAAGTATTTGCAAAATCTTCAGGGCATAATTGTATACTGTTTATTGTAGTTGTTTCAGGCATTTTTGAGAACTTGCCACTCAGACTGTTGCGATCAGGACTCTGCTGTCAGCTCATCAGCTGCTCTGGTCAGTTTGTTCTTACACTGGCTCGAGGTTTAGGTTCATAGTTTTGCTGCATTGTGTAAATTCACAGTGAGATGCCTCTAGATGGTTTTGGTAATAGAGACAAATATGCAGCTAAGAATGTATACATGGATCACTCTGTGCTACCAAACCAAATGTTCATGTGATGGTTTCCTGGGAAGAGGAAGTGTAAAGAGCTCGATCGTCGACATTTCTGAGTTCCACAGTTTGGGCACTTTTATATTCAGACTTGGCCTTGGGAACACAATACAACAGCAGTGGTTAATTTGGATATCAGGGGAGTTGGTGGTGTATATGTGGTGTAAGCAGAGATGGAGCCTGATGTTGTTATTTGGACTGATATAAAAAAGCTGGACTTCATTCTAAGATCTTGCCTAGTGCGGGTTTAAACTGTGATGTGAAGTGGGCATCAGTCACAGAGTGTGCATGTCATGTGTTTGGTGTGTGTGTGGTGCAGGGCATGCAGCCAGCAGGCTGCTGGAGTGGAAAGCTTTCTGCCTGGTCACTAAGTGGGGTCGCAGCCCAGCACTGATCACTGCTCTCCTTCATCCTCCACTTCACTCCCTCCTCTCATCACTCTCTTCCTCTTTACTGTCTGCCTCCTTCCTTCCAATGGACCAGTCCCCCTCCTCCCCCTCCCTCTCCCTGCTGCTGTTTCATAGCATATCTCCTTCCATCTCTCCCTTTTTTCTCTTTATCTGAGACATCCTCTCCCCGTCTCTCCTGTCCTTTCCATTTCTGCAGCTTTCACTTTCTTAAAGCCTCTTTCTTCCCCATCGTTTCTTTCCCCTAAGGCACCTCTTTCTCTTCGTCTAACCACGTCTATTCTCTCACCACGGCTCTGTTTTATTTATGTTTTTGCTCTTTCCTCCACTCACTTTATGTTTCTTCATTATAAATGGATCCGTCAGCTGCAAACACTATACACTGTGCTGCTCCAAATACAAGAAATAATTAGATAACCATGTTTAAAGGTTTCATCATATGTTGGTTATATATACAAACACTTGGAATATTTTAGACACTTAGACATTGTATTCTGCCTTAGTGTCACATTGAATTAGAAATAATAATGGGCACTACAGTGTACAAGTGCAGAGTCTCAGCTTTAATTTGAGCAAGTTAGCATCACTATTGAAAGAACTGTGTGGGAGATCACGTTCTTTTAATGCTAAGTTTCTGAAGTCAAGGGATTTTTAGTAATTGGACAGATACCCATGAACTTAAATAGATTCATGATACTGAAGCTTTTGTGCAAAAGTGTTTGCAGTCAGTGAATGTTCGAAGTTTTGCACCCACAGAGCCGATTCTTTGCAGAAGAGCTTTCACGCATCCTCACGTCCACGCAGCCTCCAAAATCTTGACTGCACATTATTGGATGCAGATGATGATTGGTTTACAAGTGGGCCATAACAGACCATGCAGCTGACCAGGAACAGGAGAACTGTGAAACAAACGCAGTGTAAAAAGCACAGATAGTAGCTGCAGTCAACACTTCAATGTTTTAAACATTCGGTTTCATTTCAGCGTTTTGTACATTAAAACTCGGCTCTGCTCCGGTGCTGGCTGACTGACGAACAACAGCACAGGCAACAGTAGCCAACAGACGGCTAGCACCACAGACTTTGTGCACCATCTGCAAACGAAGCTCACTGCAGGCAGACGGGCAGTTTTTGGAGTAGAGTGGGCACAAAATGTGTCACCTTTCCAAGACCATAAAAGCAGCTTTGGACTTGACAAGGCACGACAAAGTGTAGGGAGCAGGCTGGACTTGGGCCCAGCGGTCTGCTTTAGCCTCTTCCATTTCACCTTTATTCAGGTAAGAGCGATGGAAAACCATGCACACCATATTAAGCACCTTGAGGCACCTTGTGATTTGGCGCTATATAAATAAAATCGAATTCAATTATCCAATCCTATAACTTTGTTGATCATATGTACTCATAGATTTTTCTCATCTATTTTTTCCAGGCTGGGTTTTACTCATCGAGTTCATGTCGATTTCCTTTTTTTTTCTCATCGTGTTAACTTCTTTGACTGGCTGTATCTATCCAGTTGATTCTTGAACAGTTTTGGTCTGCATTCATTATTTAATCCCTTTTAGAAATCAAAGCTGAACAGAAGGTTCCAGCTTAAAGGCAGACTAACAACAGGCAACCTGTGCTGTGCCCGAGTGTGTTTCACCCCCTAAATCCTGTTCAGCTGACTAAATGCCCGTGTGACTGGGCCTGGTTAGCCATGGGCCCAAACATGGAACAATGTTTTTCTCAAGCACTGCTTTGACAGCTGCCTCCATAAAAACTGCTTTAAGTAAGTAACAAATAGGAGAAGACAGGATGTCACTGCTTCTCCAATTAAGTAACGACGTGCATAAAATCATGAAACTCCCGCTCTGCAAGAATGCTGTTCAAAAACACCGAAGAGCAAGTGGAAGAAGTGAGGTTGGTGAGACAGGCTGATGCCCACTCGTGCCCAGATTATTCTGCACACGGTGAGCGCAGGCGAGCATGCTTGAGCACAGTACGTGCAGAGTACGAGCACACCCTCATTCATGCTTGTGTTTGCCTCACAGTGACAGGTCACAACTAGCTGAATGTTCTTTATGTATGTAAGGTTTTCTCTTTCCGCTTGATAAAGATGGTTTGCTCTGCACTCAATAAACAAATTATTTTCACTTGTGTTCCTCAGCCTTCATCTTTTTGACCCTTTTTATGTTTCCTGTTAAACACGTGCCTTGTTGTAAATCCAGCTGATGATTTTGACAAACCAACCAAGTTTTCTGTATATCCTCCTTTAAATGGGCGTCTCTTCTTTCATTTCATTTCATTTCATTTTTATTTATTTCACACTTGGTACTACAATCAAACAAAACAACCACATCTTCTGTCAACAAAACACAACAACCATGTGTGAAAAGGAGCAGGAAGAAGAAAATATTCTTATTAAACCCTGCCCCCTCATCATGAAACACACCAGTTTAACCTCACAGTCAGTTTCAGGCAGCTCATCATGAATATTCAATATTACTGTGAGGACAGTGTCTCCCACATCAGAGGGTTGATGCTTTTTGTTGCTTTTGGTTTAATTTTTGAATGTCCCTAAAAACAATTTGTCACCATCAAAATGCTTTTTACAAACCTTGTGATTATTAAGGGATGACGGGGACACACGCACCATGTTCACTTGTTTTTATTCTCCATTTAAGAATTTAAATTGTGATTTTTATCTCTTCTCTTAGTGCTGTGGTAAACCAGTGTCATAACCTACACAAAGTGCAGGTTTTGAGTTTTTTGGCAACTGAAGAGCTTCTAATTCTGTTACAGTCTCTTTTTTCATCTGCCAAAGACGACCCAGATACTGTCGGGTCAAATTTCTTCCTTCCTCTACTTTCATGTTTCCTAGTTTGCCCTCGCTCTGCTCTTACCTCCTCCTCTCTCATCTGTCTACTTGATTACTCGTTGCTCTCATCCCAAGTCCTCTCTGCCAACTTGAATTAGAGCACAATCTCAGCTGATGGCCTCGGTTTTACACCCAGATGTGTGCGTGCATGTGTGTGTGCATGCATGGCAGTGACACATGGCATAAAAGATGCTTGAGGCTGAAAAAGGTTCCATCGCATAATGTTTTTCCTCTTGATAAGAAAATGTTACGTAAAAGAAAAGCCACTTTTAAATCAGGCACTCTAAGAGAAGCCAAACACTCTACTGCACACAGACAAACTGCACAAACACTGTGCACCGTGGTACTATTGTTTGAAAATCAGTCGTTTTAAACAGTGACATGGTTTCTGTTTTTGGTTTGTTTCCCAAACTATCTGAGAATTATGTCCAGTGTTATTCAGCTCTGGAGATACGGCACCAGGTTTATGGTCACAGTGAGTGTTTGATTCCACCTTCGTCACACTGAACGCTTTAAAGGACTCCTAAGTATCATATTTATATACATTCACAATGTCGATACCAGCCATGTTAATGCTAAGGAAGTATAACAATTAAATACTGAAAACACTAAATCACAAAGTGTTTCGGAGCATTGTCACATTTCATTTTGCTTGGCCATATTTCACACAAAACTCCAAGCGAGCATGTCACTAATAAACCACATCAGAGTGTTTAGAAATCAAAGAAATCTAGAAATCAAAGCACACAGGAAGGTGTTCAGCTCAAACTTGCATTGTACACCTGGTAGTTTGGTCAAACAGAGATCAGATCTCAGTGGATCCAAACTGCTCTGCAGTTCGTTTGGAATCTCACTGAGACCGCTTCATCCAAAGGTTTTGGTTTCACATCTGCCCAAACAAACAGCACCAAGAAGCAGAACAACAGGAGTCCGTTTGAAAGCACTGAACAGCTGAGGTGTGAACACAGCCTCAAAGGCTGTTATGTTATTTCAGTCTTCGGTAAACTGTGATCAAGACTGAAGTGTTAATACATCAGTGTGTTTCTGTCCCTGAAGGATTCATAACAATAATATAATGTACACTTTTATTGATCCCCTTGGGGAAATTCTTCTCTGCATTTAACCCATTCACTCAGTGGGCAGCCACCAGTGCAGCACCCGGGGAGCTCAGGGGCACCTCGGGGTAGTCGTTCAGGGGATTCGAACCCCTGACCTTCCGATCATGGGGCAACCGCTTTACCTACTGAGCTATCCCTGCCCTCAGTGCATCATGGAAGGGTTTCCATTTAGTGTTTTACTTTCCCCGTGATCAGTGTCTTCACTAGCAAACAATCAGCAAATGTAGCTGATTTCAGCTGCTTCTCATGGAAGTATTGTGTGTGTAGCCTTTAGCAGGATGGGCTTTTTCCAAGGGCCTAATTGTACCATCATCTACTCTCACCAACAGACTTCACAAAGAGATCGCTTTAATATAGCGCAGAGCTGTGTAGCACTGTATCACACTGTGTACATACAGCACAGGTAGGACGTTACTAATTTAAAATCTGAAAGAAAAAATACATTTTGCTCTTTTGTGCATATGATTCAACTTTCATTTTTACATAATTTAAAGTGAAATAGGACAATATAGAGCTTAAATAAACAAGAATTGATTGTAATTTTAGCTGTGCCTACATGAGATTAAACTGATTTTATTGAATGTCTCATAACTTAAAATTGATCGGTAGAGAACGTTGTTTATCAAAGACGGCTGCCTTCGTGTTGCAGCGAGTTGGCTGCTACGCTGGGTGGAAGCAACATTTCATTACAAACAAAGTAAAAAAGTTTCAATGTTGTGACAAAGTATAATTCCTCTTTTTATTGAACACAGAGCAAGAGCGGTTAAACATGACTGAGGCTACAAACAGAGTAAAACAGTTTTTCAAATAGCAAAATATTTGCATAGGAAGCAACTTCCACACTAAAAAAAATGACATTGGGTGGTTGTTACATGTACAAGATTCAAACTTGTAATTTGAACTAAATAATTTCATGTTTCTATGGTGAACATAATTACATCATGTAGCATCTGCATGAAATTCAGCAACTTAATTTGTTCTTGTTGAGATGACAGGATACAATCTAGTCAGAGTGGTTCGTTGCCTGGACTCACAAAGTTCACAAGATCACATTAGATGTCAAACTGCAGGAAAATGGCTGGAGTCTTAAGAGGCAGACAACGACACCCACAGCTTGTGTTTGCTAATTATTGTGGTTTAACCTGTCAAGGACAAAAACGTACAGAACATTCTGCATCAATCACAGCTTTTCTAGTTTTGGTTTTGGAGTGACAGCTTGGTGGCTTGATGGTTGGTGCTGTTGCCTCACAGCAAGAAGGGCCTAAGTTCAAATCTACAATCTGGCTGGTTTGCAGTGTGTAGTTAGAGTTAGGTTAGTTGGTGATTCTAGATTGTCCATGAATGTAAGTGCAAATGGTTCTTTACCTCTATGAAATAATCAACCCCCATATTGGTTCATTAATTGCCTTGATTAACAAAGTAGTTGTTCAAACAACAAGATTTCATTGTGTTTTCCTAAAGTTTTTAACTTGTGTAGAATGAATTAAAACAAATTTCACTCTACATACTTAAATGAATCACTTCAAGTCAATGTAAGTATACTACATTGATCCAACGTAATCTGATTACATCAAACCACCAAATGCCAAATGTGTTGGTTTGACATGGTCAAAAATGGGTTATTGTACTTGGTTAAATCACGTGGAAAAAAGGTGCCGTGATTAAATTGTGTTCATCCAACAACAGATTTTTTTGAGTGCACAGGACCGGTCCATCTATTTTCCTGTATGTCTTAAGCAGAGTCAGTGTGTGTGTGAGAGAGAGACAAAGAGAGAGGTCCAAACACTTGGATTGATTTTGATGATGGATAATTTATCTCCTTGCAGCTGAAGCCTCCTCAAAATGTAACGAGTTGTTTGTACCAGTCCTGCCTCTCGGCTGCAGATGATGCTCTCTCAAATGCACATATTTATTTAAAAATATCACCCAGAATAAGATGATGGTAACACTGTGACAGTAGATAGAACAGTGTCAGACTCTGCAGGTGAGGACAGTTCGCCGTGCAGGTGTGAAGGCCTGAGCCAGGGATTAAATTGCTACGACTAGACGACTGAGTTGAAGCATTTCTGAAATGTCAGGGTTTGTGAGAACCTACTGACAGCAGTATGGGGACGAATACACCATGAACCAGTGACAGGTACTGTTCTGGAACAACACTCGTCTGTGAAGGCTCCAGCTGATAACTCTCTGTACTTAAAGGAGCCACGACAAGACCTTGGTGCCAAATACCACAGAGTACCATCCCTGTAATCTTAATTCATCATATTTAACACATTTAGATTTACTTCTTACCACATAAATCTGTCTCAGTTTTAAAGAATTCTAACTAACCATGCGCACTGTGAGCATTATTGCTGGTAATGTTTCCTGGGAGATTTGCGATGCTACCGTAATGTATCAGTCAATAAAGTCAGCATAGTTTGTCAGAGAGCCTGGCGGGGCCACAGCGCTAAATGGTTAACGATCCTTAAGAGATGAGCAGGCCGTGACTAATCTTGCCTCCAGGCAAGGTGCATTTATCTGAGGAGGAGGCTGGAAATCATTCCAGCAGCTGAGCAGCGCATGTTGGACAAAGTGAGTTCAGTCTAAACCAAATGTATGGTGAGCTATTTTTAGGGAGCCTGCATTTTGGTTTGATTGAAGGTGTAACGGCAGTGCAGCCATGGAAGCTTTACTTAATGTAATGTCTGGTCTGCCTCTTCTGTAAATGGCTCGAGGACTTAAACTTGATTTGATACAGAATAGCTTCTAATGGGTCCTGGGGTATTGCTGCACCGCTAAACTCATCCTCAGCCTCCTGAGCTCTCTGCTCTCGTCTGCAGCTGCCACAAGAAAATTCCTCCAACAGCCTTTGCTTTAGAGCAATGAAATGGTCGGGTCAGCCTGTGTCAGCCTCCCATTCACACCTGTCATGTCCTTACAACAGGAGCAGCTTTCTAAAGCTCTTAAGGGCCACACTTTATGACATTTTAAAGGCCACTTGGAATTCAATACCAATTAAAAACCAAAATTCTTCCTTCAAATCTTTTGTGACAGCAATCGTAAAACACCGTGAAGGGATTCAGGGGATTGCACACAGGATATTATAAGTGTGTCAGTCACCAGATGGTCAATGCTTTGATTGATGCATTTTAAAATATAAAAATATTTAAAAACTTTTAGTCGCCTTCGGTAGTGCCCGCTCATCTCATCCATAACCTTTTAACTGAGAGCTGTTTTCATAATGTTCAAACGTAATTGTGTAATCTTTTGCAGTCACTCTGCTCCTCCTCAGCATTGTCAGGAAAACACACAACAATGGGTAACGTTTCACTTCAGTTATGTTAACAGCACAAAAATCTTACATGCAGTCCTGCTGAGAAGTTTAAGACCACTTGAAAAATGTAAAAAATAAATCATATTTTGCATGTTTGGATCGAAGCAGAGCTTCAACACGAAACAAGAAGAAATGTGAGACAAAACATTTCTTTGAGCATGTAATTTATTACAAACATCGCTTAAACTGAAACAGGCCATTTTACAGCTGAATGTGGATTCATTGTCATTTTCTGTCAGTCACACTGTCATGACGTTCTGATGGCAAAGACAAAAAGACTTTCCCTTTTTGAACGTGGTGGGCTGTTCAATTGCATACACAGGGTCTCTTGCAGCTCGCTGCTTGACCCAAATTAAGGCCATTACTGGTGCAGCCCCGTAACCATCAGACGGCTTTTGAGACTGAACGGCTTCAAAAACAAAAAACATCTTCAAAGGCCTCGTCTCCTTGAACGCCACAGGACTGACTGTTTGGATTTTGCAAGGGAAAACCAAAGATGGAACTTTGAAAGGTGGAAGAAAGCTTTTTTTTAACCTTGATGGTTTCCAACATTACCAGCTTGACAAGCAGATCCCACCTGAGATGTTTTCTATACGCCACAGTGGAGGGGGCGCCATAATGGTCGGGGTCCTTTTTCCTTCAGTGGAACAATGGAGCTTCGGGAGGTGCAAGGGTGTCAAACAGCTGCTGGCTATGTCCAGATGTTGCAGAGAGCGTCCCTCGTGACTGAGGGCCCTCGTCAGTGTGGTAACCACTGGGTTTATCAACAGGGCAACTCTACAGTACACAATGCCCGCAGGACAAGGTCCTCCTTCCAGGAGAATAACATCACTCCGTTGGACCATCCCGCGTGTTCCCCTGATCTAAATCCAACTGAGAACCTTTGGGGATGGATGGCAAGGGAAGTTTACAGAGATGGACAACAGTTCCAGACAGTAGTTTCCCTTCGTGTGGCCGTCTTCACCACTTGGAGAAATGCTCATATCACCTCATGGAAACGCTCGCATCAAGCATGCCGCACTGAATTTTTGAAGTGATTAACAATAACAGTGGAGCTACTCGTTACTGAGTTTATGTTTGGAACTTTGATTTCTGATTTGGGGGTTTACAGGGTTTTTTGGAGGTGTGGTCCTAAAGTTGATCAGCTGTAAAACAGCCTGTTTCAGTTTAAGTGCTGTTTTCAACAAATTGCATGCTCAAAATGTTTTGTCTCACTCTTATTTCTTCTTGTTCATGTTGAAGCTTGACTTGGAACCTTGTTAAGATCCAACCATGCAAAATATGATTTTTGCCATTTTTCAAGTGGTGTTAAACTTTTGATCGGGACTGTACAAAGCTATGCACGATCTGATATCGTCGTGCTGGTGTTGTTCCCAGATCAACATAGTAAATGTTGTTCCAGGATCAACATTGCAAGTGACCAATCAGAATGTTGTGACATCATACTTTTGTGACTTCGGGAAAAACCACCGAAAACAAAAAACTGTACTTAAGCTGCGAGAAACCGCCTCTGTCCGCCGATCAACGGACCCTGACCCTTTAATAAACGCTGAGCAGAATTGATATTGTCCTTGCAACATTGGAACTTCATAAATGCACGAATGGCTTGGCGCGCCAAAGAATAATGTCACAACAATGTGATTGGTCACTTGCAATGTTGATCCTGGAACAACATTTACTATGTTGTTCCAGGATCAACACCAACACGACGATATCAGATCATCCACATAGCTATAGCTCCATAGCTCGACGATCCAACAAGAAGCAGTGAAACACCGGAAGCTACTGTTGTGTATGTTCATGTAGGGTTGCTCTGCATCATATGATATTAAAATTCATTCAATCCTCTAAGTTCAGAGGAAGGACACACTGTGGGCAGGTTTCCAGGCGCACAGCTAACATGTGCAGACAGCCAAGCTCACATTTAGTTTAGAAACACAGACTCCTTGCATATCTTTGGACTGTGGCAGGAAGCCCAGAGAGAACGCACGCAGACACAGGTGGAGCATTATTAAAGAAAAAAAAATACATTATTTAAATCGTTGAGAATTTAGACAACTGGAAGTTAAAACAACCTCAGATCCCTCTGCAGCGTCCTGTGGCTGATTTGCCAGCATGTTACCACAGTGCCTAACACTTTGGACGCTTTTTAATTTTTCTCCTTCAGTCATCACCTTAATTGACCAAAATGAGAGTGTGCTTACAGGCATTGACTGTTGGCTCACCATAAACTCACCGCTCTGGCTATTTATCTTGCTTCCCACAGCTCTGTCTCCAGACTTCAACCTGTGAACTTTGTACTCTTCTCTCCAGGCAACAGGCTTTCTTTATGCTGATGTATATCCAATTACCCTTTTCACCAGACGCCCCCAGGTTGTGCACAATGTGAATGAAGGTTAAATTGCTGTTTCTTGCTTGTAATGTGTTTTTTTAAATGGTATGTCTTCCTTTCTGGCATCTTTTGCTTTGTTAAATTGTATTTTTGCAATTTTATCATTCAGTCAGAATAGGATGTGGCTGCATTCCTTACAAATCTGACAGCTGAATATGCAATAACCTCAAGCTGGATGTTGTCCAAGGGATAAACTGTTCTTTGTCCTTTATCTTCTGATTTTTCTTGTCATCGTTTCCCAGTGGGTTCTTGCTTTACAGCTCTAAAGATATTTTCCTGTTCCCCCTCTAGGCAGACCTTAGCCTTGGGAAATCACAGGCATTAGCACTTGCTTAGAATATCACAGTATTCTGCAGGAAATATCCATGCTTGATGACAAATAGTTCCACATCAGAGGGATTGTCTTCCTCCTCAGGCTCCTTCAAGCCAAACATGAGCCTTCTTTCAGACGATCTCCATTCTGCTATGCAGATTATCCCTTAAGGCCTTTCTTTTGTTTCTTGGCTATTGGTTTTGCCTAAATCGGCCACTCGGTAATTTGCATGACGCCTTTGTTTTTAGAGGAAAAATGCAACGCCGAAGCACATTTTAGATACAGTGTGCTTATTCAGGGAATGGCTTCTTCTTCCTGTGTTTTAGTTTCATTCAGACGTCCTAATTAACGCTGCCCCTTAGTGGATTAGGTCCTCTGTTAATGAATGCCCTTCATCCACCTGAGCCACCTCCTGCCCACTAACACAGTTCATAAAAGGGACACTTCATTCATTACTGTAAACGTTACATTACACAAAAACAGTTGAGTTGCATGGGAACATTGTTGCTAGGAGACAGGATTGTATGGTGTCTAAAAATGTTTCACACCACTGTGCAGGATGTGCTGTAATACACAGACTGCACAGTGCTGGGCAATGGTGGCTACGCCGCTCGTAAAGGACAAAGATGCAACTAGAGACCTGGACTGGACCCATTCCAAATTACATGCCATCTCCTTGGGTTGGGTGAGGTTTCATTTTAGTGCCACAGATGTCTGATCTCTTTGTCAGTATGTCTCAAGACCTGCTGCTGCTTGACTATCAACACTGGCCGAGTAGAGTAGCCGAGTTTAGATCAGGCAGGTGCTGGCAGTCAAAAACAGCTAGTGTGCAGTAGTGAACGTACAGCTGAAGCTACAGTTTGTCAGTAAATAAACACTACCGGTCCTTATTGTGTGAATGCCTCATAGGCATTCACACTGTTGAGATCCTGTTTCTCTTTATTCTTTGTTTGAATCCTGCTTATGGCAACAATTCCTTCAGTTAGCAGTTCAACTTTTTTTAAACTCTTTTCAACACAAATTTCAGCTTCTTCACCTCTTTTCAGCGGAATTTTGAGTTTTTCAGCTCTTTTCAGCAAAAATTGCAGCGCCTTCACCTGTTTTCAGCTGAAGGTTCAGCCTTTTCACCTGTTTTCAGCACAAATTTCAGTTTCTTCACCTCTTTTCAGCAGAATTTTCAGCTTTTTCACTTTTTTTCAGTTTCCTGCGAACCAATTTGGCTCAGTGAGCTGAGTAGCAGCCTTGAGACCAGAAAGCCTGGGTTCAAACCCACCTCATGGCAACGTTTCCTTTCAGCAGACAGTTCAACTTTTTCACCTCTTTTCAGTACAAACTTCAGCTTCTTCAGCTCTTTTCATCAGTTTTCACTAGACAGCATTCACACTGCATTTTCACAGGAAATGCAACTTTTTCTAGTTTTTCTTGCGGGCCTCTTCATTTGGATACGCCTGAAGTTAACCACACAAAGACAAATTTTGAAAGTCTGAAGTTGAAGCATGTTTACCACAAAATGGCTTGTCACAATCACCGCAGCTCTGAACATTTAGTAGCAGGTATTCAGTCTCCTATATTTTAAGTGTGTCATTATATAACACATTCAAATTCCCAATTTATCATTTGGGCAGGAATCTCTTTATGATTGTTAAATCATACAGGCTCCTTTCCTCCTGCTTTGTTGCACATAGTTGATTGATTAGGTCTGAGTAATTGTCACACACGTCCAAAGACACAAATTTGCTTCCTGGTTACCATGGTTATGACCCCCATGGCCTTAGCAAAATTGCAGGGCACTTTAATTTGGCCTCATACTGTCTACATCAGTCTCCCTGTGTCTCTGTTGCTCACACAGGCGCATTTGTCTACAGGTGCTGACCGAGCGCCGTGACTTGATTATCAGAAAAGTATCTGATTGGATTTCAGGTTAGGCAAAGTGTGTTATTGCTCGTGGAGGAGTACATTTTTCAGTCGTGCTTGTAATGAATTTTTATAGCATATAATGGTAAATGGCCTGTATTTATATAGCACTTTACTAGTCCCTGAGGACCCCAAAGCGCTTTACATATCCAGTCATCCACCCATTCACACACACACACTGGTTAGACTACACGCCTTTGGAACAGAGGATCGCAAGTTCGATTCCTGCCTGGGGGCGTCTGTATCCAGTAAGGGTCCTAAGGCTAGACCCCCTATGCTAAGCGAGCCTACCGCAGACATGAGCGAGACAGATAAATATGAAGGCATGCCGGCTCGGACGTCGCCCGGATCAACAAGGTCCGCGTCAGGTGTTGAGGAACCAGGGCACCCTGACGAAAAGTGGGCTACTGGAACAAGAAGGCATCGGTGGGCAAGGGACGAAAACAGGGCGTTGTTGGAATGCTACTACGCAAGTAACCCCGGCGGAAGGGGCTACATGAATAGGATGAGGGACCTATGGATTCTTCGATACCCAACATCCACAATGACGGCGAAACAACTAGTAGCTCAGTGTTCCAACATTCGAAAGAAGGGACTGCTCTCACAGCTAGAGATTGACGAGGTACAACACAAATGCTACGGCAAAGAGGAGTCAGGACGCCAGGTCAGGGGGGAGATATCATCACCCCCACCCGAGATTGGGTACATAGCCCCAAGTGCGATAGGAGAAGGATCGTTGAGTGCGAGAGGAACTGACCTGAAAAATAGGATCATGGCCAAGCTTGAAACCTGGATCCCCCGTAGCCGGTTACCAAGATTACGTGAAGTTCCCTCAGAAGGTCTGCTAGATGATGTTAATGCAGCACTACGGGCAATACCTACAACCACGATTACCGACACTAACAAGCTGATCTACAATACGGCAGCAGTGATCAGTGAGATGCTTGGCTACAAGTTGAACAGCCACAAGGGGCAGTACCCTCCATGGAGAAGGAGGCTAGAGGGCAAGATCAAAGTAGCACGGAGGGAGGTTAGCCAACTAACGGAGTTGCAGAAAGGTGCGACAAATAAGGTGCCTAAGAAATACAGCAAGCTGTCCATACCTGAGGCCT
Source organism: Rhamphochromis longiceps (assembly GCF_057381845.1). Taxonomy (NCBI): domain Eukaryota; kingdom Metazoa; phylum Chordata; class Actinopteri; order Cichliformes; family Cichlidae; genus Rhamphochromis; species Rhamphochromis longiceps. The sequence continues at coordinate 43,886,748 of NC_140571.1, read as the reverse complement.
TGGAAACTGCCAAGCAAAGACTCACAGCCTTGGCCAGCCGCTTGAGGAGGTACACCAGAGAGATCGAAGGCAGGAGAATAAACCAGCTGTTCTCCACAGAACCAGCAAAGGTGTACTCTCAGTGGCAAGGGAACAATAAGAGAACAGCACCACCAAGGCTGGAGACGGAGCAATACTGGAAGAGCATATGGGAGAAGGACGCAACCCATAACGGCAATGCTCAGTGGCTGGAGGATCTGAGGGCAGACCACAGCGACCTCCCTGAACAGGGTCCAGTAACCATCACAGTGGCAGATATCCAAGAAAGGGTCTCCAGTATGAAGAGTTGGACAGCACCAGGGCCCGACATGGTTCACGCCTACTGGCTGAAGAAGCTGACTGCACTCCACGAGCGTCTGGCAGCACAAATGAACCAACTGCTAGTTAACGAGAGACACCCGGAATGGCTAACTGAAGGCCGGACGGTCCTGATCCCCAAGGACGCCAAGAAGGGACCGGTCCCCTCCAACTACCGACCAATAACCTGCCTCAGTACTACATGGAAGCTCCTGTCAGGCATCATATCGGCTAAGTTGAACAGGCACATGGGTCAATACATGAGCGGGACACAGAAAGGAATTGGCAAGAATACCAGAGGCGCAAAACACCAGCTACTGGTAGACAGAACAGTCAGCCGAGACTGCAAGACCAGACTGACCAACCTGTGCACTGCCTGGATTGATTACAAGAAGGCCTATGACTCAATGCCCCACAGCTGGATACTGGAATGCCTAGAATTGTACAAGATCAATAGGACCCTAAGAGCCTTCATCAGGAACTCAGGAGAATGACCGAGCTAAGATCCTGTGGGACTTCCAGATACAGACGGACAAAATGGTGGTGGCTAACCAACCGGACATAGTGGTGGTAGACAAACAGAAGAAGACGGCCGTAGTGATCGATGTAGCGGTTCCGAATGACAGCAATATCAGGAAGAAGGAACACGAGAAGCTGGAGAAATACCAAGGGCTCAGAGAAGAGCTCGAGAGGATGTGGAGGGTGAAGGTAACGGTGGTCCCCGTGGTAATCGGAGCACTAGGTGCGGTGACTCCCAAGCTAGGCGAGTGGCTCCAGCAGATCCCGGGAATAACATCGGAGATCTCTGTCCAGAAGAGCGCAGTCCTGGGAACAGCTAAGATACTGCGCAGGACCCTCAAGCTCCCAGGCCTCTGGTAGAGGACCCGAGCTTGAAGGATAAACCGCCCGCAGGGGCGTGCTGGGTGTTTTTTTTTTTTTTTATATATATATATATATATACACACACACACACACACACATGTGTGTGTATGTGTATATGTGTGTGTGATTGTATGAACATAAGTCAGCATACTTAAAATGTAATTTCTTTTCCTTTTCCAGCAGTCTCAGTTCCCCCAGCTTTCACGGCAATCCTCAAAGCCCTTCTGGACACGCTGGGAAACCCCTTCCTTACCGCCACTGTAACAAACAAAAGTCACAGTTCTATTACTTTTATCAGAGTTAAAATAAAAATGTGATTTATGTTAGCTGGCTTCATTTAGCAAACAGATATTTCTGTTTATATAGATACAGATATTAATACAGATATATTTTACGCATAATTTTACCTCTTTTTTTTCCTAGATGGGAAGTCTATCCAGTTCACATTACAGTAATGCTAACACCCCTTTTGGTCGTCTCTCCTTACCTTCCAGCATTCATAAATCTGTTGACCTTCTTTGTCTGAGACCAACCACTACAATGCATCATCACCTATTTGTATTGGTAACTTACTTTACAACCTATTTTAATGGTTGCAAAGTAAGTTACTTGTGCTGTATGCAATTTTAGATACACAGAAAGTCTTCACTTACTATATATGGCTGTCATAGTGTCCTTATCAAGGGCAGTTCTTCACTCTGCGCCGATGTCCGTTTTGCTCTGTCCTCCTATAAAAAGCATGAACATTTGAGTGTTTGACTAGTTTTAGATTTCCAAAAATTTGATATTTGTACAACTAAACATTTGAACTACAATATATGCTATTGAGCGATACTTTTATGGGTAATTTTTGGTAAAGAAACTGGTGACAGAGTTGTAGGCTTTTTAAAGTACTATTAGCTAACCATTTGAACTGACTTTCAAAGCTGATTACCTTTTAAATTGCTGTGGATCAAAACCTCCAGTGGGAAGGCGGCCATTAGAAGAACACGCACCATTGAACCTGAAAATAACAAAAACAAACAAAAAACAGAACAATATATAGATACTGTTTATATAGGGTAATAAATCTCTTCTGAAGCAATATAGTTCATTTTGGGTGAAAAACAAAACATTCCTCTAAAATATATATACTGACATCAGCAATCAACATCATGATTGTAATTATTTCCTTTTTAGTACATCTACTGCTGTTTGCATGTGTCAAGCACTACGACTGTATCTATGCATATAAATTCACCATATATATCCAGCAAAAATGTTTTGTTATAGTCAAAAGGAAAACAAACAAAGGCATTCAATCAGAGGTGAGAAATTAATTGGGAATATGAATTATAGGTGAACTATTCTTTACCTACTAGCAATCAAGCTTCTTTAACCAAGAAGCTTGAAATATTTGAATGTAAAATAAAATAAATAAATAAATAATAATAAAAATAACATGATGTAATTAAAATGCACAACTTACATTAAGGAAATCTGCATTTGTATCCACAGGCTAAAAGTAAAACAGTAAATGTGTTAGTGATAGTACAGGTATTTGTAAAAAAAAAAAAAAAAAAGAGGCAGTAACTGTGACGCTTCTAGTGGGATGCTAAATGCAGAGATTTATATTTACAGTATAATACTACATGTACGGGTAACTGTGTTGTGAACTGTAACTGAATATTAGAGAATCTCAGAGAAATTAAATGTATTTATTTTTTGAATTTATCAATCATAAAACCGTCTGTTTTGAAGGCCTGTTACGATAGCGACTTTTTGTTGGTCGGTATATTGCCCCATAAACAATTGCGACAAGTTATGTCATTGTCATTTTAAGACCATTTTATGTCTTTGAATGTATAATCATAATATAACACCATAATAATGCAAGATCTACACACTTTCAATTGACAAACCAACATCTAATTCTTAAAGTATTTAGATCATTGAAATTAGGAATCAAAATATTAGATACCTTAAAAACTTGAATAAATAGTAAATTTTCTAACAAATAGAAAACAATGTTATTTAATGTTATTGTTATGTTATCATTATATTTTATTTTTGTAAATATAATGGCGGATAAATTACATCATCAACAATTATTGAGGTCATGTACATGTATTGTGTGTTAAGTCGATATATCGATTATTGTGATAGGCCTACTGTTTTGGTATCATAACGAGCTTGTCAAACATGCATGACCACTAAACAATGTCTAAGCAGTAGTATTGGTCTGAATGACAACAAACATAACTAGTGTTTTGGAAAATCTGTTAGAAAACAGTTATTTCAATAATTATGATTAGCATGTGACACAGACACCGCATAAAAAACTACAACAACAAATACTTACTTTAGGAGGATGGGGGAGGGCAGCATGAGGTTGAGACTTTGACATCTGTAAAAAACAAATTCATGTATTACAAACAAGTCACTTAAAAATACATTAATGTGGCAGACTGTTCCCTGCTCAGATGCAGTGTATGAGTACAATCAGGGCTGTCACAACAATGGGGTGGGGCCAAGTGGCTGCAACCCTAGGTACAATGTGCAGGTATATATAATTACATATAATATATGTGAATAAAGCAAGAATCTGTTTAGGTTAGTCACTGTGCTGACTGATGCTTGCTAGGTTTATATGATTGCAAACTGCACAAAAACAACAACAGCAACAACATTAATGACAATGACAAACAAAATTACTTACATTTATGTAAATCTCACATTAGGAAGATCTGCATTCGATTTCATGGGCTGAAATAAATAGGCAGAAACATTACTGCTAAAAAAATAAAAAACAAAAACTCTAAAAAGCCTAAAAATGACTTAAAAAGCAAGGAAATGTGGAACATTGTAATTAGCGAACATTAATTAAGCATAACTGTTCTTTGTTTCTAACCTTGGTAAGTACTCTGTAGCCAGTTACATATTACTACAATTAAGTTACATATTTTGATTACCAAATTATGGAAGCGTGGAGCTGCCACCCAGGCAAAAGAAAAATAGAGCTGTATCACGTTATGACGTGAAATGTTTATTGTTCTAACATTATGCTTTTCATGTTTGTATAATATAATATCACGTTATTATAATATACATAATTGTCACGTTCGCACAATATTGTACGGACGTGATAATTATGTACATTTTTCGTACAATGTTGTTCAAACATGTTGTTCAAACATGATAGTATATTGTTAGAACGATAAACTTTTCACGTTATAACGTGATATACTTATATTTCTCTTTTGCCTGGGTGGCAGCTCTACGCTTCCGTTCCAAATACACGAGAATAAAGTAATATTATATGGGAAAAGGCACCTGCTAGCTTGATGATGGAGGCTTCTAGACTGGCCACCCGCCTTGGCTTCTTGTCGCCACTCCACGAAATAAAGGTCCGTTTCCTCCATGCCGGCTAATTATTCATCCTCATTAAAATCTCGTATATGTTCAGTTGGCAGAATTGAGAATTTTACATCTTCCAACCACTTAATTAACGCGAACATAATCGGCTTGTTTCTTCCCGTCTCCTGTATCCGGCCGTTCCTCTCGCTGTCAGATTTCGCGCCTCAGAGACTAGTGATGGGTCGTTCGCGAACGAAATGGCTCTTAGAGCCGGCTCTTTGACGTGAACGACGCGAGCCGGCTCCTTATCGCGAGCCGTCACGTGGGGTTTTTTTTTTTTTTTCTTTCTCTCAGCCTCTCTCTCGCACTTTTTTTCCGCTTCACTCTGCACGCGAGCCTTGTGCTTTACGCTGGGCAGAGGGGGGAGGGGCGGTAGTTACACTCAGTAGCACAGGAACAGAGCCAGAGAGAGAGAAAGAGAGGCAGGGACAACAACATTAGAAAGGTATAGTAATCATCCACAACTATTTTCGGTTGCAGATGATAAAGGATTGAGAAAGTTTATTTATGCAGGTCCATATGACAGAGAATATGCATGTTCTTTTAGTTTTCATATTATAATTTATATTTAATTGTGTTGTGGTTTGCAGTGTTTTGTGTTGTTTTCACTTTAAATTTGTGAAAGGAAAAAGCTGAAAATTTAAATAGTTAAAACTTGAAATGTGAATAGTTGATTTTTGTATTATATGATTTATTTATTACATTTTATGTGGAGTGAATAAATAAAAGTATATTTACGGTGGCCCCTAGAGACAAAGCACATACAAACTTCAAATCACGTACGAACTCTGAAGCATGTACAAACTCCAAAACACGTAAAAACACGTACAAACTCCAAAACACGTAAAAACACGTACAAACTCCGAAGCACGTAAAAACTCAGAAGCATATAAAAACTCAGAAGCACATAAAAACTCAAAACACGTACAAAAGACAACAGAAGTGCTCCAGGATGCTGGGCGCAGTGTTGAGCCTTTGTTATCTTGTGGCTACACAAGCCAGCAAGTACCAACGACCGGATTTGGTGTGTGGTAATAACAGGTAAATGAACTTTTTTTTAAATTATTTGAATATATATATATATGAGTGCCTGTGTATAAATACACAAACAATACACACATGCTTTCAATTGTGTAATTTAAGTGATCTAGTAGCTCTGCTTTGGAAGTTCAGTTCATGCTAGAAATGTGTTTTGGAGTTTGTACGTGTTTTGTCTCTAGGGGCCACCGCATATATTTATATATAAACATATATAAATAAAACCACTTGTTTTTACGTTAGTAATTCCTTTTGTGCATAATTTTATATTATTGTTAATAATAAATAAATTAAAGCAACAAAACAACCTGAAGAGCCGGTTCGGAGCCGAAAGAGCCGGCTCTTTTTAGTGAGCCGAACCGAAAGAGCCGGATCTCTAAAAAGAGCCGGAAATCCCATCACTATCAGAGACGTCGTTATTTTTCAAAAAAAAAAAAAAAAGAAGAAAGAAAGAAAGAAACAGCAACAACTACTAAAGAGAGTTTTTGCACGTTCATTGCACATTTGTGGGAATGTTTAAATATTTAATTTTTATTAATTACTTTTCATTATATCTTTATTTTTTAAACCACCGTGGCAATGCGCATGCGCATACACTCCTGCACGCAAAGGGCTTTGGAGTTGACGTAATGTCGCAATGCATTGTGGGAGCGCAGCACCATCTTGGCAGGTCACGAATCAAAACAAGATTGCTACGAACCATTCTGAAACGTAGCTCAAAAGAAAATGACGGTATAGAGACAGATTCTGTCCAGATGCAAAGAGACGGTACTTGATTGTTGAAATGTGGACCCGTATGAAATATAGCCGTGTAGTAGAAACCCTGAAGACCAAACCGCTATTGACTTAGCATGATCTACTCTCATATCTTGTCTGTGGAGTCAGAGCATACACGGCGCACCAATTTCGCAATTATAAATCTCTGGAGGCGCACATCCAATTCACCAAGGACTGGGTACAAGATTTGGCTATTTTTAAGCCTCCACGTTGTGAGTACGCCGTCATTCAAGCAAAGGTAAGTCAGCTTGAGTACTGCGAGTAAAATGCGTTTGATTCCCCCCAACATTCAAATTAGTGCTAGCAAAAATTCATTCGTGAGGGGGAAATTACAGTGAGAACATGTAGAGGCTCTGTTAGAGGGATAACATAGTGAGTTCAGTGCATTGATGTGACATTGTCCTGAAGGATTTAGTTATTCTTTATGGTTAAAGAAATTGCCCTAATTAACTCATATTTATTATAAATAATCCTAATTACACATCTTGCTTCCTTGTTTGTGTCCTGTGTCACTAAAAATACATTCTGTTTTAGTTTTATACATTGATTAATGACCTGCAGAATCTGCTTGTCATATTAGGTGTCCATAGTTGTCACTTAAAGTCGAACTTTATGTTTTCTCCCTCTTGAAAGTGATTACATCCTTGCATTACATACTTTAGGTTCATTTTTTGCTGATAGGTTTCTAAAAAGAAACATGCAGATTTAGAATATAACATGCAGCGTTCTATAGATGGATACATAAAAACACTTTATTTGTTACATTTATGACAAATGGATTTGAAAGTAAATAAAACACATTTGTGTCGGACTTGGCTTATTAAAGTTCTTGTCTTTAAATGAACTTTGTCTGTGTGTGTTTTAGGTCCTGCACTCTTAAAGACTGAATTGCAGCATTGCAGCCACAGGTCATTGTGAGCATCACAGGGAAGGTTGAAGCCGCCCACTGCAGCTGTCACTGCTCTTCTGTTTAATGTAGAAGCAACAGTGAGGATCTGTGGCACAAGGACTGTTACAGATGAACCTGCATACTGGGTTTTGCTGGGTAATATGACCAAGATACAGCCAGAGGTTGGCCATAAGATAGACTTCTCCTCTTCAGCTGCCCAAAAAAAAGGTTCTTGATCAAAACATAAACAGACCATTCGTTGTGACAGGTAAAAGAAGCCATCCTCAAAAAAGAAAAGTTCCACCTGCTACTGTGGAGGAGTTGGATCAACTGATGGGACAATATTTTTCCAAGCATAGTTCTGTTCTGAATAACCCATAATGTTTTAATTTAGGGGGCCATGTAAATACTTTGCATTTACTGAATATGTACTTACTAAATACCACTGTTCAAAAGTTGAATAAAGAAACAAAGAAATGTTTGCCTATTTTTAATTAAAAGCACTTTGTCGAACATCACATCAGTTACAATGTAGAAAAAATGTTATGTATAGTTTACAAATGACAAAATGTTCACATAAAATCATGACAGCATTTGTATAATATCACCCACTACTAGCATTCTGTAATTTACTGTGTCTTTTGAAAACTTATCACTACATAAACAGCACAAGACTTAAAAGTATTTAACAAGAGCATTTTTCCCTGGTTTTACTACCACACTGGGGCACATGTTCACCAAAACGCAGCAAACCTTTGCCATCTTATCCAGGAAGGTCACCTTTTTACCCTCACATGGAAGAAGTAATCTGATTGGCATGGTGGTATGTAGCATGTAGTTTGAAGCAGGGATTTCGTAGTGCCCCATGTGTAGTGTTGGAACCCAGTCAGGATTTGTTTCATTCATTTCATAGGCTGGTTTGTTGCAATAATGCCAAATAATTAGCAACTCTATAAATAGAAGGTAGTTCTGCATGTTTGTTCTAAGTTTGTGCTATTGAAAATAAAATTAACAGGCTATAAATAATAATATGAACTTATTTAGAACTTACCTGAATGAAAATACTGGAGCACACCAACAGATATCTGTGGCTGGTAGAGAACTGAATATCAGCTCGTCTCGCAGCTGCTATCCAGGCTAGACGCCTTCTCTTGGTAACATCCAACACATAAGCTCCCTCATGATGTTTCCAGGTGAGGAAACAATGAAAAGAGAGCCTGTTTTCAAGCTTATTCCTTTGTCGGTAGTGCAATCTAACATTACAACCGACCACACAGCAAGCATTTGTTTGGCCTGCTAATATGGCGCCTTGACCAAAAATCCTGGCTACGCCCCATCCCGTAAGATCACGCTCCAGAGCCCTATTAACGTACGGATCTAGAAAGAAGACGCTGCATTTGTAACTCTGAGGGAGATGGAGAATGAGCCCATTTCCAAAACAGTGGAGTGTGTTCCTTTAAGTACTAAATTGTATATATTGTCAAAAACTAAAGTGTACATAGCAGTTGTTGTATCTTGTTTACTGTATCACTGACAGATAATTTCAAAGTCAATGAACGCTACATTATAGTGAGATATTGTGTAATGTGAAATACTGTAAGCAAATGAATAAACAACCTAATTCGTGATAGACCTTTGACTCTGTTTTGTTTGAATCCAACTGTTTTTTGCAGATGTGCATAAAACATGTTACTTTTAGTATTGTTATCATTATCATCATTATTGCACTAAATATATTTTAAATAAAGGATACTTTGATATACATTCTACTGTAAGGTTGGAAATGTATTTTCTTCACCCTAAAATATGTTTTGAAATGTATTTTGGTTTGAAAGAAATATATTTTCAATTTCAAAAATATATTTTTTTGGAGCATCACAAATACAAAATATATTTACCATATATTTGAAATATATTTTGGCCAGGAAAAATGTATTTTTTTACCGTATGGGCAGAGAAAACATGGAGGAAACTGCAGGGCTCTGGGTGAAATATCTTAATGCTGTGCAGAGGAGAATACCTAGACTGCTTCAAGCTGACAGGAAGGCAGCACTAACTCAAACATTCAGTCCTGACAGCCCGGTATGCAAAGGAGAATCTTTGGAGAGCTGACATGTCAAACCCTGAAGCAGCTGAGCAGCAGCAGAAGACCACACTGTGTCACTCCTGTCAGCTATGAACACCAAACTGAGGCTACAGTCAGCATAGGCTCAGCAAAATTAGATAATAGAAGATTGGAAAAGATTTCCTGGTCTGATTCCTTGTTTGATCAGGATCATGGATCGATCCTGCCGTGTATCAAAAGTTCAGGCTGTTGCCGCTGATGTCGTAGTGTGCGAGGTATTTGTGGCACATTCTGAGCCCACCTGTGTCCTGTTACCATGTCAGTGCACACATCACTTTCCATATTCCCATCTGTTACGAGCAAGCTCGAGGCCACAACTTAAATAAGGAGACGAACACCAGAATTTCAGTGGGGAGAGGTTTTTATCTTAAAACACACACACTGGACTTTCTGGACTTTGGTTTTGCACAACACTGGTCACTATATTCTTCATTTCCGGTTAATACTTGTACAGCTGCTGTTATTGTGTATATATTTATTTATATTTAGATTCCTTCATACATTCTTATATAGTTCTATATTGTGTATTTTGTTGTACAGTTATTTTATTTTCAACTTTAATTTATATATTTATCTTTATCTTATTCTTCCCAGTTAAATTTACCCTTCATTCTAATTTGTGTTGTACAGTTATTTCATTTTTAACCTTAATTTATATTTTATTCCTTCCTAGTTAAATTTACCCTTTTTAATTTTTCATATTTATTTCCTATCTTATTCATAGCCTTTTCCTTTTTTGTTCTCTTTAGGTCACGAGCAGTTGTCCAAGCATTTCACTACATATCGTACTGTGTATGACTGTGTACGTGACAAATAAAATTTGAATTTGAATTTGAAATTTGAAATTTGAATTTGAATTTAAATTGCACAGAAAGTTGGCTTTAACAGCCGATGCCACTGAGGCAACGGCCACTGCCTCAGGTATCCTTTAATCCACACGGGGGCGATCGTGGCTCAAGAGTTAGGAGTTCGCCTTGTAATCGGAAGGTTGCCGGTTCGAGCCCCGGCTTGGACAGTCTCGGTTGTTGTGTCCTTGGGCAAGACACTTCACCCGTTGCCTACTGGTGGTGGTCAGAGGGCCCGGTGGCGCCAGTGTCCGGCAGCCTCACCTCTGTCAGTGCGCCCCAGGGTGGCTGTGGCTACAATGTAGCTGCCATCACCAGTGTGTGAATGTGTGTGTGAATGGGTGGATGACTGGATGTGTAAAGCGCTTTGGGGTCCTTAGGGACTAGAAAAGCGCTATATAAATACAGGCCATTTACAGGCCACACCTGACTAGCTGTGGTCAGTTAGCAACAGCTGAACACACTGAAAAGAGGAGTGCAAAGGAACATAACACATGGATCATGTGCAGTTACACAATACATTTGGTCATATTTACTGTATTCGTACATTATCATGGTTCATTGTAATTGTTTTAATTGAGTTGCATGTCTGTAGCAGCCGAGCCATCATCACATTACAACACTTAATATGAGCTTAACCTCAGTCAGTGGACGTGCAGCAGTGCTGGATAATATTAAACTGTTGTAGTGAACCTTTCAAATAAGTCTAGATAAATTATGACTTCTAAGAAAATCTTGTCATGTATCTAATTTATTAGTTTTTGGTTGAACCCTTTTTGTTTTTTTATCCATAAAATTAGTTTGTGTTTCTACAGAGAAATAAAATATTAAACCTTTGTAAAGAAAGAAAAAAAGCTTAATGCAGTTTTATTCTCAGACATTCAGCTGATACACATCCACTAACGACTGCCGACTGAATCGCTCACTGTTGTATGTGAACGAGCTTAATCATGATTCGGGGCCCTCTCAGCGATATGCTGGCCAGCGTTAGGTTGACTTTCTGTTTTGGAACATAGCAAAGCATGTGCCGATGGCACAGTGGAAATTTGTGTTTTTATGTTTTATCAATCTGTGTGTTGGTACATAGTGTTGATTTTATTTGCATGATTTTATTGTGATATTTGTATTGCATGTTTGTTTATTGATATTTATATTGCATGGTTTTATCCTCATATTTATATTATGTATTTTAGTGTTGTTGCACAATATTCTTCTAATCCACTGTGGACTAAGCAGACAATTGTACGCACCCGTGAGGTGGGGCGTTCCCCGAGGCGGCCGATCAGAGACGAGAGAGCGACGCACGAAAGGTGAGCACAGAAAAAAAAGAAACACGTGTAAGCCCACCCATGTGTTGGAGGACCTGCTGCCTTAGTCCCAACGGCAGGAACAGCAACAGTGGGTGGCGATGGCCGCAATCCACAGCAGGGCAGGGGTGCCCCTCTGCCTGCATCTGGCGGTGTTAGCTGGGCAGACACTGTGCGATTTTTTCAGTCGTTCAGCTCCTGCTCAAACTGCACGATTGACTCGCAGGGGTTAGAAGTTCATAGGTCACGACGCAGATCTCACACTATACGGCCCGATGCTCTGATGCGACCTGAGTGCTCACACTGTGCGTCCATAACATGAAGGTTATAACAAAATCTGTCGCTCGCTCTCTCTCTGTCTTTCACTCACACACACACACCACCACCAACTTTGCTAAATTGCTAATGAAAAACATGATCAGCTGTGACTGAGCAGCATGTAGATCCAACTCTTTTCATGGTTGTTGTGGTCGTGATGATTTTGTGAGGCCACATTGAAAAGGCTCGGGTGAGCCATAGTTCTACAAGTTGTGCCTCCGTCGCTTGTGTCCAGATCACACGCTGCACTGCCGTGCTGCACTGCCGTCTTTTTCGCTGACATTTGTGTTTGCGCATGCGCAGTGTGAGAAGCTGCGGTGACACCCTCACGACGGTCGCGACCATCATCACCAAGCGATTGATGATCGGGAGCTGGTCGTGAGGTGTTAATCGATTCTCGTTACCTCACGTATACTACACGATGCACGACGCACGATGAAGGCCGATCGCCAAAACGGTCGCACAACTCAAAATTCGGCCCGTTTCTGGCCTTCATCGTGCGTTGTGCATCCTGTAGTATATGTGGGGTAACGAGAATCGATTAACACCTCACGACCAGCTTCCGATCATCAATCGACGGTCGCCAGGATTGCAAACAGGTTTGAAGTCCTGGCGACCGTCGTGAGGGTGTCATCGCAGCTTCTCACACTGCGCTCGCGCAAACACAAATGTCAGCGAAAAAGACGCCGCAGCAGTGCCGCGTGTGCTTCAGCACCCCCAAAGAATTTTTACTTTTTTTGACAATATTTGCTGTTTGTGAGACACACTACTGAAAATATAAAAAGCATACAGTACTTAATTGAGATGGAACATTTTAACAACAAAATATAGATACCCCTCCCCTCCCGAAATGGTTTGTTCCGGCTCTCCCCTGCTCTGGCTCTAGCACCGTTGCTGCCAGAGCGATGGTGGCTGAGACGCAGCAGAGGGAGGTGTGGGTGCCTGGCTTAAAACAGGACACATTAGCTGCATTTAACCTTCAGTTACTCTTTATATAGTTGGTAGGAGTCAGACCATGTTTCCTTTTAGCTGAAAAACATTACACCAGGTAACCTGCAGTGCTGAAAACCTGTTTCCCGACGATGTTTGCTGTCCTACAATCCGTCCTGCTCTGCAGTAAAATCAGAGATATTCGACCGTCCTGTTGCTCCCATTGAAATTTATACAGCCTATTTAAAATCTAAAACAACATTGTCCGTAGCCTGCTGCTGTTACCACTGTCCTGTTTGAAATCTAATGAGAGAAACTGGTTATTATTACACAGAGAGACAGCCAGGTTCATAATGGTTACATATGTGCATGTGCCCATATTGAACCCAAGGTACTAACTAGCTAACTGACTGGATGCCCATTAACCTTATAACTCCTGTTGTGTGTGTGTGTGTGTGTGTGTGTGTGTGTGTGTGTGTGTGTGTGTGTGTGTGTGTGTGTGTGTGTGTGTGTGTGTGTGTGTGTACAGAGACAGTCAGGTTCATAATGGATATGAGGAGGTTTTTTCAAAAAAAGGAGCCACATTCAGTTAAAAGATCAAATGATCCGTCAATAAAGGATAATGTTGGATCAGTGTTTCAATATTTATATCTTTTATTAGATGTACATGTGGTTTTGGTTGAAAGTACACTGAGAGGACTTTTTTATTAGTGATCTTAATAGAATTGAATCTATTTGTGTATGATTGTCAGTCCAAAGAGGGAGAGAGGAAAGAGGGAGCGTGAGGAGAAAATACAAGGTCAGGAAGAACCAGGTAAGAAAACAGGCAGGAAATACTAACAGGCAAAACAGAAACTGTTAAACTGGCAAAGAAAAAAACACAACTAATTTTACTCACAATCTGGAAGTTGTGTCCTCCCTATATTAAAGCTGCTATACAGAATCTGCTAAACAAACTGGGTTGTCAGCCCTGGCACTGCATCACCATACTGAGCTTCAGTCAGAGGAAGTCACGGTTGCCAAAAACTTTTTGAAGCTCGAGAGTGAGGCTGGTGCCATCCCAGATATGTTAACATTGTGCAATCTTCTGGATAATCGGATCTTCCCCACACTGAAAACTGTTATTCAGGTTGCCCTAACAAACCCAGTTAGCAGCTGTAGCTGTGAGAGGTCTTTTAGTGTCTTGAGTCAGCTCCATACCTGGCTGAGAAGGACCATGGGTCAAAGCCGACTCCAGCACCTGGCTGTGATGTTGAGAAAGAGATGCTTGAGAGACTTGACCACCAAAATGTGATAGACAGATTTACCAACCTCAAGCTGAGGCAACATAGGATAAAAGAAAAGATCTGCAAGGCCATGTTAGTATCTGCAGTAAAGATCTTTTCATACATTGTACCAGAGGCCAAGGTGTCTCAGTTTTCTACATTTTTAATAATATTTCGTACATTTCAAGGACTCTTCTGTTTTTGAAGTGTATTTTTATATATTTTTATTATATTATACACACACTTTAAAAGTGAATCTCTGTCCAGAAAATGCACTCAGTTTACTTCTTACTCACTGTGAGCATCATTCATTATTCTCCTGCAGTAATTAAGGTTAGGATATGTATTTTTTTATTCCAATCCATTCTTCTTTTGCAGCATTTAAATAATCTTTATCAGATTTGATGGTTTTGTTACAGACTTTAAAAAAGTGTTTTGCTTTTCTTTCACAAATGTGGGATTAAATTGTGTTAAAATGTACAAAACAGTGATGTCATGTTTTGTGAGTCGGACCCAGGCACAGAGAGACTTGATTATCACTTAAACCCCCACGGACTGCCATTTGGCTTTTCTACCTTTAAAACCCGGAGAGCAGCCAAATGGCTTTTAGCTAAGCTTTAGCTTCAGCCAAGTGGAAGCTAAATTGGCTAGTCATTCATATGTATATTAGGTTGTTAGCTGGGAATTCTGGAGGGAGGGGAGTGGGGGGGTGTGATTGAGGGCGTGGGGGAGCTGCTAAAAGCTGTGCACTTCCTTTTGTGTTTCATCTTGATGCATTCTCAATCATCCAGGGAAATAAATCTCCAAAAGTCACCAACTTGGAGTGTTTCAGTTTGCCATCTTAGGGAGAAATCAACACACATGGGTGTATGTCCTTTGTTGCTGAGATTTATTGATAAAAACAGTACAAAAAACCAACCATTTGTACACATATTTACAAATAATAATAAAAAGTGAGTGAGTACAATTCAACATTTTCAGCAATCACTCACAATCCTGGCACTGCCATGGTATCTGTAGTCTGCATTTACCACATGTGTGTCTGTAGCAGTGAACACATCGCACAGTGGCATGATTGTTCTTGCATTTGTGTTTGACCTGACACGTGGCTCTTTTTCCAGGGCTCGGTGTGGAGGGTTGTGTCCGAAGCAACTGTTCTTTTCTTGCCTTCTTCGCAGCTACATGAGAGTGAGCCAACTCTGTTGCAAGCGCCACCAGGAAGTCCACCCGTCTTTCCTTCGTCCCGGTGCATGCTTGATACAGCACATGTGCATTCAGTGCTGCCATGTCAATCATGTTATAAAACACGGCAACTGGCCGTGGAGTGCCACAAATAACACTGTGACGGTCACACCCCGCGGGGTGTGACCGTCACAGTGTTATTTGTTATTTGTGGCACCAATCAGAGGCACCAATCAGAGCACTGGTACTATTGTACCAAGGGTATATATATGATACAATCTCACTGCACTTAGCCTAATCCTTCATTGCCCTGAAGAATTCTGTGGTGTACGGACCTCCTCTCCAAGGAAAGAAAATGCAGAGAAGACTCACCACTCAGCAGGCCTTGGAAATGATCCTGAGGGAAGTCGACCCTTGTGACTCGGATGGAGAAGACCTAGAAGTTCAGCCGGATTCGGACTCAGAGCTGTCTGATCAGTCTTCCGGTTAGTTTCATTTCATGTTATTTCCTTTTTCATTTCAAACAAGTAAGTGGATGTAGTTAGTAAGTAAGATATTTCAGACATTATTCTGATACAGAGGAGGAGATACTGGAATTATAATTAGTATCTATGCATGCATTTGTGATTTTGTTTGACCTTCCCATTTTGCTCACAGTTTGAATTTGTTCACACTGCAGATGAGGAGACTGCTTCTCCACCGAAAAAGAGAGCTTGTTTGGGGACTGAGACAGCGAAAGATGGCACAGTGTGGCGTGAAGAACAGGTGGGGACCTGTCTCCCTTTCACCCCAATAGAAGCGTACGCTGCAGATGGAGAGCCAACGGCTAAGGCCAGGAGAAGTATCTCGAGTCGCCTTCAGAGCTTCCTGTGTTTCATCACTCTTGACATGCTTCGTAGCATTCAAGAATGGACTATTCAACATGCACAGCAAACGGAGCATGTTCATTGGTTCATGGACCTCCCTGAACTAATGGCATTTATTGCAATTGTGATCTTGCGGGGGGTTAACAGGGTTCCATCGGTAAATGACTGCTGGTCAGCAAACCTGGGAAACCCACAGATAATTGGAACTATGGCACGAAACCGCTTCCAAGACATCATGCAACACCTACGCTTTGATGACAAGTCCACCCGCAGTGATCGAGCAAAGACTGATAAGTTCGCTGCAATTTCCAGTGTGTGGGGATCATTTGTCACCAACTGCATTACGTGCTACAACCCTGGTCTACATATCACCGTTGATGAACAGCTTTTCCCATCAAAGACTCGGTGCTGTTTCCTGCAGTATGTAAGTTTGGGATCAAGTTTTGGGTGGCTTGCGACCTAAAATCCAAGTACATTTGCAATGTCTTCCCATATCTTGGCAAGGACCCCAATCGTCCCACTGGGGAGAGACTTTCTGAAAATGTAGTAATGAGGCTGATGGAACCATTCCTAGACAAGGGCAGAAATGTTACCACGGACAATTTTTTCACATCGCTTTCACTTGCGCAAAAACTTCTTAGACGGAAAACCACCATCCTCGGCACAGTCAACAGGATTCGCAGGGAAATTCCTCAATCCACTAGACAGACAGATCGCAATGAATTCACCACTCAGGTATGTTACAGGTCTTTTGTGGTTCTATGTTTATGTGTTTCATTGTGTGTAAAAGGGCTATGGAAATAACACTTTATCTTATTTCTTAGGTGTTTTCAACCTCTGCTGCCACGCTGACGGCGTATGCGGCCAAACGGAAGAAGACAGTCTATATTCTTAGCAGCATGCACAGCGTGGTTCAGACTGATAACACTACCAAAAGGAAGCCAAACACTGTCACCCTTTACAACAAAACAAAGTGTGGCGTGGATGTGATGGACCAGATGGTTCGGGAGTACACTGTCCGCAAAGGAACACGGCGCTGGCCAGTTGCCGTGTTTTATAACATGATTGACATGGCAGCACTGAATGCACATGTGCTGTATCAAGCATGCACCGGGACGAAGGAAAGACGGGTGGACTTCCTGGTGGCGCTTGCAACAGAGTTGGCTCACTCTCATGTAGCTGCGAAGAAGGCAAGAAAAGAACAGTTGCTTCGGACACAACCCTCCACACATAGCCCTGGAAAAAGAGCCACGTGTCAGGTCAAACACAAATGCAAGAACAATCATGCCACTGTGCGATGTGTTCACTGCTACAGACACACATGTGGTAAATGCAGACTACAGATACCATGGCAGTGCCAGGATTGTGAGTGATTGCTGAAAATGTTGAAATGTACTCACTCGCTTTTTATTATTATTTGTAAATATGTGTACAAATGGTTGGTTTTTTGTACTGTTTTTATCAATAAATCTCAGCAACAAAGGACATACACCCATGTGTGCTGATTTCTCCCTAAGATGGCAAACTGAAACACTCCAAGTTGGTGACTTTTGGAGATTTATTTCCCTGGATGATTGAGAATGCATCAAGATGAAACACAAAAGGAAGTGCACAGCTTTTAGCAGCTCCCCCACGCCCTCAATCACACCCCCCCACTCCCCTCCCTCCAGAATTCCCAGCTAACAACCTAATATACATATGAATGACTAGCCAATTTAGCTTCCACTTGGCTGAAGCTAAAGCTTAGCTAAAAGCCTACCAGCCATTTGGCTGCTCTCGGGTTTTATAGGTAGAAAGGTAGAAGCCTGGGGATGCTATTATATAAATAAATCATAAGATTTAAGAATCTTATGATTTAATAAAGAAATTTGCAGACTTGCACAGAGATGGTAAAATTATGATGACTGATAATGGAGACGAAGACAACAGATGACGAGGACAGGGAGGAACACGGGTTTAAATGCACCAAGGAGACAGTCAGAGGGAACTCAGGACAACTGGAGACATTTAAGGATGCAGGGACTGACAGAGACTCGTGTCTCATCGTGACGAGTCAAGTTTAACTTGCCTGGATGGGCAGCTCTCTGGGTGCTCAGCACCCCCAAAGCTCTGATCCTAGAATCGCCCCTGGTGGTGCGGCTGCCCCTCTGTTGGTCTTCCTTGGTCTCTTGTGTTCTGGGGGCCTCTGGATGTCTGGAGTCTTGATCTCCTCCACACCTGCTTCATGCCCTGGAGGACGGGGCTGTGGCCCCCCCACACCCACCCTCTAGCAGATCATTACATGAAGGAACCTTTTAAAAACAAGCGCGTCCATGCTCACAGGTGTACACACGGGTGATCACACCCACAAACTACACCCTTTTTGGCTCCTACCTCAAAGCACACTGTGTTCTGTTGATCTTATGTGCTGCACAATAATGTTTAATATTTAGTATTTACTGTCATATTCCCATATATCATTGTGATGTTGTTTATTCTATTACTCTTGTTCTCTTCTGCTTGTTTTCTTTTTTCTTTCTCAGCAGGTGATCCAGGTGATTGATAGATGCATTTTTTTGTCTGCTTATTTAGTTGTTTGTTTGTTTTTTGCCCTTTACCCCCGTCCCTCTTCCCCGCTGTTTTTCCCCCTCTTCCTTTCTCCCTTTTCTTTTCCTCATTCAAGTCTGTCCCGTATCTAGCAAGTTAAAATAAAAAATAAATAAAATAAACAATAAAAGGTGAATCAAATGGACCATTACGGCAAGGCTGGGATGGTCAGTTTGGTAAAGTAAATCCGTTGGGCATCTTTCTTTGCCTTTAGACAACAATTCTGATGCAAAAGAGCCAAACGGGACAGGCAAAAAAAAAAAGAAAATAGTTGGATGGACTTCGCTGCTCAGTCACAGCTGATCATGTTTTTCATTAGCAATTCAGCAAAGTTGATGGTGGTGTGTGTCTGTGTGAGTGAAAGACAGAGAGGGAGAGCGAGCGACAGATTTTCTGTTATAACCTTCATGTTATGGACGCACAGTGTGAGCACTCAGGTTGCATCAGAGCATCAGGTCGTATAGTGTGAGACCCTGCATCGTGACCTATGAACTTCTAACCCCTGCGAGTCAATCGTGCAGTTTGAGCAGGAGCTGAATGGCGCGACTGAAAAAATCGCACAGTGTCTGCCCAGCATTGCGAGGGAGGCCGTGTTCAGGTGTGGAGTGGGGCGGGACTGTGCGGTGGCGCTGTCAGGAGGAGACAGGTCTGCGACAGGAGCCCCCTTCTTTGTTCTTCTGGCCGGCGAGATTTCCATCCCGGAAGAGAAATTCCTCTCCTGTCCCTTTCAGATAAGGAACATTTTCCCGAGTGTGGCTGGACTGTGGGATTGTTGGACTGTGTGGGAGGGGAATTTTAGCATATGGGAGACATTTGTTTAACTTTGTTTTAATAGTGTATAGTTATTTCTGCCGGCTGGGTTTTTAGCGTATTGAGAACACTCTTTTTATTGTTTAGGGGGATTTTAAACTGTATTTATAATTCTGGCTGTTTGTTACCCTGCAAATAAATGGTGTGTGTAAAGCCAACTTAGTCTCTGTGCCCTGAGCGCTGACCAGTGTTGGGTAAGTTACTTTAAATTAGTAACTTAGTTACATTACTAGTTACTTCCATCAAAAGTAACTCAGTTACTTGAAGTTACTCGTTACTTTCAAAGTAACTAGTTACTAGGGAAAGTAACTTTGGTTTTACTCAGACTTCTGATGCAATTCCAGCAGATGGCCCCGCCCCTCCCTGAGCCTGGTTCTGCTGGAGGTTTCTTCCTGTTAAAAGGGAGTTTTTCCTTCCCACTGTCGCCAAAGTGCTTGCTCATAGGGGGTCATATGATTGTTGGGTTTTTCTCTGTATCTATGAAGCGCCTTGAGGCGACTTTTGTTGTGATTTGGCGCTATATAAATAAAATTGAATTGAATTGAACTTCTCTTGTTAATGTGTTGCTTCCATAACTTTGCAGTCTTCTAGCTTGCTTACTTGCCACAGTGCACTGTGTCACCTACCAATAGAAAGGAAAAGATAATGTGCATATTTCCACGAGAGAAATCCCACGCCTGGACCATCATTGACTGCTGCCATGATTCTAGCCTACGTCACAGTGTCATGTGCGCCTTTTACATCCAACACAAAAACTGCAGTCGTGGTGCTTTGATTGTACTCAGAACTCAGAAATTCTGCCTTCTGAATAGGAAGATGTAGGTAACACCAGACTGCAGATGAGCTGCATACAGGGCTGGACTGGGACAAAAATCAGCTCCGGCATTTTGACTAGAGACCGGCCCACCATTATAGGAAAAATCATAAAGCCTTTGAATGAAAACAAACGCTGTTGTGACAGTGATGTACACTGTTCTGATGCATCAATCTATCAATCGTTTGTTGTAAGATTCAGATAATTATTTTTTAAAAGCTAGAAATTTTAAATGAGAATAAGATAGAAAAGTATTTCTTTGTGCCCACCTCTCCCTGTTAATGCCCTACCTGGCCCCCTGGCAACACTTTGCTAGACCCGCCCCTGCACAGTTACCAGCTGTCAGCTACCTAAAAAAGGATCCTGGTGTTATTTGTCTCTCAGAAACAGTTCATAACTTCCCTTCAACTCATTCATGTGACCTAAAAGGTAAACCTGTTTCTCCATCACCTGTTCAGCTCTGATGATCCAGTAAGGACATCTCCTGGTTTCATCTTCATGTTTCCCTCTCACCACATATCCAAACCGACATCATGACCAGCAGCTTTACAGCTGTGGCTCCAGCAAACATCAGCTGATACTAGAAATTAATATTAAATAAATTCTAACAACAGCTGATCAAGCTTAAACGTGCTGCTGTTGTTTACCGCGACATCCACTGGTTTCCTCTTTCGGCGCAAAGTGAGCGATAAACAAACAAGAGAGCCGATCAGCTGATCATTGATCAGTTTCATGATTGAAGTAGAAACAGGAGAGGCAGGAGGAGAGAATGAGAGAAGAAGAGGCAGCTGTGCAGCGTAAACACAGAATAACTCCAGCTTTGTGTGTTTTCCATTGCAGCTGAATTACGGGACAAACTGTTCCTTTTCACCTCAATAAGAAACGCGTAATATTTTCTCTGAATACCAGACGGGACGGTTGGCAACTCTAATAACTTATGAACAAAATAAAGTTCAACATCATTAACTTCATAGCACCACCCAGCTGTATAGAAACTCCGTCATGCTAGCTAGCACGCAGTACGGAAAAAGTCAGCATAACGAAAATAAACTCCACCTAAACTTGGTTCATATCTGACCCAGAGAGACTGCAGGTCATAACTTCTTACCTGAAGTTCAGTTCACACTTGGACTGGCGGCCGCCTCGGGTCTCTCCTCTTGCCTCCCTTTTCCTTGCTGGCCTCCACCACTTGCTAATGTTACTGAATCTTTGGAAGCTCCACAATGCCACCGCACAAAGTAACGAGTAACGAGCCTATCTAAATCCCAGTAACGAGTAACGCGTTCCTGATTTTGGCATAACTAGTTACCGTGCTCGTTACCACAATAATAACGTAGTTACTGTAACGCGGTACTTAATAACGCGTTAGTCCCAACACTGGCGCTGACCCGCTCACTCCCCTTCCTCTTGTATGTGAACGGACTTGGAGGTGAAGATTTAAGTCCACCAGTTTTAGCGGCTACACCAACATCTATCATACGTGCTAAGTGTACCTACTTGATGCTGCTGCAGAATCACTAATGAACGAGTCGAAGCTGACCGCACAACAATGCTGTCAGTGTCCCAGTCCCTCAGTGGTTCCCAGTCTCTCCTATGGTCTCCTCTCTTCTTCCTCCTGGTTTGGTGTGGCTGTGTGAGAGCACGGTGGCTCCTTCTCACCGTCTGTCTTCTATCCGGCTCCTGCTGCCTTCTGGCTGACACGCCTGCTCCCCTTTCACTTACCACAC
>NC_140571.1:43844655-43854655 GCF_057381845.1 Rhamphochromis longiceps | reverse complement strand
CATAAACTACAAACAGGTACACATTCCTGCTGATTGTTGCTAAGAGACTAAGAAAACAGACTGATGCTTAAACAACAAACTGTTTATCTGCTTGTTTCATTAAAAATGCTACAAAATGCAATAAGAGCAAAAACAATGTGGACAGATGTAATGTCTAGCAGCAAGAGTGCTGACAGGGACTAGAAAGAGAGAGCAGATTTCTCCTGTTTTGGCTTCCTGTTAAATCCAGAATTCAAAATCCTGCTCCTCACATACAAGGGCTTAAATAATCAGGCCCCATCTTATCTTAATGACCTTGTAGTACCATATCACCCTATTAGAGCACTTCGCTCTCGCTCTGCAGGCCTACTTCATTTCATTTCATTTATTCATTGATAAAGCACATTTAATAACAACAGGGCGTTGACCAAAGTGCTGTACAACATAACAATTAAACAGTGGCATTAATAACAACAACAGATACAAATTAAAAACAGATTAGGATAAAAGAATTGGTAACTCTCCTACAGTTTCGAAAGCCAGAGTAAAAAAATATGTTTTAAGATGCGATTTAAAAAGAGTAACAGTTGGGGCCTTTCTAATGTGGAGAGGTAGATCGTTCCACATTTTCGGTGCCACAACCGCAAATGCGCGATCTCCTCTATGAACCATCCTAGACTTATGTAAAGTAAGGAGTAGGTGATCGCTTGATCGAAGGGCTCTAGAGGGCGTATACAGCTGCACAAGGTCAGACAAATAGTCCGGCGCCTGGCCATTTAGCACTTTATAAGTCAAAAGTAAGATTTTGAATTTAATTCTAAAACGCACTGGAAGCCAATGAAGGGAAGCAAGCACCGGAGTAATATGTTGTTACTTGTTGTTCCTAGAGTATTTAAAAGTAGAATGGGAGGCAGAGCCTTCAGTTTTCAGGCCCCTCTTCTGTGGAACCAGCTTCCAGTTTGGATTCAGGAGACAGACACTATCTCTACTTTCAAGATTAGGCTTCAAACTTTCCTTTTTTCTAAAGCATATAGTTAAGGCTGGACCAGGTGACCCTGAATCCTCCCTTAGTTATGCTGCAATAGACGTAGGCTGCCGGGGGATTCCCATGATGCATTGAGTTTTTCCTTTCCAGTCACCTTTCTCACCCACTATGTGTTAACAGACCTCTCTGCACTGAATCATATCTGTTATTAACCTCTGTCTCTCTTTATCCTGTCTTCCTTCTCTCACCCCAACCAATCACAGCAGATGCCCCCCCCCCCCCCGAGCCTGGTTCTGCTGGAGGTTTCTTCCTGTTAAAAGGGAGTTTTTCCTTCCCACTGTCGCCAAAGTGCTTGCTCATAGGGGGTCATATGACTGTTGGGTTCTTTCTGTATCTACTGTACAATATTAAGCGCCTTGAGGCGACTTTTGTTGTGATTTGGCGCTATATAAATGAAATTGAATTGAATTGAATTAACAGGCCTGCCTGGCTGCACCTTCGCACAGACAGAGTTCCTGTAAAAGAGGAAACTTTCATTAAAAGCTGTGAAGCTGTGGCCACGAGAGGAACTGCAGTTACTGGCCTTTCATTATCTTCATTTTTCAGTCCTGGAAGTTTAAACGAAGAACCGATAGCAAAGGCTATTGTAGCCGAGTGGTAAATTAATAATAATATTTTCCATTTCAGTTAACCAAATATCCATTTAAGGTTCAAAAAGGGGTCTTAAAATGTTGTTTCTTTGTTTCCATGTAAGGTAAGACAAGAATGATATTGGATAATTGGATAATTTAATGTTATTGCTTGTGCTATTTCTTTGGTTATCTGCTTGTTGTGTGCACTTGAAGCTGTTAATTATATAAGCATATTGTGGTGGGGGGGGGGGGTGGCCAGTGCTTAAGGGTTAACTGCAGTTTTCCAAAAAAAACTTAACAAGAACTGCATCTTGGGACTTCCTGTTTACTTTTCTTTTTGTTGTGGATGTGGAACGGGAATGGTGTGAAGGAGTTAAATTGATGGTGTGGAGGTATGTAATAACGACAGGAGAGGTCTCAGTGTCTCACTCCAACTTTATTAACTGACTCTCAGAACTTCACATATAGTAAGCGCCAAAATCTCCACCCCAACACTTCCCTTCAACTTGGGTGTGAGTGGAGCCACCTGGTGGTCCGCCACAATGGTAAGGAATTGTTAAATACGCACATAACTCATTGAAACATATTGGTATAATTGTAGTGCAGTGGCAAAACGTCAGTATTTTAACACGATGATGTATTTCTGTATGATGCAAAGGACCTGTATGTGCAGCGTGGAGCGGCCATTTCTCCATGCAAAGATGGTCTGTGTGCTCCAGTATTCCGATTTCTGTGGAATGTGTTTATAAAAATGTAACACTTCCACAGTTTTAAAGGAGCCTTGTGTGATTTAGCTCTTTGTATTTTGTTCTGCACAGACAGAGGCCACTGCCGTATTTTTGTGTTTCATTTCATTTCCTTTATTCCTCGTATTGTATTGGCGCATCTTTGTTTCTGTTACTTCGCCACGTTACCTCTCGTGCTGTCGATGTTCAGTACGAGTCCATATGGCCGCTGTTTGACAAAAGTAAAGGTCAAAGGACATTTTTTTGTTTATTCAGTCGTCATTGACAATAAAACTGCACATTAAGAACCCCAGTACTTGTGTCCTGTGTGGCTAACCATTTCCCAGGCAACAGTATAAAAGGTTTCTAATGACACAAGTACTACAAATAGTTAAAAACAGGATGGCTCACCTTTACAGACCATCAAAGCTGTGCTCTTCTAGTGTAGCACAAACTATCAGCGAGCGGTGCCTTTGCTTTTAGATTCTGTTCTCCAAGTTATGAGTTACAAAGAAACGGAATTGTTCCTCTGGCTGCATATTTGTTCTGACACCAGCCGCTGAACATCCTTAACCCGAGTGCACCTTGTGTCCGTTAGAGGGCGACACCGAGGCGCAGAGGGGCCGGCCCAGAGCCAGTCCCAGGCAGGCTGTAGTGCCACTGAGCCGGGTACAGCAGACAGACACAGAGAAGGGCTGGTGCAAGGAGGAAGGCTCCTCATGACGCCGGGTTTTACCGGGAACTGAAAAAAACATCTACCTGTTTTGGAAGGAGGAAATTTACGAGAACAGAATGCTTCGTGTTTGGATGCTGATGGCGGCCGTGCAGGTAAATATCTCTGTTTTTAACCGCGGAGAGCTGCGGTGGGATTTTCGCCGCAGCAGAGCAGAGTGATGCTGGTTAGAGGAGACAGAGAGGAGCGCTCTGCGCAGATGGGAGGACAATACAGTTGGACTAGAAAACACTTCCCATCCGCGTCGTTTGTACTGGTGTGATCGGTGCTATTCTCACCAAAGAGCCGCTTAGATTCACCCAGCCTGCTGGGAGGAAAACGCTGCTGGTCCCGGGCAGGAGCGACGCAGTCGCTGCGTAACGGTCCGTGTGTCGGTGAAAGCTGCGGGTTTCAGCTCGGATGCTGCTGGTGTGAAGACTCCCGAGTCAGGAGCCTCTTTATCATCCGTCCCTGCATCCTCGGTGACAGGCGGCTGTCCGTCGCCCTGTTCCGGCTGCTCATTGTGACACCCGCGTTTGCCTTCTGCCCGAATACCACGCGTTACTTTTAGCTGTAATCCAGTTTAGTCTGACCGGATCTGTGTCACATAGCGTCGATCTCCATTAAAAAAAAGATGGCAGTTTGATTTGTCCCCTCACGCCCAGACATAACGCTGGAGCCAGAGTCTGAGCCGCGGCTCGGGTCACGGTGCAGGCTGCATCCACGCCTGTGCTCTCGCCCTGTGCTGTGTTCCGCTCCCGAGGCGCAGTCATGCTAACCTTTAATGCTGTTTCTGTGCTGTCACTCGGCCTGTGGGAGCTGATGTGCGGTGTTACAGCAGGAGTCCGTGTAACATCCACAGTCCTGTGATTCAGCATCGAGCTTAACTTTTTAAAGCACCGCACCGGTGTTGTTTCACACGCTACAGTTTATACCGTGTTTTATTGCTGCTGACATTTTCCATCCATTTCAGCAGCAACACTGAAAATCTGTGGTTTTTATTTAATATACTCAGAAAAATAAAAGTATAAGCGTGGAAGATGTTTTTAACTGTGGCATGCTTTGAAGATGTTATGGATCATTTGTATTAAAGCAGCAAAGCTCTGCCACAGGCGAGGCTCCATGTGGGCTGAAAGAAGCACACAAATGCACCTTCAGCAAGATTTAATGAAGGCAAAGAAAAGACGAGGCGATCCTTTATGTGTGGGAAAAAATCAATGAAGAAGACAGTGCTGTGCCAAAGGGTCAAAGGTTGGGTCCTAAAATAAGCCCATCACCAATGCCTCTCTCAAAAAAGCAAGGTCAGCACCCTCCAGGGCTTACCTCCAATCCTCTACAAGCCTTTGATTGGTCTGCCTTTGTTACCTAGTAGTACAATAAATTGTACCTACTAGCCTCGATCGTGGCTCAAGAGTTGGGAGTTCGCCTTGTAATCGGAAGGTTGCCGGCTCGAGCCCCGGCTTGGACAGTCTCGGTCGTTGTGTCCTTGGGCAAGACACTTCACCTGTTGCCTACTGGTGGTGGTCAGAGGGCCCGGTGGCGCCAGTGTCCGGCAGCCTCGCCTCTGTCAGTGCGCCCCAGGGTGGCTGTGGTTACAATGTAGCTGCCATCACCAGTGTGTGACTGTGTGTGTGAATGTGTGGATGACTGGATATGTAAAGCGCTTTGGGGTCCTTAGGGACTAGTAAAGCGCTATATAAATACAGGCCATTTACAATTTGTCGCTGTTATCAAGGCTTTGATCATGTAGCTGAAGGTGCTGCTGCTGATAGGGTTAATGATTCAGTGATGTCACTGTAGAGGGTTAACGGGCTTGTAGATAATGCAGTTATTTGTAGATAAAACAGTTAACAGCATTAGGCAGAACATCATCTCAGTTTGTGGAGATAATGAGCCCCCTGTTCCCCGCAGCCTTTAGTTACACCAGGAGGAAGAAATGTTTGCGAGTTGATTAGGGTTTGATTTTATCTGTGGTGTCACAAATGCTATCCATCCTTGTGACAATGCCCCTCTGTGTGCTGACCTTTCCTCCTGAGGGGGGCTCTGCTAAATTATTGTCATTTGCGAATCCTGTGCTTTGTGATTAAAATGACGCAGATTAATTTCGCTGCGGGCAAAGCTTTAAACGCTTGACTCACTGAGAACTTTGAAGTGATGGCGAGCTTCATATTGAAATATGTAAATAGGCTCATAATCAACAAACGAGGGGAAGGACCGGACGTGTTAGACTTTCTGCATTCATCGAGGATAACGATGCACCGCATCAACTCATCTTTAATCAGAGGTGTATCTTTTGCACCAGCTGTGTTTACATGAACGGGAAGCTGACTCACTGAGGCCGAGTGATGCCTTTGGGTGGAAAGTGCATCCCCACGTTAGGCTTAAAGATTTGTAGAGGAAAAAAGTCAAATATGCAGCATCTGTTTGTTGTATGGAAATGGCCTATAAAAGAGCTGCAATGGAGGCAGGCCTCCTCTTTACTGGGAAAACAAGATGCCCACAGAGGTAACCTGCAGAACACTTTGTTACATTACTGCTTCCCAACAGTTACCTTTGATATATTTTAGCTGCTGAAATAGTGAGTGAGTAATGTCAGGTGTTAAGAAGATGCGGCTTTTCAGCAGTGGATGATTAGTCCTCTTTCCCAGAAATCAGTGGGTGCAGCGTTTGGTTGGAGTAGCTGGGTTTCCACAGCACGCTGTTCAGTCAGTCAGCTGACAATAAATCGGAGCCTCTTATCAAAAACAAGAAGGCTGATAATAAACTCCAGCCACGAGCTGAACGGTTAATGAAGATAAGCCACGTCTGTTTTTTTATTTCACCTTTATTTACACAGTAAATCTCATTGAGACACCAGGTATCATTGTTTAAGAGCAACCTGCCGAGTGTGTGCGTGGGGGGCAAACAGACTATAAGGAATCAGAGGAGACCAACAGCAGATATGTGGAATATCCACAGCTTTACAGTTTTGATCACATGTATTTGTCAGATTTGAAGGTGCCAAGTCTGGAGTTCCTTAAGTGGCCACTTGGAGCAGGCTGCAGCGTGAGTCCCTGCAGCGTGAGTCCCTGCAGCGTGCGTCCCTGCAGCGTGAGTCCCTGCAGCGTGCGTCCCTGCAGCGTGCGTCCCTGCAGCGTGCGTCCCTGCAGCGTGAGTCCCTGCAGCTTGAGTCCCTGCAGCGTGCGTCCCTGCAGCGTGCGTCCCTGCAGCGTGAGTCCCTGCAGCGTGAGTCCCTGCAGCGTGAGTCCCTGCAGCGTGAGTCCCTGCAGCGTGAGTCCCTGCAGCGTGCGTCCCTGCAGCGTGCGTCCCTGCAGCGTGCGTCCCTGCAGCGTGAGTCCCTGCAGCTTGAGTCCCTGCAGCGTGCGTCCCTGCAGCGTGCGTCCCTGCAGCGTGAGTCCCTGCAGCGTGAGTCCCTGCAGCGTGAGTCCCTGCAGCGTGAGTCCTTGCAGCTTGAGTCCCTGCAGCGTGCGTCCCTGCAGCGTGCGTCCCTGCAGCGTGAGTCCCTGCAGCGTGCGTCCCTGCAGCGTGAGTCCCTGCAGCGTGCGTCCCTGCAGCGTGCGTCCCTGCAGCGTGAGTCCCTGCAGCGTGCGTCCCTGCAGCGTGCGTCCCTGCAGCGTGCGTCCCTGCAGCGTGAGTCCCTGCAGCGTGAGTCCCTGCAGCGTGCGTCCCTGCAGCGTGAGTCCCTGCAGCGTGCGTCTCTGCAGCGTGAGTCCCTGCAGCGTGAGTCCCCGCAGCGTGTGTCCCTGCAGCGTGAGTCCTTGCAGTGTGCGTCCCTGCAGCGTGAGTCCCTGCAGCGTGCGTCCCTGCAGCGTGCGTCCCTGCAGCGTGCGTCCCTGCAGCGTGAGTCCCTGCAGCGTGCGTCCCTGCAGCGTGAGTCTCTGCAGCGTGAGTCCCTGCAGCGTGTGTCCCTGCAGCGTGAGTCCCCGCAGCGTGAGTCCCCGCAGCGTGAGTCCTTGCAGTGTGCGTCCCTGCAGCGTGAGTCCCTGCAGCGTGCGTCCCTGCAGCGTGCGTCCCTGCAGCGTGAGTCCCTGCAGCGTGACTCCTTGCAGCGTGAGTCCCTGCAGCGTGAGTCCCTGCAGCGTGCGTCCCTGCAGCGTGTGTCCCTGCAGCGTGAGTCCCCGCAGCGTGCGTCCCTGCAGCGTGACTCCTTGCAGCGTGAGTCCCTGCAGCGTGAGTCCCTGCAGCGTGAGTCCCTGCAGCGTGCGTCCCTGCAGCGTGCGTCCCTGCAGCGTGCGTCCCTGCAGCGTGAGTCCCTGCAGCGTGAGTCCTTGCAGCGTGAGTCCTTGCAGCGTGTGTCCCTGCAGCGTGAGTCCCTGCAGACTCCCATGTTAAACAGTTTAACGCTGCTAAAATGATGCACAGCTGGCTCAAAAGAACTTTCGGTTTTAAAAATGAATTTTGTTTCGTATAATAAATATACAGTAGTTGGAATATTTCTCTTATACGTGGAAAGACTTAGAGTTGTGGGCGTGTCTTCTTTGACTGAACAGTGTGCTGGCATAAGGTTTCCTTCAGTCTGGTCGTCTCTGCTTTTGTGCTTTGTTAGCGCTCGCTGGCAGGTTTTAATGATTATTTGTAAAATAATGTTGCTCGCGTGTGGCACAGCCAGCCCAGAGGTTTGTGCTGCACTCTGATGATATTATTGTGTTAGCCTGTTGCTCGGCGCTGGTTAGCGGGCATCTGTGCCTGAACATTGGACCCGTGCAGTTTATGGTGCATGCAGCTCGCTAATGAAGCTAGCATAGCCCGATACATCAGCACTGCACCCGGTCAGCTAAACATGGTCACTGCTGGCGTCGAAAAACCAACATGGCAGCAGCCAAAACATTTAGGCTTCAACATGCAGAGTTGGGCTACGGCCGTCTGTTATATACAACCGATGGTCTCGTCTGAAAATATGTTTCTGTGGCACAAACAGCCTTCAGTGCAGATTAAACCAGAGACTGCAGAGTGGACTGTGGACAGACAAGTTTAGCAACAAAGCGAATGCAGATAACTGTGGAAAATGCTGAGTATCGGCCCAGATTATCAGTCAGGTTGTTAATTGCTTGAACAATCGTCTCATTGATGGACCGCTCTGTTCTTAAATGATCTTCAGTGTCAGCGCCAATTAGTAAAGACCGTTCAGCTCGACCTGATTCCTTTTCTCTCCTTTTGATCATAATATTCCTGTCAGTGATAATATAATCTGTACCAGGTGAGATTACCTGCCATCATCAGCAGAGGTGATGAGTTGCATTAAGTGATCGCATCCTTGACTCTGATAAAGAGGGCAGGAGGGTTTCAGAGGTTTACAGCGTGTCTGTTTGCTGAGCTGCTTCAGTTTTTCATCCCCTTGATGACTGTTCCCAGAATGACAGCATCATCCACCAGCATTAGAACATAAAGTCATTTCAGAAAGCTACCCTCTCCTCGTGCTGACTGTTCGTATGCCTTGTCACATACCTGCTGTGGCTGTAATTACTGCATGCTGCATCCCAAACAATGAGTTGTGACATGAAGGGCTTAATCAGTAAAGTCTGCGAAAGCAATGTGACACAACAGATCTGTCAGATGTTAAAGGAGGATTCTCACTGAGCGTGCATTCACCATTAATCTGAGTGCCTCCTCTGTGTACGCATTGATAGCTTTATGTATTTAATAGCCGTCAGTTTAAGATTCCAACAATGACACGAAGCTGTTTTCACAATGTTTCATTTAAAAATGAAAGAGGCAAGAGGCAATTTTGTTGCACTGCAGGCAGTAAATAAAATAATCATCAACAATCGACACACTAAAAATATGGGATTACATCAGGTTTCTGAAAAGGCCAAAAGCAGGAGGGACAAATCAGGTCTTAAATCTGTTGGTCCTGCATCTTGGAGGATTACATCTGTGACCAGATGGATTCAGCAGACTGAAAGCGGACTGACCAGGATCAGCAGGGTCTGATTGGGCCTTCTTTGTGGCTTCAGTGCTGCTGCACATTCAACCAACTGCCTCTTTGAAGGGAAGCGAGTCAAGGCAAGAAAGAAATGAATGCTGGTCTTTGCATCAGAGTTTCTTTCTTACATTAACAGCAACATCAATTTAAAGTCATATTTTAGAACTAAAACTGTGCAGCTGTGGATCCAAATCACTCAGCAGCATACAGTATGTCACCCCCCCCCCCTTCCTTCTGGTAATCCATTCAGAGCCAGGCAGAGGCTTCATCTCCTGCTATGTTTGGGCTCCTGCTTGTGTTTGGTTTATGACCAAAATAATCCCAAAAAGGGAAACGTAGTATTTTTGCATCAGATTCCTCCCTGATTGCATTCTCTTAAAATGTCCTGTGGGGACGTCTGAACATGTTGCACTCTGTCCATTTACAGTCCAACTGCCGCTGTAAATAAGAGACATTCCCGTGGTGTAGACACATTTATGTAGACCGTGGTCACCCAGCACTGGATCCTGGTTAGTTTTACAGCGTTTGAAGAGACACACAATGACAAAATGATCTGTGCGCTTCATGACGTGTCCATAAAGGCTCCATCACTCAATTGTATATAAAACAAAAGTGGTGAAAGGACTCATCTCTGGGGAACTCTGGGGAAGAAGAAGGAGCATCAGACAAACTGTATTGACTTTTACCTTTTGTGCCAAGTAAAAAATCAGATCCCCGACATATCGATACGCCCCAGTGGTGTGGACGCTTAGACGCCAGCTTGGACAGTTCAAAGCATTCGTACACAGTTCTCCTCCTGTGGAAGCAAATTTTGTTTGAACTGCACAGAAAGACCCATTTGTAGTCCTTTCAGGTGAGCCATGCATGACATCAACCACCCCCACAACAGCAAAGAAACAAAGAGGACTTCCAGACATAGGAGCGATCACCCAGCAGGAAATGGATCACCGGGAATTAGAAGGAAAAAAGGAGATCAGCCCCTCTGTCCTGGAGTGGCCTCTGTCCAGTTTTTCTCCGCTGCACGTTTTGCCTGATCTGTTAATG
>NC_140571.1:43822155-43842155 GCF_057381845.1 Rhamphochromis longiceps | reverse complement strand
AAACAGAGAATTGGTAACTCTGTAACCTCTTTGTTTATTTTATGTATGTTAACCTCGCTGCGCTGAATTTAACAGAAGACAAACACGCTGCAGCTGCTTGGATACGGCTTCAGTCATGTTCTGCTGGGTTCGAGGTCGATCAATGTTCAAACTGGAGCTTGATCTCTGCTCGCATGTTTGTCTCTGTTTGAGAAAAGCTCGTTTTAGAAACTGGGAGAAATGCTCCACACAAATGTCCAGTCGGCCAGCTGGTCGGCTCGTTCTGTGCATACAGGATGATGCCTGTAATTTAGCATTTTAGTGCAGTGAGAAGTGTAAGAGTTGTGTTTGACTTATGGCACATATAGTTCAGCTCTGATGAGGGTGGTGTGTGAGCTCAGAGAGGAGCTGATCTGTGGGATGTAAAAGTGTCATCTGGCTTTGTGTTGCAGAGATGCTCTTCAGCCCGAGAGAGAAAACTGTGGACAGTGCAGCGCTCGCTGTGAAAGTAGGAAACAGCTCAGAGAGACACTTTCCTCTGCTGGAAATAAATCAGTGTCCGTTGTGTTACAGCGAGTCTGAAACAGAGCAGCCAGGCAGCAGGCAAAAGGCCAACAATAACACAGCTTTGAGGTGGTTGTGCATGTGTATGTGTGAGTGTATATGAGTGGGAATGTGTGCGACTACATGTTTGTGTGCTTCGGTGGACATGTGTGGGCTCTGTGAAGTGTAACGAGGCGAGAGCGAGCTGTTGCAGAAACAAGAAGAGCGCGCATTTCAGTGTGTCCTCCTGTGATGATGTGCAGGGGAGGGGGCGGGGCCGGAGGGTCAGCAGACAAATCAGGAGGCTGTGTTTTTAGACAGTGTAACAAACACTAATGGCTACTTTGTATGCAGCCGTGGCTCCAGAGATGAATAAAGATCTGTGCTCCAGCAAAACCTCCAAAAAAGTGTTTCTTTCACATGAAATCTAGAAATAAATTGAGGAAATAAAAGTTTAAATATGCGGCACTGGAATGATGTCAGCGCCCTAATGGCCAAGTAATACTGCTTTTTTCACTTCTCATATTTATAACAGGTCAGCGGCCTTTGCTTTAGTCATGTCAGACTTTCTTTATACTTAGTCCCGCCCACCCTGCCTCTCTACATGCCACTGTGTGATAATAACAATCCTCTGCGCTGGTTTCGCTCAGTGATCTGTAGTCAGCCTGGTTTATCTGCTAAAATTATATTTCTATATGCAGATTGGACATAAGTCTTAGTTTTGGTAGGTGCAACCCAAACAGACTGAACTGCACTGGTGTAGTCTGTCAAACAGCTCCGTGTGTCTGATGAGCTGATGAGCTGCTTCTGTTGCTGCCATGTTCAAGTCTGATTTCCTGGCAACTGGAAAAAACTGTGTGGTTCTGGCGACGAACAGTTATTATTGAATATAATTACTGAATGTAATTATTCTTATTATTAGATCGTTTTGTGTTTGTAATGTTAAATCACTGATTTGAAGAAAGGTTTCATTATTAAATATCAGAGACAAAGCTACCAGCTGACATAACTACTGTCCCAGTTTGTTAGACACGAAGGTGGCAGCCTATCAGAGCACGAGGTCAGTGATCAGCCAAAGACAGCAGCGTTTACATTTGATTGTTTTCAAAAACAGTATTTTACATTTTCTGCCCTTAATTACTGAAAGTCCTGATTACAATATTTGGAGCATTTGGCTGTGGTGCTGATGAAAGGCACCACTGAGCTGTGTGGAGGGCATCTTTGCTGGATAAAAAGTGATGGCTCTGGGTGCTTTTAATTATTTAATTGGAGCAGAGGAAGACTGAATGATTAATGAGGAGATGGAGGCGAGAGACATAATAAAGAGCCAGACAAATGAAGTGTCTGAGGGAAGGTTAGAAAGAGAAAGGGGTGAGAGGTAAAGACTAAAAGCAGAGACACGGAGCAGGGAGTCCGACAGGATCCTGTGCCTTTGGTTTGACTAACAGACTTCCCCCAAAATAAAACCTACAGCTCAGTGAACGACAGCTACAATCACATATTTGCTTCGAATTTTGACTTTGTGATGTTCCTCAAAGGATGGCTTTGACTGAAGCTGGGCAAAGTGTTTTTCATTTCTTTGTAAAAGTTGTAAAATTAAATCGTGCTTCCTAAACCAAGTTTCAGGTAACGAGGTGGAAAGAACAACACATTTAGTTCTTACAGGAAACAGCAGCGCAGATTTCAGTGGAAAAGAAACAAAAAACCCAAAAATAAACAGTTACATGTAAAGTTGGTTCAGCTGCTGCCAGACCAGCGTGTGAGTCAGTGTGCGTGTGTGTGTGTGGGTGGCAAAGTGCTTCTACGCAGTGTACCAGGGGCACGGAGAAGAGTTGTCATACCATAGGCACGAGGAGTGTGTGTGTGCGTGTGTGCAATGACTCTCTGCAAAGAAATACATGTTGCAGCTTGGTTTGTGTGGGCTCTCTTCCTGTTTGTCGTCTTATTTGTGTGTGTGTGTGTGTGTGTGTGTGTGTGTGTGTGTGTGTGTGTGTGTGTGTGTGTGTGTGTGTGTGTGCTGTGCTTGCATGTACATACAGGCTCTCTGTACATCTGTGAGTCAGGATGAGATCAGTGACTGTCCAGTACTTCCTGTGAAGTGGCTGCCTTGACCTTGCCATTCTTTCTGCCTTCCTTCCTATTATGGGAGTGAGTTGCAGTCAGTGACACAGCCTCATACAGCGGCTGCTGGTCAGCACCGCCATCCAAAGCTGTGGAAACCCCCATCCCACCATCCACTAAGAAGCGAGCACATTCAGCTCCCACCACCCTCCCTCTCTCTCCCATCTCTTGCTTTCTTTTCCTGTCTTCTTCTTTTCTCTTGTCATGCAGGGAGTTGCCCTACTTTGTTCCTGCCTCATACATCACTGTCTCCCCTCATAGACGGATTTGGGAATGGCGTTCAAGATTTAAAGTGAAAGCTCCCTCTCTCTGCCTCTGAATCCATCCCACTCTCATTTGATTCCTGATCCCGGCATTGTTTTTCCTCTAAGGAGCTTGTTAACGTGTCAGCACTGGGATGTGCTCTTATATGTGTTTGCTTCTGTATCTGACGTCTCGTACTGTTTGTTACCTAAATTGTTCTGTTGCATTTAGTTTGGAGCACTCTGGGTTAAAAATGAGCTGTTTGGTTTTGAGCTGGGCTCGTGGACGTTATTGTGATCTTCACTGCGTCAGTCGCACTTTCATATAGTCTGTGACTCATGCCTCCCACCATGTATAACATCTTTTATTGCAACAGAGTTGTTCCTCATCATAAAGCTGAAAGTCTTTTTGATGCCTAAAAAGCCGAAAACAAGGAGACTTAAAATACTCCACAGAGGATGACCTCATCAGAATTAGCATAAATCTTTATTATTGTGAAAATCGATTCAGAGTGACAGATTTATGCTTCAGTTCTAAAGATAACTGCTACATTAAAGTGAGACACTTGGGTTTTTAATGATCCCTTTCCTGTAATGCCAACATTACGTTTGTGTGAAGTCTTTTGTGCTCCTCAGCCAATCCTGGGATTGGTTTCAGGGATAATCGTGGCGACTTTAATATGTCTGCTAAAAGAAAGGCTGCAGTTCAGCCCGTCCTGGCCTTGAAGCATTGCACTGCTCTTCATGAAGGGGAGCGATCGTGTTCGTTTGGCTGCACTAGAGCAGCTTAGCATGATTTACAGTTTAAAATGATCCAACTTCATTCTGATTGGCTGTCCCCCTATAAACATGTGATTTGAGCAGCATGTGGGTGGAGCTTCTGTGCTAAACTGATTTTGACCATATTAGGATATTCTCCCTCATTGAAATCCTCCTTTCACAAATATAAGACTAGAAGAAAAACTGCGAACAGAAAGTGAAACAAAAACACAGAGTTTATGTGAGACACACACACTGAGCTCATCATGCTTAATATGAGCATCCATCTATTGTAACAATGTATTTATGGCGTAAATTAAGACGGTCGGTCCCTTTCATGCTGCCTGTTCCTCTCCTTTTTACACATTTTACTAAAACCTTCAGTAAAAAAGGAAACTAATCATAGCTCATATTTAAATGTAATTAAATATTAACACTCACCAGGAATCTAATGCAGCTCAGTTCATCTGTTCTGACAGAAATTCTAATGTTACGAAGCTTCTATATTTGCAGATACAGTGTGATAGTGGACTGCACTGCATTCAAATGTCCCTGTTTACATATAAGAGGTTTTATATATAATTTGCTATTTGGCCCCTTGTATCCGATGTAGGTGTGATTGTTCCACATCATTTATTCTTCTTTCAGTGCAAAAGCTTCTGTGTCAGACAGTCAAACTGTTAAATGCATGAAGGGAGCTGCTGACATGGAGGTGGGAGGCTTCTGTCACAGCCAATGAGGAGCAAGGGTCAGTTATGTTGTTGCCAGGGGTCAACGAGGAAGGAGGACGGCCGCTT
Source organism: Rhamphochromis longiceps (assembly GCF_057381845.1). Classification (NCBI taxonomy): domain Eukaryota; kingdom Metazoa; phylum Chordata; class Actinopteri; order Cichliformes; family Cichlidae; genus Rhamphochromis; species Rhamphochromis longiceps. Next base: position 43,837,714 of record NC_140571.1, on the reverse strand, counting down.
GTGTCACAGCCAATCAGAGTTTCATTCATGTTCTCAGCAGAGAGGCAAAAACCAGTCTGTCCTCTTCCATCATCATCATCATCATCATCATCATCATCATCATCATCAATAAGAAATACCTGCACTCAGGGAACAAAATCCCATAAACAGAATAAAGTTTACCTGGGCTGCAGCTGAGCTGATGCAGCTGTTCATGGACCATTTTCTGATGGTCCCGCAGAGCTTCAAGCCAAAGAGAGCGTGTTACACGGCACAGAACAAGGGCTACTGAAGGAAGGGTTAGGGTTAAATACTGAGAGAATAAACAGGTTCTGTGTCCACCTGACTGTGTAACATATAACTAAAACCATCATTTGAACGAGCTGCGATGAATGACCTAACATGTTGAAACCTCGATGATATGAGTGAGGATGAGTCTTACATGGTTTTAGTTACATCAGTGCACAATGCTGTTACTGGACACCCTCAGTGCAACTGTATCATTCACAGTTGCATTTATTACTTCCAGGCTGGACGACTGTAATTCATTATTATCAGGAAGTCCTAAAAACTCCCTGAAAAGCCTTCAGCTAATCCAAAATGCTGCAGCAAGAGTCCTGACAGGGACTAGAAAGAGAGAGCAGATTTCTCCTGTTTTGGCTTCCTGTTAAATCCAGAATTCAAAATCCTGCTCCTCACATACAAGGTCTTAAATAATCAGGCCCCATCTTATCTTAATGACCTTGTAGTACCATATCACCCTATTAGAGCACTTCGCTCTCGCTCTGCAGGCCTACTTGTTGTTCCTAGAGTATTTAAAAGTAGAATGGGAGGCAGAGCCTTCAGTTTTCAGGCCCCTCTTCTGTGGAACCAGCTTCCAGTTTGGATTCAGGAGACAGACACTATCTCTACTTTCAAGATTAGGCTTCAAACTTTTCTTTTTGCTAAAGCATATAGTTAGGGCTGGACCAGGTGACCCTGAATCCTCCCTTAGTTATGCTGCAATAGACGTAGGCTGCCGGGGATTCCCATGATGCATTGAGTTTTTCCTTTCCAGTCACCTTTCTCACTCACTATGTATTAACAGACCTCTCTGCATTGAATCATATCTGTTATTAACCTCTGTCTCTCTTCCACAGCATATCTTTATCCTGTCTTCCTTCTCTCACCCCAACCAATCACAGCAGATGGCCCCGCCCCTCCCTGAGCCTGGTTCTGCCGGAGGCTTCTTCCTGTTAAAAGGATGTTTTTCCTTCCCGCTGTCACCAAAGTGCTTGCTCATAGGGGGTCATATGATTGTTGGGTTTTTCTCTGTATCTATGAAGCGCCTTGAGGCGACTTTTGTTGTGATTTGGCGCTATATAAATAAAATTGAATTGAATTGAATTGAAAGTTGTGGGTGTGCTGGATCCTATCCCAGCTATCGTGGAGGATGAGGCGGGGTACGCCTGTAAAGGTCACCCGTGTGTCACAGGGCTGACACATATTTACTTTAGAACCCGTGACCAGTCGTACACTTCATCCTGGGTTCTTGGCTAGCTCTGCCTTTGCATCGTGTCTGTGCAAATGCAAAGAGCCAACGTTGTGTCAGCAGCAAAATGCATTGTTTAGGAGCAGTGTCGACTAAATGTAAAGTGTCCCCCTGCTTATACCTGCAGACGTGCTGGAAGCAGCTGTAGGACTAGAGTCTGATTTAGTTCCCAGGGTCGGTGTCAGCGCGTCCTTTCTCTTATCTTCAGTTTTGACTTGGCTCGACCTTTTTTGTTTCCTGTTGATGGCTGCTGTGCTGTTAGTCAGCTGTGAGTTTCCCACAGAGATGTGCTGTTCTTGACTGTAAAAGTGCCGTGAGTCCAGTTTCACATGAGTGTGCTGCTGGGAGAAAAAGGAAGTGTGCAGCTGACGTTAGCGAGACTGAAAACAGAGACCATGAAAAACAGTGATGAGTGGATTCAGGGTTTTACTGGATCTCTCGTTATAAGTGACACAATAAGCTTGTGAATGAAATTATATTTACTTTGCTATACTACAGAAACACTGTAATTACTATAATATTGTGTAACACACATGTGTGTATTCCTTCCTGCGGTGTCCAAGTTGGACCACTGGAATGCCGAGGCTGTAATTATAACCCAGCAGCCGGGAAACACTGACACACCAGTCTGAGAGGAGCACATCCACAGACTGTATGACTCCAATATCACTGAGTTACACACAACTGCTGAAATCTGAAGAAGCTTATTAACCAATCAGTGACAGAGCAGCATGAACCTGTGAGGGTGTGACTGCAGCGCAGACACTGAACTTCCAGCAGCACGTGGAAAATGAACCGAGAACAAACCTCACTCAAACATTTCTCCCTTTGCCCGCTTAGAGCAGTGAACGTGTGTTCAGACTGAGCTGAGGTTATTTCCACGACACGGTGACGTTCTTTCTTTCTTCCTGCTCAACGTCACCGTTTCCTCGCCTCCTTTGTCCTCATCCATCTCTACCTATAGGGAGCGAATGTTGTCAGAGCTGTCTCAGCTCTGCAGTCAACACCATGTTGTTGTTTCTGTTTCCATTTGAAAGCTTTGATACGAGGTTCTGGTCCATTCTTGGTCCTGGTCTCAAGCACCACTCTGTCTCTCATGTCTTTCTGTAGCGTTTCTCGTTTGAGGTGTGTTTTGGACTGTGGGAGGATCATTAGAGGTTTTGTGCCACAGAGAGAGCAGATTTGACACTGCTGCCGTAGAGCCTGACCCGTCTTATTAAGCATTACTGCTCTGACTTCAGAAAGGCTGCAGTCTTACAAATGCTTTCCAAGCCCTGTGTACCTCATTCATGCCTACGTATCAGAGTCAAACTTATAATTAGACGGGATATATTTAAAGAATACTGAGAGGTGGAAATCAAGAAGTGAACCAGAGTCTGGGTAATGTTCCTTTCTTCTTTACATTGTGACGTCGTCTAAGAACACTGAAACGTTCATGGCGTGCAGTGTTCGGTGAATAGAAACACACGAGGATCACGGTTAGAACCACACAGATGTTCCATGTGTGACATATATGTGAGTCACATGATTTGCACACATCAGGGACATCTGAGGCTCCTTGTGAACTTTGCCCCCTGAGATCAAACCCTGTCTGTGTCGTGACAAATGCGTGCATGAACACATTTCCTTGCGTTGCTTTTTGTACTGGAGTCGCATGTTTTTGGGAACATTGAAGACAGCAGGTTATTGTTTTCACTCTGCGTTTCTGATCCCGTTCATCGTGACTCGCACAGACAGTCTAGCAGAGACAGCTCGGGACCACAGACTAACCACAGCGTGCAGACAGAGGGAGGCTCACTTTCTCTAGAACATGCTTTGTGTGTGTTAATGTGGAGGAGGAACAGATTCTGGGTCTGTTTCTCATAATGAAGTTTCTATGTTGGACTGACGAAAGCCAGGCACTGAAACTCCCAGCTCCACAGATATGGATGGAATGTGTGGGTGTGTTTACTTTGACCGCTATCTGTGTGAGGACCCGGGGTTTACTGCTGGGGACGTTGTGGACAGTTTTGTCCTCATAGTCCTTTGAAAGCTGGCGTTAGGCGTTCAGGTGTGACGGTAAAGTCTAGTATGGTAACACAGAGATACCCATGTGTGTGTTTGTGTGTCTGCTCCCACGTGTCCTCTTCCAGTTGTGGTTGTTCATGTTCAACTAATTCCTGTCCTCCCATTTGTCGTTCCCGGATTCCTTCCCATCTCCCTCTCCATCTCTGTCTAGCAGCCATTTTCTGCTAAATAAATGATGGCTGCATGCCTGACCTCACATCTGACTAATGAGTGTGTGTGTGTGCGCGCGATGGGGGCCGTGAAAGCAGCGCTGTGTGTGTTTCTGAGCGGTGGGGTTGTGCGGATGCTTCGGGTGTAGCGGGAGGATGCTGTTAATCTTGGCGATGTTCTGTATTTGCGGCAGAGATTGGAAGATGCAGCTCAAACGGATCCTCCTGGAATCAGAACGTCACAGCAGTGACTGATGAGAAACGTACTGTAGCTTTGAATGGACCAATCAGCTCTGTGTCTGCAGTTTCAGACAAAAAAGGATGAATCCTAAAGAACTGAATAACAGGCAGATGTTTAACACCTACAGGATGCGCTGGCACACCGCCCGATGCCATCAGTCTGAAGAATGGATGCTGGAGCAAAGCAGAGGCTGAAGCAGCAGCAGTCACAGAGACGTGGGTGTACCTTGTTGTTGCTTTGACTGTTAGCAGATCGTCACGGTTGCCTGCAGCGACTGAGGCCTCGCAGGTGATGCTCACAAACTGTGGGGAGACTAATGTTTCCTCATCACTGCTGTTGGCCAAGCAGTTGTCGACTGTTTTCTAGTGTGAGTGTGTCTCTGTGTGCCTAAGCTAGCTTTCAGGTTTGGTCCCATTTTTCAGGTGGCTATGATTTATTTCACCTGGTATTAAGTAAACAAAGGATTCTTTATTATAAGCGTCGAGCGCGAGGCCCTGACAGCGAACACACGAAGACTGCCTGCTGAGAGTCGCCGTGTTGTGTTGTCTTCATTAGTTTGGTGACACCTCAGTGCCAGTCTTAAAGGAAATCAAAGCTCACTACATCTATATAAGTAGCAGTGAAAAACAAAATACTAGCTCAAAGTTTCTTACGTTTTCTTTTTCTGTAGCTTTTAACAGCTCCTCTTGGTCTTCATCAGCATCTGGAGTTTGCTCATTAAGCAACTAAAACACTGCACAGAACCTTGCTCACTAAGGACTGTTAGATGTATTTGCCAGCCAGTTAATATCCAGAGTACATGGAATAATTAGTGTGACATGAACATCATTAGTCTTAACGGATCTGCTGTGTTTTGCTGCCTTTTTTCTCCGGTGAGGAACGTGACGCTGTTGCGTGGAAAGCCTAACCCTGTGTGTGTGATACACTGGCAGGGAGGAAACACACTGTTCAGTGCTCCACTGACTCCGCCAACACCTCCCATCACAGCCCAGCGCTGTTTACAGTTCTGCTACATCGCATCTTGACACCAGAAATTTCAGGTGATGCCCAGCAGCAGTTATCACTGTCTAAACAGGTTTTCCTGCTTGTGAGATGCAGACCGTAGACAGACTCACAGACGCATTAGGCTGCGGCCGACACAGCGAATGACTCAGACCGCACGCTCGTGGCGTTCTTTTTTGGAGCTTGTTAATCTTTGCAACAACTTTAACAATCATTTGATTTTCCTTTGAAGTCAAACCCAAAGACTAAAATCTGGTGGATTCAGAGGATTTCCTGTCTGCTTTTATGGATAGTAACTGAGTCTCTGCGGCTCTGACAGTGTTGAGGTGAGCAGCGTTCATTATCTGTTTCTGACTGGTGCAGCTGAAGCATACAACTGGAAGCTGATCAAGCTTCGTGGAGATGAGTAAATCAATCCCCACTCTGATCACTCGGAGCCGAGGGTGGGTGGAGTCAGGACGACGTGCAGCGTCCAGATCAGCACAGAGCCAATCACAATTAGAACTGCGTGTCTGCTCCAGGCTACACTTATCACTTACCTTCTTATCTCCTACTCTCCTCATTGTTTTCTTGGTTAGTTGATTAATTGTTCAGTCAATTAAAAACCCCAGAATATTAAAAAACATCCATCACATTTCCTCAGAGTCTCTGACGTCTTCAGATGACCCAGAACAGTCCAGAGGTGTTCAGCACATACTTTTATATCGCAGGAAACTACATCCAGGTTCATTTGCTGGCTTAAATCCTCACATGACCGATGTCCAATCCAAGTACTGGGTCTAGTGTTTACCTTATAAATGTATGAAGTACGTTTTTGATAAAAACAGATTCATTTCTTAAGTTGCTAAAGTTGATGTCGTTAACCAGCAGGAGACAAACTGTCAGCGCTTTGTGAGGCCAGAGTGTGTCTGCAGGTCTGTCTCTGTAAGGTGTGTGTGTGTGTGTGTGTGTGTGTGTGTGTGTGTGTGTGTGTGTGTGTGTGTGTGTGTGTGTGTGTGTGTGTGATGTACTGAGAACAAGTGAACATGTTTCTGTCTAATAGTGGGCTAATGTAATCAGTAGGATCTGTCATGGTCTATTAGGAGTCTGCTGCCATCATTCCAGCCACTGTGTCCATAAACTGTAGAAACACGTCTCACACACACACACACACACACACACACACACACACACACACACACACACACACACACACACACACACACACACACACACACACAGATGAAAAACACCCACAGTGTTTCCTGCATGTGGATCTTGGTTCTGCACCTCAGTGTTTGTTGTTCTGTTTGTATTTTCTCGTCCAGCCGAGCCTCACGTGTGACCAGTAAAGCTTTGGACGCTTCTTTCATGTTATTAATGCAGATAAAAAATCATTTTTTCACTCATGTGTGATCAGTTACAGTTTTTTACAGACGCTAGGACACATGTCTCAATACTTAGGTCACGTTTGTAAAACTCCTCACACAGTGAGCACAACAGAAGTCTATGTGGGCTAAACTGAGGACCAGTTATCATTGTTTTGGCACAAAATGCATTCAATGACTACATCTCTCAAATTTCATGAATTATCTTCTCACTCAGACACAACAACTGCCAAAAATCTTTGTACGTACAGGACATTTTGCATGTGCTTACATACTGTTTTCAAAACTGTTAAACTCATGGCCAAAACAATAACACAATGCAAAACTTGAAAAGACAGCAAAATCCAACAGCAATATTTTATTGAAACATATTTTAAATCTAAAAATGCAGTTTAACCAGCCACAGCTGATTCTCATTGTAGATGAACATCTACACAGGTGTTACTCCTTCAATTTCATTACAAAAGGAGACAACTGCTGAATAGGTTTTTTTGTGATGTAAACATGGACCCAGCCAGAAATGGAGAAGACCGAGTAGATTAGCATTACTATTGTATGTGTATCAGTGGATGGTGTGTATACAAATTCTTGTATTTTGGGATTACTTAGTGCAGAAAAATAAAAATACATAAACAAATATTAACGAATTCTGCATGATGTCTGATTCATTCCAGTAACATATATTGAAATTATAAACAGAGATGTGTCCTTGTTTTACACAAGAAAACACTGTGTAATGCTACATGTTGTTAGTGTTTTTAGGTCATTGTTTTGTGGGTGACAAAGTGTGTTTGTCGGCTGTCAACCTTTGCTAGTGTTCTGGAAGAATGAGTTTATTTGAGACCTGAATGAAGTGTTTTGGTAGTTGTAGTGCATTTTGAATGTGAAATGAACTGCTTTGCCAAGCTGACGGTCAGTTAGGAGGATTGTGTGAAGTGTTTTGCAAAAGTGACCTAAGTATTGAGAAATGTGTCCTAGCGTCTGTAAAAAACTGTAAAACAAAGGCAGCACCAGTTAGAAAAACGACTTCCTTCCATGTGCAGATTTAGTATATTCATACCAGCAAGTTTGCCAAATGAGTTGACCAGTATGACCGATCTATATCAGGTATATTTAAAATTCGTTAAACTTTTTTTTGTTTAAAAGTCATAATACGATGTATTAGTTGGTGACCTGAACCTCGGTATCCAAAGCTTTGAGTCAATTATCAAGATGTGTTGACAGAAACTGCTCTGACCGTTCTCGGGAGCTCAGACTGGAGTTTGTAGACGTTCACGGCATTTCTGTCCTGATAGCGATTCGTCTGTAAGGGCACGAATGTTGGAGCATGAGCCGAAGCTTCCCCATGCTTGGCTTTGGACTGCATGTCTGTGGGGTTGCCATGTCATATTTAGACAGCTACAAAAGTGTTAGCAGTGTTTTCACATGCTGTACGGGACGCTGGTGGGAGCGGCTGAGACGGCGCTTTTCTTTAATCTGGGGCGACAGCTTCCTGCGGCTCTCCACAAAACAGCCTCCCAGCAGGGACGGGCTGTCCTGTGTGTGTGTGTGTGTGTGTGTGTGTGTGTGTGTGTGTGTGTGTGTGTGTGTGTGTGTGTGTGTGTGTGTGTGTGTTCACACCATAACATCATGTGCCTTTGCTTTTGTTATGCCAGCCTAATATTCTCTCCTTTAATCCCTCGTTGAACTTTTGAGGGAGGTCTGCGCTGTGTTACCGGGTAAAACTACCGTTTTTGAAGCCAAAGTTGTGTGTTTGCTCATTTATTACGCAAGTATACGTAAAACTGCCTTTAAAATGTTCTCCAGTACTCGGTGTTTACAGAGTGGGAGCCTGCTGGAGGCAGCAGCTATTCCAAGTGGAGCCGTAGGACAAACAACTGATGGATAAAAAAATCAACACAAATGTGTAACGCTTTGACTGATCGGGCTGTCTGAAGGCAAAACCTTTTAGACATCACCGCCTCTTGAGCCGATAGAGTCTGCCTGGGAGGGGCAGGACTTTGTGTTGCCAGGTTGGTGTAACGGTCACCAGTGGGGCTGCTGGAGCTCGAAGCCGTCTCGGCTGCTGTCCCTCATCCGAGCTCTTCTTGTAGTCTGTTTGAGAGGGAGGCACAGTGCAGGGACAGGCTGGTGGGTCACAGAGGCAGTGAGTACTTGAAAGTACTTCAATGCACCGTGGACCCAATTATGCAGTTTGTGTCGGGAAACTGTAGTTTTTCTTTAAGTCGTACCTCAGACAGATGCAGGCAGACAGGAAGTGCGTATTTTTAGCTTCAGTGTGACTTTGTGAGGATCATTATCTCTGATGTTCATTACAAGTAAACAAGCTCAGACATCCTGTATGACTGCACAGCGCGCACACGAAGCACAATAATCGTCAGAATCAGACGGCACGCTGGATAAAGAGATGGCGTTTTCTCTGCGATATGAAATAAATACCGGACGACCTGAATAGCTCTATTAATCCTTCTAGAATTATTAGGATATTTTGTTAGGAGATTCAGTCTGCACCGGAAATACAAATAATGGTTTAAAAAAATCTGAAAAACACTGAAATTTGAAAGTTGTTTTTTCTTTTCTTTATCGTGTTGTTGTTTCTTTCTGCATCAGTTTGAAGCTCTGTATATACGAAGAGAAGACGCTCTGTGTCATTGTTGTCATTATTGCACCTTCCTATGTGGGAATTTCCTCCAGCATCTCCTTCCCTGTGGCGTTAGGGGCAGAGCAGTGAACACAGTACGAGTACGACTGTAATGTGCAGCTCCTCCTCCTCGTCCTGTCTAACCAGGGAGGGAAGGAGAGGTCTGCAGCCCCTCTGGGTAGCAATCTGTCAGCGGGAGATCAGGGAGACTGGTGCACGGCGAGAGAGTGGGCCCACCCAGCCCGTCCCTCTCGCTGTGGGGAGGGCTGTAAGGACACGAGCTGCAGCTTCTCTTGCTCCCTGCTGAGTTTGAGTGTAAAATAACCGGTGTAGCAGGAGGCTCCACTGCTGAGTGCATTACATGGATAAACCGACTCTCAAGTCTCCATTTTTTAGCATCCAAATCTTCCTTTTCTCTGGTGTCGCTGAGCACAGAGAGGCTGCACGTCACGGATTTGCCAGTTTGTCAGTAAAGTAACACACAGATTTGTCAGATTTTCAGTTCAACGTATTGTTTTCGTTACTGAGTGTCTCAGGTGGCGTTTTATTGTCAGGTAAAATATACATGAGGAAGAACATGAAGGATTGGGCCATGGCCTGTGAGCAAACACCAGGAAAGAAGAACTCTGCAGCCTCTAGCATCTTCAGTTTAACACAATGAAGAGACCAGGCTCATGGAGGCTGTCAGCTGCTGAATGGGTGAGCTTTAAAGGGAAGGTGCAGAAATCCACCACATTACATAAACGGCAGCACACATTTCATTGCCACGCTAATCTAGAAACAAAGAAGAAACTCGTGCATCGCTTTCTCTACATCTGTGGAGTGGATCAAATCATAGGTGTAAGAAGTGAAGACAAAGGTCATAAATCAACACAAATGCACTGCATGCTTCTGGGGCCATGTTTCCACCTCCTTTATTGGGCAACATGTTGTAAAATCAATACCTGCTCCAACGGGAGATTTTTCAGGCCTACGGTGTGTGTCAGCTCCAACGTTAACAGCTGGACTGAAACGCGAGACGTCCACCCGACGCCAACACCAAAGCCAGACGCTGGTTTGATTCGACGGGACGGACTGCTGTGACGTGTCTTCCTGGTGGAGGTTTTAGTGCTTTAAGTATCAAATACACAAATGTTTGGTCGTGGAGTCCAGAGCAGCGGGGTGTGGTGCATCTCTGAGCGAAGGCTCAGGGAGGATTATGGGATTTCTCCCGATGAAGAGGGATGGGGAGGGGGTGCTGCTGATTTCAAAATGATGCAATTTCAAAGTCAGCTTTTGTTCCATTCATAATCCAACTGTGTGCTATATGGCTGGAAACAGGCCTCAGCAGCATCGTTTGTCCCTGTATGTTAGCGTGTGTCGGTCAGAGCAGCTAGCGCAGGGTGACAGCTGTCCCGTGTGGATTAGCTGTGAGTCTATAATGTGCATGTGCTGTCTTTGTGAGGTAGCAGCCCGACGCCTTAATCCTGGCTTCCAGTTTACTTCCACGAACTCGCATGTTTATAGTAAACCTTCAGTCTCAGGGGAAACTATAAATTGTGACTCATAACCAGCAATTAAAGCTTAACTATAGTTCTAAGCATAAAAACAGTTTCCAAAAAACATAAAGACAGGAGCACAAGGAGGCGGAGACGTCTAAATGCACGTTTGTATGTTTATATGCCCTGAAGAAATGATCTGTTTTTGGATGAGATGATCTGCAGAGCTCGTCTGGGCTGAGTCTGGTCCGTCGGTTACGTGCCGTACGTCACACGCGTGTAGGTGGACTTTAATGACTGTGAGGCAGACGCTGCCACAGGTGAGCAGCAGGCGTGTCTTCTTTATGTTCACATGATTGTTGTGGCAGCAAAGATTACAGCATCATTTGGTGTTTCCCTGTTTTCCTGTCGTGTGCCATCTCGTAGGCCCTGAGATTTCTTTTTGACTCTTCCCTGGGATGTGGAGCAAAATGCGGGGAATGCTTGTGCTCACTGAGGGGGTTCTGGCTGGGTCATGTGATGACATACAGTCAAATGAAAAAGTAATGATCTTTTTCCAATATTTGAACGCAGTGCCTGCAGATAAAGATAGTTTACATGTACAACACTGAGCTCTTCCATGATCTTACCACAGTTTCAGTAAATATAAATAGAGGAGTAGCTGCGATGCTTGGAGTCAGGAGCAGTCTTTGTCTCTCTGTCACCTTTTAGCTGAGATCACCTGCAGTAGGCGTTTCACGTAGCTGTTCAGCTGCATGTTTGAGGCTTTTTTATGTTCTTCCAGTTTCTAAAGTCTCCGCACATCAAATGAAAGCTTTAACCAGACCATTCCTTCTTTTTCAACCACTCCTGAGTGGATTTGTTAGTGCGCTTACATCCACCTCCGATTAAAGATCAGCTTTCAGACAGATGGCCTCACATTATCTTTAGAATTCATAGTTGAGTTGACTTCAAGCTGCCCAGTCCCCGAGGCAGCAAAGCCAGTCTGATTCCCAGCACCATGCTTCACAGATGGTGTGCTGTTTCTCCGTGGCTCTGCTGTGTGACGCGTCCCACCTGCCTCTCCCTGAGGATGAGCTCATCTTTGGCACCAAATCTGGATCGATCCATCTTTGCTGAACTGCATTAACACATTTGATTATTCTTTCAAAGAAATGATCCATTCAGATATTAATATCTTAAAAATAAGAGCCAGAACCATCAAACTCTCATCAGACAATACAAAACATACTGGTGCGTATTTTCTCATTCAAACTTGTTGTTTAGACACAGGCTGCAACCAAACTCCTCAGCCTTCTGTTCTCTGTGTATGTCTCATTCATTATTTAACACATTTTTTATAAGATAATATACATTTTCTAACAGGTAATTCAGCTGATATCCACTTAATTACAGTAGACTAAGGCCTTGGTTGTACTGTTTTCTTTTACCATTGATGTGTGACAGCTGCTGTGTCTGAGATTAGCTGCCCACATCCTTTCAATTGGTTTGTGGGTTGCCAGGTTGCACTAAAAGATAAGTATGATAACTATGTGTAGAGTGGATAGACAATGGCAACATGGGTAACATGAAATAAACATCTGTATCTTCCAGATATTCAAAGTCAAATTTGAGGGCAGACAAAGAGCTCAGACTGAGGGTCAGACTTACAGACTTCCACTCTGATTATAGTGTTTGATCTGAGGCTTTGATGAATGTGCACATTTTCTATGTGGCTAATTCGTTTTATTATATTTAATTAATTATTTGAATTCTTATATTAAATACAGAATATTGATTTTCTGTCGCATTTGTTTGAGTCTATACACACACACACACACACACACACACACACACACACACACACACACACATATATATATATATATATATGTGTGTGTGTGTGTGTGTGTGTGTGTAATACTTTGGAAGGAAAACAGTTTTCCATGGATTTTTTCAGTTTTATTTATTTTTTCTCATGTTTACTCTTACACGTTGCTGGTTATACGTTGCTTTGACATGTATGTAAACTGGATTAAGCATTAAAATTAGGCGTGTAAATCCTGTTATATTAGTGTAGCATGATGAAGCTTAATATTTGTATATTACACTATATCATGACTTAGAACAAAGATTGATTATTCTAACTGAAACCCACCACAGCGGTTTAAAGCGATTAGTGTGGAAAACAAACACATTTACTCACTAACTCTCTTCGACTGCTGTAACCTGATTTGTCTGCAGTGCTTCTCATTAACATCCTGTTTAGTTTTAGATATGTGACAAGAACAAAATCAGCTGTACACACATAATACACAATCTTTCAAATAAATTCAATTTTATTTATATAGCGCCAAATCACAACAAAAGGCGCCTCAAGGCGCTTCATAGATACAGAGAAAAACCCAACAATCATATGACCCCCTATGAGCAGCACTTTGGTGACAGTAGGAAGGAAAAACTCCCTTTTAACAGGAAGAAACCTCCAGCAGAACCAGGCTCAGGGAGGGGCGGGGCCATCTGCTGTGATTGGTTGGGGTGAGAGAAGGAAGACAGGATGAAGACATGCTGTGGAAGAGAGACAGAGATTAATAACAGATATGATTCAATGCAGAGAGGTCTGTTAACACATTTGAAATGTAAAATCAGCCTATTTATGTAAATGTAATGATGTTCTAGAAGAACAGTACAAAACTAAAACACACAGTGAAATACTTTTATATGACAGTTTATTTGTACAGTGCAGCTCAGAGTGCATCTCTGTTTTGGGGCAAATATTCACTCCGCCTTCAGCTGCAGGGACCAAAGCCGATCAGATTGTGCAGTAATTATTTTCTTTAGGTCTCAACTTAGTTTTTCTTTCTGACAAAGGAGCAACAGTAAAAAACGCAACAATGCCTGATTTGATTTAGCAGAGGTCTGAAAGCCAAAGCACGGATTATTATGGATTATGACTCCAAACAGAATAGAAATGTAAGATATGTTTAAAAAAATAAATAAATATATAAATAAGTAAAGCCTAAACACATGCAGTGTGTAAGACGTTGTGAGTGTAAGAGCAGCAGGGACGTAAATGTGAGGAAATGAAAGAGCAAAACAAGCAGCTGGAGCCTGGATTAGAGACGTCTGGGCCAAAATGTGAGGACACTGTGTTTAGTCCAGTTAGTCCAGTTTGGCCTCAGTGAGTCTGACGGAGAACAAAATGAAGCAGAAATATTTGTTCCATCACCTGAAAAAAGCAGCGAGCAGGCTTTTAATGTCCCTGCACAGACGAGGACAACAGAGCTGAAGTTCTTTTAATGCAACACATGAGAATCAAAGCCAATTTTAAGTTCACCCACTGTCTTCAAGCAGACAAAACTGTTAATACTTTGTGCTTTAATTGGTTTTTTGCTTCATTAGTTCAGATTTTTGTATTAAGCATCAAATCTAATGGGAAAGCCGATGATTGCAGTGGCATCCACCAGAAAATGATCACCTGCTCTGCTGCTTCCCTCAGCTTAAGTGAGCTTATTCCTGTTTTGGGTTGTCAGTGATGAAGCACTGCACAGTACCTGCTCAGCACCAACAAAGCAGAAATACACAGAAAGTCACCGGTGTGGCCCTAATGCACCGAGGCACAAAGTGCAGAGGTGGAGGAGCTGCAGCTTCATGCAGTTTTCCTCTTAGCCAGGTCCCTTACACTAACCACACCAGAACCAGATATTATTTCTTATCCAGGTCAATCCTGGGAAAACACACAGTCTTAAAAGATAATAATACGTCAGAGCAGTGTTAAAAAGATTTTGAGGCGTCGATCCAAATAGAGATGCCCAAACTTCACTCGGTCCCCGTTGGATATTGTCAGAGTCGTCCTGGTCAGGTGCCTGAATCACCTCAACTTCCTTTCGTTGCAAAGAAGCTGCAACGAAAGTTAAGCAGACTTATCTCTAAATGAAGCTTCAGTCACTCTTTACAGGAAGCAACTGCCCACTGCTTGTATGCTGCATCTGTGATTAACATCTCATTTAACAAAAGTCTTCAGGTTCATGTTATAAATTGGAATTTGAAATCACTGATCTGAGGATTTAAACTATGCAAAATGTGTCTGTTTAGCTCATTCTTACAGAAACATAACAGCTGTAGCTGGTTACAGTGTAGGTTGGAGGGCAATGTGATGACCCAGCAACTGAACGTACACCAGTCATCAGTGAGGTGATTTCACATTTTGGAACAAGGAGCAAATCATAGCGTAGCTCACTGCGTCCAACTCAGTATCAGAGGTTCAAGCCAATGATGAATCTTAGTTCCTCAGGTCGATCAACCCTGCTGCTGTAACACACATTTATATTGTGCATCTTTTTAAGTACAGTGGATGTCACGAACTGCACGGTGTACAAAAGGAAAAAATGCTATTGAAGATGGCCGACTGAACAGTGAGGCGGCAGCTGAACAGTGAGGCGGCGCGTGCTCTGTGCAGCAGCCGGGCTGCAATAACCAGCAGTCAGCTGATTTTCATCAGTAATTGCTGAGCTGATTGATTCAGGCTCTGTGAGACCGCAGAGACGTGAGACCAGATAGCAGAAACAGAAAATCAGTAAGTCTGCAAATATTCATCTAGTTAAAACAGAAAACGTAGAAAGAAACGATGCACCGTGTTCTGTTCTTGTTAATCTGAAGTGCTGAAAAGGTTACATGCATGAAGTCTTTTATTACAGCTCGGGGTCCCTACCAACCGTCAGTGTGCAGAGGTGCTCGGACAGCAGCCCGAACAGGAAGTCCACTGCTCGACTGTATTTAAAAAGCCATCACACAGGCCCTCAGGTGCTGTCACACCGTTTATCTCTGTGATGAATTCGGCTTCTCCGTCCCTCCCAGCACTGCAATCGATTTTCTCCAGAAACTAGACTTATGTCATTTACTCCCCCAGGATCATATTCAGAGCAAGAACACACAGCTATCATCCCGTTTACATCATATAACATGATAGCATACTGCCTGAACCCTCTCAGGTTTCTGCCTCACAGATTTCCCTGAAGCGTTTTCCTTTGGTGTGTGCAGCCCAGAGGAAAACGGAGGGGAGAAGATGTTTGCCCTCACAATGACTCCACATGTCTGCTCCTGAGCTAGATTAAAGCTTTATTTC
>NC_140571.1:43799655-43817155 GCF_057381845.1 Rhamphochromis longiceps | reverse complement strand
AAAGCTCGACATTTTAAATGAGAATAAGAAAGAAAAGTATGTCTTTGTGCCCCCTTTTCCCTGTTCATGCCCTATCGGCCCCCCTGGCTAAACTTTGCTAGATCCGCCCCTGCACAGTTACCAGCATCAGCTACATAGAAAAAGATCCTGGTGTAGAAAGTAATATTAAATACATTCTAACAACAGCTGATCAAGCTTAAACGTGCTGCTGTTGTTCAGAAAGGTTTCCTCTTTCTGGTGCGAAGTGGACCAAAAACAAACAACAGAGACGGACTCGCGACAGAAAAGCCGATCAGCTGATCATTAAGCAGTTTCATGATTGAAGTAGCAGCAAGAAGAGGCAGGCGCTCCATATATTGCTCGTTAAGCTTAACGCAGGAATGCTTTACAAACATTCAGAGATGGACTTACACGCTTGCTTTACTTCTCTCGGGGATAACTTTGTCGGAGATGAAATGCCGGGTTGCTAGCGAAGCTCCACATGCTATCCAGACCACCGACAGGTCCCGCATGCCACAGCCGCTCTATCACGTGATGCATACTGCTCCGACGTGCTAACGTTCTGAGGTGAGTTACGGCGTGTTGCAAGTTTTGTGAGGTGCTTTCGTGATATTTAATGGATCGGATTACATTTTTTTATTTTTCTCCGATATCCGATCCAGTAATTTAGGTCAGTATCAGACCGATACGTAATATCGGATCGGTCCATCTCTAGTTTACGCTGGTTCTCTCCGGACACAGGCTCCTCCCACAGGCCAAAGACGTGCGATTTGTGGGATTAGTTGGCAACCTGGCAGGGTGTGCCCGCCCCTCGCCCTGTGGTTGCTGGGATAGGCGCCAGCGACCCTCACAAGGATAAGTGGAAGAGAATGGATGGAAAAGCGAAGAAGCTGATAGAATTATTCATTTATACCCCTGGGAGAGCGCTTAGATCAGCAGGCCAAATGCTCCTGGTGCGACCTAGATCTCGGCTCAAGACCAGATGTGACCGCGCGTTCGCCGCTGTCGCACCCTACCTCTGGAATAACCTCCCTCTAGCTATTCGGGCGTCTGATTCAATTCAATCTTTTAAATCTCGATTAAAAGCATTTGTTTAGCCTTGCTTTCCCCGCCTCCTCGAGCCCGCATTTTTGGTGTACTGTAAGTTATCTTTTTCGCTTTATTAATATTTATAATGTTTTAACCTTCAGCCTTTCGGGTTGTGCCTACTATACCTGGTGTATTATTGGTTAGTTATGTCACTCGCCTGTTAGTATATTTTATTTGTATTTGTATTTATTATTGCTCTAACTCGTTCTGTGAAGCACTTTGGCATACCTGTGGTTTTTTAAATGTGCTATATAAATAAAATTGTATTGTAAGAACGTGAAAGGAAAGGCAGGACTCGTGGTCCGGATGATGGACATCATGTGGCAAACATGGTGGAGGCAATGTGACGATATGTGAATTTACTAATGGAGCGGGGTCACCTGCTGTATTTTGGGGTTGACTCACAGTTCAGTTTAATAAGGACCCAAACATACTGTGAAAGCAAGCCAAGAGCTTCTTAAGCTATGTAAGCAATAGCTTTATTTGTTTAAGGCCAAGTCTGACGGATGACGGAGTTAATGTTGGATGATTCATGATAATAACAACTGCATTGTTTTTCTTGGCCTTAGTGCATTAATTATCCTGTAATCTGGTTGTGTTCTCAGCCACGTGGGATTTCTTCTTGTTTAACATCATTTGTGGTAAATTAGAAGTTTTTCCAAACAACGAGTGATGGTCTACTTCAAGGGATAATCTCGTCCCTTTCTGCTGTGCCAGATATTTTAATTTTGTCTATCTTTCTTTGAACACTACATGTAGGGAACTTCATGCTGTGCAGTGCAGGGAACAGCTGTAATTGGCAAACGCAGGCATGTGGTCAGGTGCTGATTTGCTTTTGCTGTGGGTACTGTTGGTGGAGAGCACATTTTCACTATCATTTAACTGCGTGACGCTAACATTGTGATCCAGATTAAAAGCACTCATCAGGGGACATTTTATATTTCCATGTAAATAACCAACAATACTGGAGAGAGAGTCCAGATGTTACCTGTGAGTAACCACGTGACGACGAACTCACTTTTAAATATGAATCCTGGACCAGGCTCAGGGAGTGGCAGCCATCTGCCGTTACCTGTGTGTGGTGAGAAGGAAAAGCAGTGGACCTGAATAAAGCCAGGAAGTATGATCTGAACTAGTATGTTCAAAAGAAACGGATCATGAAGAATCTGATAAACAACGAGTTTTAAAATATTTGAACCATGAAATATTAAGCTGTGGCATTTAGCCCTAATAAACACGAGTCTAAATCACCTGTTGTCTCATTAAAACAAAAAGATTACCGATATGAGTAAATGTAACCATTTTTAGGCAGTTTCTATATGGATGTCTGTGTATATGTCTATGTATGAAAACTGTGTCATTTTATAGCAAAAGGGTGGCAGTCATTATAGTCCACTAAGGTAAATATGCTTGAGGATGAGTGTGCATGTCCCCACTATCTCCAGTGACTCTCCAGTGTTTGTCCCGACGCTGCAGCCACTCGTCCGTGCTCCGGTTTATTAGAAACGAGGCTGAGTGGGTGGATCAGCCTGAACAGGGCTGCGTGTTCTGCTTTAAGCCACTCGGCTAATCTGTCTGTTTGCATTTCTAATTTGTGTGTGCGTGTGTGTCTGATCAATGCAGGCACTGATCACAGCCTTCACATGGAGAGTTCATGTGATCGCTGGTTTGGTTTTGTCTCAGTCGACACACAGCAGAGCTGAGCCACCTCTGTTTAAACTGAATCACAATAAAAAGAACGAAGGACCTGAAGACGAGCAAATGGTCCTGACTCACTGTTGAAGGCAGTGAAAACACCTGTAAAGCACAATGACAGCAGATGATTAATATGATTCAGCTTCAGAGTAATTGGTTTTCCTGTTGTGCTGTTATAAATGGACAGTTCCTGGAATCGCTCTATTACAAACGAATTGGAAAACACACTCTCTGACCGCAGGTCCAGTGACCAGCCTGATTTCTCCCGAGGCTATTTTGTGGTTCCATCCTGGCGCTGTTACAATTAAATAAAGCAGCATAATGAAGTAAATCTCATTTAGCTGTGAGAGTCCACCAAGACAATCAGCAGTTGTCGCAGATTTGCGCTACAGATATCGATTGTCTGTCCAACACTGTAGGAATAACAGATGGGAGCTCTGGTTAAGATGAGGCTTTCCTTAAACCACTTCACTCTGCAGCAAGCTCTCCTCATTTCACTCAGTGTGTGCCTGTGTGTGAATGATGGAAAAGCCACCGTAAAGCAGATTTATATCACAGTCATAAAGCTGATTTATATCAGTGAACAAGTCAGCGATTGAGTGTTAGTGTTAATTTATGCTAATGCACCACTGCAGAATTCACTAACAGGGCTCGCAAAATTTCAAACCCCTGGTAGCCCTTCGGGCAGGCACTCTTCAGTTTTTGGTAGCCCAAAATAAATTTAAGTAGCCCGAAAAAAAAGAGAACAATGTTTTGAAAGAGACAATGATGTTTTGTTTCATTTACAATATTATATACTAAATTATATTGTAAAGGAAACAAAACATAAATCAAAAAAATGTTCAAACACAAATTACAACAACTGTATAAAAATTCCAATCAACTCAAATTGGTTCTAATTGAACAGTGTGCTGTTTGGACTGAGCCCTCCTCACCTCCCAGCCTTATATATTAAGAACATATCGTATTTTCCGCACTATAAGGCGCACTTAAAATCCTTTAATTTTCTCAAAAATCATCAGTGCGTCTTATGTATGAATTCTGTTTGTGCTTACTGACCTCGAACCGATTTTATGTGGTACACGGCGCTCAAAACTGTCAAAAATGTTTTAGTCTGACTTTGCTGAGCTACGAAGCCGCACCGCTTGATGGATTGTAGGAGCATTACAGCTACCGTACTCGGGAGCCTCGTGGAGTAATCTGGGTCCTAAACTCCGTCCTTTTCAGGTCCCAAACTCAAACGAACACTGCAGCATCACTGAGAGTTAGAACCTAAATTCTTTCATCTTTAATAAAATCATCAGCGTTGCTGCTTTACCAGGTGTAACAATTAAGTTTAACATCCAGGCATCCATGAAAACAGGATTTATTACATTCAACAGAGTTAGAAGTTAGCAGGAAGTTAGCTCGCTAGCTTCCACCTAAACATGATATAGCATGTTCTGACTGAGAGATTTCTGAATAAATTCAAACGTACAGCTCTGCTATCACTTCCAACATAAATGAAGACAGAAAACTAAACAGCAGTGACGTTTGTAGGGTTACTGAAGTTGGGCTAGCTGCTATATAATGATGTGCTACGTGATCACTAGCCACACAGCTATGTTAGCATAAACACAGTGAAGCTGGAGGATGAAGCTAACTTTTTTCCACTCGATAAAAGTTAACCTGAGGGTTCCTGATAGTTAGAGACAAATGCAATCGCATGGCAGGATGCTGTAAACGGACCAAACTTCAGTCAGGAGAACAACTGAGATAATCCATCCACAATACGAGGTTAGTCATTAATATACTGCAACAACATGGGAACAGAGCAGCTGCCAGAGGATTCAGCATTAATGAATCAATGGTACAGAGGAGGAGGAAGCAAGATTTAGTTGAGTAAAGTTTGACTTATCTGACTGTTTTGTTTCGCTTAATGCGCCTTATGGTCTGAAAAATACGGTATTATGTATATTATTTTCTTCGACTCCAAGTACCCAAGGAAGCACAGTGCAAGAACAAACTGCACATGGCAGCTTCAGTAATCCCATGCTGGAAAAAGCACCTGGCTTTACAATTTTGTAACCCATTGGCTAACTTAGCCTCTGGGAGCAATGGCCAATTTATCAGGTCTTCTGTTGGAGCCAGCAGATATTCAGGGCAAGATTTCAGCACACACTTCCCCCATTACCCCCGAATACAAACGTTAAATGGTAAATGGCCTGCATTTGTATAGCGCTTTTCTAGTCCCTAAGGACCCCAAAGCGCTTCACACTACATTCAGTCATTCACCCATTCATTCACACACTGGTGATGGCAGCTACATTGTAGCCACAGCTGCCCTGGGGCGCACTGACAGAGGCGAGGCTGCCGGACACTGGCGCCACCGGGCCCTCTGACCACCACCAGTAGGCAAACACGGGGTTAGTATCTTGCTCAAGGATATTTGGCAGCCAGGAGGCAGCCTGAGATCGAACCACCGACCTTCTGATTAGTGGCTGACCTGCTCTGCCACCTGAGCTACAGCCAGAGTAGTAGCATGCAGAGTAGTACAAAAATGAACCTAATTCCTAAAAATGTGGGGTTTTGGTGCCCCTAGGTGTCTCCATCCCAAAGGCCAGTTCTGTTTGTATGCTAACAAAGCCTCGATGATGCAGTTTAAGACCAAGCCTTTAACCCCCCCACCACCAACAAAACACTGGATTTAAAAAAATTGGCTTGACCCCCAAGGAAAGGTGTTCAGATCCAGAACACCAGCAGTAACAGAATCAAGAAAAGACAGCACGCTGGTGTAAGAGATGGGATTGTTAACCAAACATACAGTACAGACAGATACAGGAATTAGCTTCAGTATGGTATAGCTATCTCAGGGGCCTATGATGTGAGAGGCATTTAGACACAGTTTCTGAATTTTAACATGAAAAGAATACACAAAGCCAGCATACATCGCCCACTGTTTAAATGAGAGAACAGAGGAAACATGACTGAAAGCTAGAAATATAAATCCTTTCATGTAAGGATGCCAGAACAAAACCCTTTCATTACATTAAGCATACTGCAGTTGCTTTACAGCATCCAAACTGATTAAAAATGTATGAAGAGCAGCGACAGAAAACAGGCCGGCTTCTTTGTAAAGCTGCCTGTTTGCTGGACTGCAGCCATGTGTGAAGTGTGTTTAAGGAGAGATTTTTCCCTTCAACACATATCCGAGTGCATCGAGTCAGCCAGCTGTTTAGCAGGAAGACATGGTGGGTCAGTAAATGGAAGGTCCTGTGAACAGCAGGTGATGATAGTGGTTGAGCCGCGGCCTCTCAGAGGCTGCAGCTCTTATTGCCTGGTGATTCATCCATCAGCCCGGTGCTCTCTTCACATGGTAATACCCTGACAGAGTGTGTAATGCAGGTATGGGACCACAGAGTGATGACTGCTTTTGTCTGACTAGCGGCTCAGCATTCACTCACTCTGTGTGTTTATTAGCAACATATTGGCCTTTCAGAGCTGGAGCTGATTGATTTTGCACGCTTCTCCTAGCAGCTTCTGTCTGGGGGGGGGGGGCTGTGTCACTCAGTCCCGCCCCTAGAGGAAAAAGGAAAGCACTGTGTACATTCAAATAAGCTATTTTGCTTATGAAGGCTTCTAGCTGGGAGAAGTGAGCCAGAAGTAGCTCCATGGCAGCCATAATAAGAGCTGTTTGAATTGTCCAAATGCTTTGGAAACGAGTGACAGTGCTTACTTTTTTTTACCTCCTATAACTCAGAGCACACTGGAGCATCTTTTGTCAAAGGACCATCACATATTTGCATAAGTGCTCTGACGTCTCCGAAAACGTCAGAGCACTTATGCAAATATGTGGTGTCTTGATAAACTGAGCAGATATTTGAGGTTTACACAGCTACATTCTCACCTGAAAATATGTTAAACGTTTATTTTGTGACCCAGAAAGAATAATAAGAGTAACATTAAAACTAACTAGCTGCCGCCATTGTTGGAACCTGTAATTGGCTGGGCTGTGCTCTCAATTCTGGGATAGGTTGGGCCACAAAGGTCACACCAGACCCATCCTTCAAATCTGGGGAAGAGGAGGACGCATTTTGAGGAGTCTACGAATGTCGTTGCATTGCTGTGACGTAATCTGCCTACAAATGCAGCCTCAGCAGGATGCAGCCTATGAATTTGGATACGATACTTCTTCTTCTTGGGTGTTTAACGGCAGCTGGCATCCTTGTAGATTCATTGCTGCCATTTACTGTTTCGGTCCGTTATACTAATGCTACTTATCCGGTTGTTCAGTCTGACGTCACTAGCCGTGTCTGGGTCTAAACTCTGCTGCAGGTCCATATATCAAACGATCACTATGGCATTACTGAGAGTTGAAAAACTGTCTAAAGTCTTTCATCTTTAATAAAATGATCAGTGTTCTGCTCTACCAGGTGTAACAATTGAGTTTAACATCCAGGCATCCATGAAAACGGAATTTATGACATTTAACGGAGTTAGAAGTTAGCAGGGAGTTAGCTCGCTAGCTTCTATCTAAATACAATATAGCATGTCCTGACTGCGGGGTTTTGGAAACAAATTAAAACGTACAGCTCTGCTATCACTTCCAGCATAAATGAAGACAGAAAACTAAACAGCAGTGACATTTGTAGGGTTACTGAAGTTGGGCTAGCTGGTATATAATGATGTGCTACGTGACCGCTAGCAACACAGCTATGTTAGAATCAGAATCAGAATCAGAATGGGTTTATTGCCAGATGTTGAGGTTTACAACATTAGGAAATTGCTGCGGTGCTTCAGTGCAGACAATAAGAATTAAAGTGCTATGTAGAAAGAAAGATATGTGCATGAGATATACATGAGATATATACATGAGAATAAGAATTATGAGTGCTACGTAGAAAGATATATACATGAGTGCAGGTGGTGATCAGTGCCAAACATGAAATGATGCAGTGACACAGCGTAGGGTCATGTGTTAGTGGCGGGGACAATCATGTGGTTATTGTTCATGTGTCCAACAGCAGAGGGGAAGAAACTGTTCTTATGGCGAGAGGTTCTGGTGCGAATGGACCGGAGCCTCCTGCCTGAGGGGAGCAGGTCAAACAGACTGTGTCCAGGGTGAGAAGGGTCAGCTGAGATCCGAGCTGCACGCCGCAATGTCCTGGAGGTGTACAGGTCCTGCAAAGATGGGAGTCTGCAGCCAATCACCTTCTCAGCAGAGCGCACAACACGCTGCAGTCTCTGTTTGTCCCTGATAGTGGCTCCAGCGTACCACACGGTGATGGAGGAGGTGAGGATGGACTCGATGATTGCAGTGTAGAATTGCATCATCGTCCGTGTTGGCAGGTTGAATTTCTTCAGCTGCCTCAGGAAGTACATCCTCTGCTGGGCTTTCTTGATGACGGAGGTGATGGTGGGCTCCCACTTCAGGTCCTGGGTGATGGTGGTACCCAGGAAGCGGAATGAGTCCACAGAGGTGATGGGGGTGTCAGTCAGGATGATGGGGGGGAGTGGGGCTGTGTGCTTCCTGAAGTCCACAATAATCTCCACTGTCTTCTGGGCATTCAGCACCAGGTTGTTGTGGCTGCACCAAGACACCAGACGTTCAACCTCCCTCCTGTAGGCAGACTCGTCCCCGTCCGAGATGAGCCCAATGACGGTGGTGTCATCTGCGAACTAGCATAATATAAACAAGCTAACTTTTTTCCCACTCGATAAAAGTTAACGTGAGTGTTGTCGGTGGTCAGGAACAAATGTAATCGCATGGCAGGATGCTGTAAAAGGACCAAACTTCAGCCAGGAGAACAACTGAGATAATCCATCCTCAATACGAGGTTAGTCATTCATGGGCTGGGCTGTAGTTACATCCTAAGGTTTTAAAAACTGAGCTTAAATAAATGATTAGCGGTAATAAAAGCCGAGGGAGGTCAACAGGGATCACTGACTGTTTTAGGAGCTTTTTGAGATCAAATAGAAGAAAATACAAAACATTAAACATGTTAACAACACAAAAGCCATATTAAACGCAGACTACTTTAGACCCGGAAGTAGGATTCGTCGCGTCATCACTGAACAACCGGATTCCTGCGTCTTTCAGGATCTTACAAAGCTTCAAACGACATGCCGACTATTAAATTAGTCATTGGCGATTTTGATAGTCGACGTAATCGTGACTAGTCAACTAATCGTGGCAGCCCTACATCCAACAATTCATGAAAATGGAAAAAGAAAATGCGCTGCTGCAAATCATTAGTAAATCTGGTCCTATATGTTCTTCTTTCAAACTCCAGTCTGTGCAATGAAGTGTTATTTTTCACAGGATGTTCTCATTTAAACGACCTGCATGAAATAACAGAGTAAGAACATTACATTACATTTCGCAGTCCCTCTTCTGCACATTGCAGTTTCATATTGGGAGACATCCAGCGTCACATTGTTATGGAGGGTAGTGTAAGCAGTGTGATGTCATTCGGATTCTCAGCACTCCGCTTTTCTCTTTTTCAAAGTTCTTATGAGTCTTGGATGATGTTTTTTGTCGAGGTCAAGGAAAGTGGTTTGGTAAAGGAAGCCGTGTCCTAGTTAGACGACCTGAGAACCACAGAGGGAATTTTTTTTTCTGAAAACATACAAAAAGAAGAAAATCAGATATTAGAGATACTTGATGTGAGATTAAATGGATACAGCAGGATTAAGCAAAAATGCAAAAACTGGAAAAAGACAATAAAAGACATGATCAAAGAGCTTACCAAAGCAGAAAGGAAAACTAGCTTGTGTAAATTAAACTAAAAGAAAGGATTAGACATAACATAAAATGAATTACTTCATCAACAATTATCACAAGAATTAACTGAGATGCTAATTTATTTTCTTAAGCTTCCAGAAGGTAGTGAATGTTCGTTCCAGATTTATACATCAGAGCAGGGCGATATGACCAACAATATTTATCACCATATACATCTGAAAATATGTGATAACGATATAACTGACCATATAATTGACATGAGACAAAATACTTTACAACTCCACAACTTTATTAGTGCAAAGCAAAAAAAAAGTATTTTCACTTAAACAAGCAGCTGTTTTTTGCATTAACGTTATATAAAAATGTAACAGTGCAAACTCCTCGCTGACAGTTTAACCAAAAGGCGTTTCCAGTGGAAACTGGCCGACATATCCTCAGCATCACCATGTATAATATCCACAAAACTTAAAAAGAGGTTATACACACACAATACGGTAACATCATGTTGAAGCACAGCACGTATCACTCCGCGAGGCTCCGCCTACGATAGCCGTAATGCTCCGACAATCCATCAAGCGGTGCGGCTTCCTAGCTTAGCAAAGTCGTACTGAAACATTTGACAGATTTTCGAGCGCCGTGCACATAAAATCGTTTCGAGGTCAGTAAACACAACCAGAGTTCATACATAAGGCACACGGGATTATAAGGGGCTCTGTCGACTTTCACAAAATCAAAGGATTGATTTTAAGTGCGCCGTATTTTCCAAACAACACGGTAATAACGACGGCCCGCTAGCATGCTCTACCAAAAATAGTGCTTTGTTGTGTATCTGACGGACGAAAGCCAAACCAGTTCCACACCAGTGAAGCTGCAGCATTTTTACAAACCAGTTCTGCTTCATGGTTTCATTCAACGATCCGCTTTCGCTCTTCTCGTTCTGCGTCGCTGCCATGTGCGCATGTAAACAAAGGCACTGCGCATGCACGTTTTACCCATATTCTATCGCGATATTTCATTTTCCTATCGTTGCCCAAAATGACACCGGTATTACCGTGAACGGTATGATATGGCCCAGCCCTACATCAAAGTATGCGAGGGAATTGTAGCAGCAGCCAGCTAGCAACCTAGCCAACAACGACCTGCTACTCCAAGCAGCCCCGCCTATAATTATACAAAACTTGATCCGAGGAGAACAGCCTTAGAGAGCACAGCTGTGTTTCCAGAAAGCCCCTAACAACAAACGCGACTAAAACCAAATGACTAAAATCGCAATTTTATCGTAACGTCATGTGTTGGGTGGGCTTATTAGAGTAAAGCTGATGAAGAGACGTTTTCATTTCCACTGTGCACAATAATCCACGAAGGTTTTGTATTTACACACTGTGGGTGAAATCCTCCATGTTTGGAAACTGTGGAGAAAAAGATGCGTTTAGTTATTTAAACAGGTTAATGCAGACACTTTGTTACCATTCAGTTCATTTAGATCTAGAAACTGTTCATTTTTACAGGAGATGAACCAGAATTTGGTGCATAAAAGGCCACATATCACTTTCTGATGTTTTTTGATAAGTTGTTGGCCCAGCAGGAGCCTCTTAATTTAATTTAAATTCGTGAAACATTATGCCCACCATATTTCCTGCCTCCATGGGCTGACAGAGGGAAGAAGAAGTTGGCCTCTGGCTTCGCTCCTAGACTGAGTTTATCTAGCAACACCCAGCTGTCACTGAGACACACACACACACACACACACACACACACACACACACACACACACACACACACACACAGCCTCAAAGTTCAGCAGTGTTTGTGAGTATTCAGCAAACAGAAAGTTACTTTGGATGATTCACTAGTGAGGATTTAATCCTGTTTGGTTTTTTGTTTGAGTTTCGTGTGTGTGTGTGTGTGTGTGTGTGTGTGTGTGTGTGTGTGTGTGTGTGTGTGTGTGTGTGTGTGTGTGTGTTTGTGTGTAGGTTCACATGAGCCTTCATTTGTGTGTCCTTTTTATCTCCATGTGTGTTCAGTCAGGCCGCCGTGTCACAGGTTTCTGGGTTTGACTTGTTGTTTGTTTTATCTTTAATACTTTTATGCTGAGTTTGGAACATGAAATCGTGGCTACAGCTCATCAAAGCCGGCCAAGCTCGCATTGATCATGATTGGAACGCTTTCTTAAATCAACAGTCGCAGCAGGCTGACATCAGACAGCCTGTTACACCCTGGTGCGTCTTCAGTCTAACTGGTTTCTGTAGAGCAGCGGTCTCCAACCTTTTTTGCGCCACGGACCGGTTTATGCCCGGCAATATTTTCACGGACCGGCCTTTAAGGTGTCGCGGATAAATACAACAAAATGAAACTAGTACCGGTACCGAAAAAAAGAAGATTTATTCATAACACACGTGAAAAGACCCAGGAAAAAAAGTTAACGATAAAAACAATAACAAAATAACGCTGAAAATCGATAAAAACCCTGAAAACCAGACATTTCACACCTGAGCCTCAACTCTCGCGGCCCGGTACCAAACGACTCACGGACCGGTACCGGTCCGAGGCCCGGGGGTTGGGGACCGCTGCTGTAGGGGACAGGATTTGATTTTTACTAGCAGGGGCGAGGCTAAAGGGGTGGCACTGCTCCCACTGAAACGTAATTGGCTACTCCTGGTGCACAACCCCGCACGTGTTTGTCATATCAAAGCAAAGTCCTGGTTCGTTTTTCTCTGGGAGAAACAGTGTTGTACTTCTCAGTGCATCGATATTGTTACAGGGCGGCTCTCAGTGCATGCTCATGAAGCCGTTACGTTGGTGCACCAAAGTGTTTGCTTTGGTGTTTATTTCTGATCTGACTGTTAGTCCTGCCATGCAGGATCTGAATCTTTCATCTAAAATCACAGTGGTCTCATCAGGTCTGTGTGTCCTGCAAACATGACACTAACACACTGTTTGCCTTGAACAGTCTGTGTGAACTAAAAATCAGCCCTGCTGCTGTTAATGAATAACAGTAAGCTATTAACTAACGTTTTTTAACTTTTGTAGTATTTGGACTCGTAACTCTTGTGAACTTGTGTCTTGTCAAGCTTGTAGCTGAGTTTTCTTGGTAAACGAACTTAACAGAGTTTACCAAGCCAGCTGGTTGCTAGCATCACCTGAGAGCTACGCTCTGTGAGACCGTATAAGCAGAGCAAGATGAACGGATGGTTCAAAGCGGTTTGTATCTGACTGTGTATTTAAACCCAGACAACCATCGAACGCTTTCCCTGAATGTTTAGGTAACCATATAGTAGTGCTATAATTCTTATATTACATCATTCTTTAGCTAACGATACCTGAAGCTGCATTTTTCTACTTGAACAACGTTAGTTAGGCTGGCAGACTCGGTCAGACTTCTTCTCTGTCCAATGTGTGACAGCCAGTGAAATGATTGGAGCTGCTGTGGGAGGATTTGCAGTCAGGCACACGTGTAATGAATCGCCCTCACATGCCCTGAGGCGCTTCCAGCCCTCAAACTGTTTCATTAGTGTTTGTGTCAGTGGAGAGTTTGGGGGTCCCAGTGTGGCCCAGGATGTGATTTTCCAGCGTTTCACTCTGACCCCACTAACAACCTGAGGAAAACACTGGGCTGCTAACTGTGACTCCTAACAGAGAGTGCAGGAAATGTCCCAAACAGTACTCTGTCCTGGTGTCTCTCCCTGTGCCTCCTTGTTATTGCAGAGGAGAGTGCATGCCAGACTTTTCAGGGGTTACTACAGTTGGGATCATTTGCTTCCAGCAAAGGTATCGATTAAACGCCAGTAACGCATTGATCCTGTGTGGCACATTCAGGACTGAGAGGGGTTCTTGAGAATTATAGTAATGAACACTGCTACTCTTATTTCAGGATCAAAGTCAACATATTTTATTCAATTTAAAATGTAATCACTTTATACATGATGAACTAGCAAGCACAAATAATCATTGAAAATACAAAATAAAAGCCGAGGACTTGTGCAGCAATATTATGAACTCCAGCTGGTTAATTACAGAATTAATTATGTGCAAAGGTCAGCGAGTACTGACTTAGCAGCGGTTCCATCTCAGGGCACGCAGGGCAATCGCTTGGAGTGAGTACTGTGAATGACAGTGGTAGTTTCAGCCATCTGTGGGAGGAGCTTAGAGTGACATAAACAGGACACGACAGAAGCTGCAGAGCAGGCAGGTTCACGGCATGCTGTGGATGCTTCAGTTCAAAAAACCAAAAAACTTTGTGAAACATTATCTGCTGTTTCTGCACACCTGCAGCTTCAGGCTGCTGCTCCCTGCTGTCTATGTTGATGTTCTGTCTGAAAATAGGTGGTTGAACTGGGCAATCACCCACTGCTGCCCAGCTACATCTAAAAGCCCCACGCTTAGTTCTGCTCCAGTTCCCTCTGTGCAGTCGGAGGATGGGGGTGTTAAATCACACGGCTCTAAAATCATGTAGCAGCATGAGTGTTTGTGAGCTGGACATGGATAATGTATGAGCATTTACACCAAGCAGGTACAGACCATCAGACAGAGAGCAGAATCTCAACCACCTCAGAGGCCAACAGGAAAACAAGCTGTGATTGTCTGTCAGCTTCGTTTTCATAAAGCAAGCTGCCGTTCACATAAGAAGGTTTAGATCACTAATGTCCTTAACCTTAACATTTAAATCTCAAAACAATGTACGTTTCTGTGCAAACAGAGTCGACACATTCCCAGTTTGTTCTATTTTTAGAATGTATTTCAAACTAAAAATGCAATTTTAAACCAAACCATAAAAAATGAAGCAAACGCGTATCTGTGCTAAAAACAACTAGCTGTACATAAATTGCCAGGTCGACTCATTCAGGTCTGACTGCAGCCAGCAGTCTTAAATCAAACACTTCAATAAACGGTTTTTAAAACGATGGTTTCAGCTGAAAGTTCGACGCAGGACCAAAGTACGGCTAATGCAAAATAAGTGCATCCATGTGAAGGCTTACAGAGCTGCTGCAGATGTGTGACACGTTATCTACCAATGAAGAAGAAAAATGAAGTTTCCCAAAAGTGACTCACCGCTAACTCCACTAACTCCACCCTCTGCACCGCGAGACAGACGCTCATCAAGCGGGTGGGTGAGCAATGAAGCCTTCTACTGCAGCGTTGTGGATTAACTGAAGGCCTTTCAGGGAGCTTTAAGGACAGCTGTAATTAGCGCAGTAATAACCAATGCACGGACTGCTTTGGAGCATCAGTCTGCAGGAATTCATGATTTTAGCTTGTGCAGATCAGACGAGGCCGGCCTGTTTAAATGACACATCCTGGTCAAACATGACTCCGAGGTTTTCACAGTCATACTAGAGGCAAACATGATGCCAGAGTACATCTACAGTGAAGTGTAGGAGCAGTGGCAGTCTGATGCTGGGGGATGGTTGCTGATTAAGGGTCAGGGTGAGACTCCAACTTCGGGGAAACATGAACTCTGAGACTGTTAAAAGAAACATTTTTGCCTCAAGAGCTGGGATGGACTTACTGCTGATGAAGGTTGGCACAGTTAGCTCTTAGTTTCAGTTCGGTTAAGTTCACTTTGTTGATGCTTTTTTTCCTTTTTGGTTAATGAGCCAGTTTAGTGTGAAAGCTAACATGCTGAGGGACACAGACTATCAAACACTGTAAAACTACATTTGCAGAGTATTTGTGAGAAGCTTGTTAGCGTCTCTCCTGTCTTTGTCCAATGAATCAGTTTTGTGGCTGTTTTAAGCAGCAGTTTGTCACGTTTCTGTTCTTGAAGGATCAAACATGGCGTTGAGATTTTCCTCCTCATATGTTGACCCGCAGGACTCCTGTGAGTGCATCAGCACAACTTGTCCCTTTTAAATTCAGTCCGTGTCTTTCTTTCTGATGGACATGAGACAGTGTGATAGATATTTACTGCAGTTTCATAGAGTTTGAAAAGAATGTGCTTTAAAGCAACCGCGTTGTTGGTGAGGAGCTCGTACAGAAGATCGTTCTGCTGTTTTTAGCTTGTTTGAGTGTCAGAGACGGCTGGAGGCTGAGAAGCCTTTCATATTGTCAGGAACATGCTGTGCATTTATAACACTGACACGTGTTTGCAGTCCCATAACGATCTCACGCACAGAGAAGACTGTTTAATTCAAGCCTTCCTAGCATCTGAATGTTTTGTGGACCTGACAGTTTAAGTTTACTTTAAGATGAAGTGTTGAGCTTCGCTCTGTAAAGGCACCGATCCACGGTGTGGTGAGGCTGCTCTTCCTCTGATGGAGGGAGAAGTTTCTGCTGGACTTTCTTGGTTTTGTCCGTGGTCTCTCTACTGTCCTCTTTCCTGTCTTCTCTTTAACCTCAACCCAAAACTGGTCAAGGTCAAAACGACTCATTTAAGTCTCGTTTTTCTCCCCACCGTGATAGAGAGCGCGGCGAATCGTACTTTGGTTACTTTCTGAAGTCCCTTGAAACAAGGTTGTCATTAAACCCTGAGGACATGATAAAGCTGCATTGAGAGTTTGTATTCATTCATTGTGTTATACTCCTTTCTGCCCGGCGCAGCAGAGATGGAGCTGTTAATGGTTCATAGTTAGGAGAACAGATCAAACAGCCACAGGCTTCAGAAACACAAATGTATGTGATTCCACTCAAGCTGTATTCTAATGTGTCCGACACAACAACGAATGTTGTAAATGTTGTGGGTGCGTGCATAGATTTACCAACAGTTACTGACAGGATACAAGCAGACGCTCGTTCACGCAGTCGTCGCCGTTCCCCTGCCGCCGTCACAGCCGCCTCTCGTAGCTCTCATCGGTTGCTATTTTTCGCTCGTCGTCAGTGCGTCAAACACCTTCTACCTCTAACACCAGTAAAAATAAAACGTGTTTCTGTCAGCTGAGAAGTGAATTAATTAACAGTGAATGTGAAATATAAGCTGCATATTTTGCTCCATGTCACACACAGATTTGTCTAATGTTCTAACTTCATACACTGAGGACTGTTGGGTAGGAACTCCTAAACTTTGATAGAAATTAAAAAAACTCAGTGAATTTTTAATGCATTTACCTCACAGCAGGGAAGCAGATCAGTATTTTACTGAGGCATGAACTCTACTGAAGTTAGTGATCCCCTGACTTTTCCTTCAGGGCTACCAGCGAGTCTCCCCATCAGTGTCTGTGTTTGTTCACTGGCAGAGCCGAGCGGAGGTTCGAAGAGTCTCCAGCCCCACAGACCTGCTGATGAGTCTCATTGATAATCCAAGACAGTGCAGGGCACTGACGTTAGTCAGCTGCACTGATTGTCACTGTAACCTGTGAGAAAGGAAATGAAATCAGTGCTGATTATGGCTGGACGAGAGCCACAACCTGCCTGGTGCCTGGTGAATGAGCTCCACATCCTGGTGTCTGTTACGGAGACGCTGCTCTATAAAAGCAGTCGGGTCTTCTTTGGCTCACCGTGTTCTCACGTCGAAGCTACAAAACTTTACATTGCAGTTGGAACAATGTAGCAACTTTCACATGTTGACAGTTGAACATAATTGAACGATTCTGCTTTGTTTACATTTTCCCAGAGATGCTTTGTGATTACCCTCCAACAGTGACACACGCACTTTATTCCTGGCAGATGGTTGATGCGCTTTAACCCACGAGGCAGTAAAGCAGCTCCACGTTCTTCTTTCCAGATGATTTTTGAGGAAATGTAATAAAATGTGTTTGTGACGGGATTAAACAAGCAGTTTAAAAAGGCCGGCTTGGACCATGTTCCATCATTAGCAGAAATGTGAGTCATTAAAAGTGTGTAACGCTGACTTGACTGAAGATATCACAGAAACTTTGTTGTGGGAGAGGCAAACAACATTTCACATCAACACATTTCTGTGTTATCACATTCCTTCTCTCCACCGGCCTGTTTGGCTTCTCAGTGCTTGTCAGAAGCAGCGTTTGGACAGAAACAAAGCCTCAGCCCCCCCTCTCCCCCAGCTGGGGTGGAAGAAGCTGTTCTGGATGCACTGACTTG
>NC_140571.1:43767155-43792155 GCF_057381845.1 Rhamphochromis longiceps | reverse complement strand
TCTAATGAGAAGAGAAATAAGAAGAAAGTATGAACTCAAACAATAAACGTGCTCCAGATCACTTTGAATCGATTATGCAGGCCTGGCGTTTTTTGCAGTGATGCCAAATCAACCGTGTTTGCTATAAAAATGAAATAAAATGTTGGAAACACAGAAGAGTACATCTGCTTCCTCTGCGACCTCAGATGACTCTTTGCTGGCTGGAAATGACGCTTCTGTTCAGTCAGTGCTGCTAGTGATATATGAACATAATTTATTGTGCAGTGTATCATATAAATCCATTGTACTGTATGCCAGAGTATTCTTGGTATAACATTTAATTGAATCGGGTCCTGCAGAGAGTAGCCCTCCCCATCTCCAAGGTCAGGGGCTGCACGGCTCCTGTGCAGGTGCATTGTGGGAGAGTAAATGAGAGGCTCCTTCTTTTTTTCTTATCGTCGTCTGTGAGGCCTGCAGTGTCACTGCAGATCTGTGGCTGCAGAGGACACACACACGCCCACACATGCTGACAGGTGGTGGTCATTTATCAGGCAGACTATAATGAGAGCATTAATCCAAGCCACTGGAATGAGGTCAGAAATACCCTGAGTCACGAGCCGTCCCTGCGCTCTGTGTGTGTGTAACCCTGAGCTGAATATACACGATGCTTGTTTACTGTCTCTGCAGGTAAAGCCCGGTGATGCAACACTGACTCAGCAGGTACCAGAGATCTTGTTTCCATGGCGCAGCGTGGTTGTCAGAGGCGATGGTACTCTGAGGCGGGTGAAGAGGGACTGGGTCATTCCGCCTATCAACGTTCCCGAGAACTCACGAGGACAGTTCCCTGAGGACCTAGTCAGAGTAAGACACACACACAACAAGGCCTGTCTTACTGTGGCTGTGAGGACTGAAGAGAAGGACGAAAACAGGGAAAACAAACAGGAAAATACAGCAAAGAGCAAAATGTCTGGAAAAGATAATCAAATGTGACCCAAATGGACAGCACGACAAAATAAAGCCAATGAAATACCCAGGAAACAGGATCCTCGTTAGCCTGTTTCAACAATGAGCTAATGCAGTCTGACAGAGTGCTATAGCAGCTATGCACCAGCATACTGCGTATAAGAGATGGATGTAGTGATTAGTCTTTGATGTCCATAATGATATGACGATGATATTTAGTGTATGATGCTATCAGCCAAGCCTAGCCTGCTTGGTTAGCAGCCATAAATGTGCAGCTGCATCTCAGAGCAGTGTTTCCCACGAGTGTTAGTGTTTGTGGTCCAGAGGAGGGACACAGACAAGAACATGATCGACATTAACAAGTTTATCCTCTGAAAATATTTTATTTTCCAAAAGCTTTGTGAGATATACCTAAAGAATAAACCAGCTAGCTCTCAATGAGCCTCATATCCTGTGTTTAACTTCAGCTTCACTAATGAGCTCAGCTGTCCTCGGACTCCTGTCTGCCACCAAGCAGCTGACGCAGCACCAGCATAGCTGCAGCCAGTCGGACACAGGAAGCAGCTAGCTGGTTAGCAGCGACTGAGCTGAACAAGAGGAAGGATTGTAAACTAGTAAATCCAACTAAGCACACATATGCCTACAGATAGACAGATGCCTGCTAGGAGATCACACACTGGAAACACTGCTGCACAGACTGAATAGTCCGTACAATCAGCCATGCAGCAAGCTGTAACATTTCTCACATAATTGCATTTAAATATGCAAAAAGCAGCAGCAGCTTCAGTTAAGTGACTGACACTACATGACATTAGCTGAGGTGTGGACTGTGATGGCAGCCATCTGTCACAGCAGCCCCAAAAACATCAGCTTTCAGGTGGATCGTAGAGAAGTTTACCATTAATTCACAAACGTACCAAATATGTTCATGGACTTTGTCTTAAAAGGTAAAAGTTGGTCTCAAACAGAGTATTTTAACAAGAGTCTGTGTGGAATCACTGGATTGTGAGTCAACCTCAACTGGTCCAGAACAAGAAATCATTTCTCTTCATTTCTCAGCCCCGAATGCTGCAGCGTGCCCTGAAACAAGGCCATGTTGGATTTACTGGATTCAGTGGACACTGGATGCACACAAATGTTTTGCTTTGGCAGAAACTTAAACAAATGAGTTAAATCAACACAACGTATTCATATTCAATAAACCTGTGTGTTTGTGTTCTGAAAACGCGATTGAAACAAGTTTAGATGAAGTAAGTTGAACTCTTGTTTTAATCCTTCATAATTTTGTCATTTTATTTCAACACTATTCAGTAACTTTTACCCCAGTACTACTTGGTCACTTAAAAACCACATGTTGTCTTCATATTACATAATGTTCAGCAAAGTCTAGTTAACATAAAAGTTGAAGGGATCTACAACAACTACCGTCCTCCTGTCTATAGCCTGGTTGCAGGGGCGTAACCCCAGAGCGATAGGTTACACCCTGGACAGCTCACCAGTCTTTCACATAGAGACAAACATCCATTTGTGCCAGATTGTGGATTCGAACCTAGGACCTGCTTACTGTGAGGCAACAGCACGAACCACCACGCCACCAATCCTGGCTTATCTAAAATGGAAAGCTATGATTTCAAGGCCACGTTTTTGTCCTTGACAGGTTAAACACAATAAATAGCGCTAGCATGCACGGGGTGTGTAGTGTCTGCCTCCAGTGATTTTCCTGTGGTGTGAAATCTCGTGTGGTCTTGTGAATTTCGTGAGTCCAGCAACTAACCACTCCTACTAGATTGTATCAGGTCATCTCAACAAGAACAAATGAAGTTGTTGAATTTCGTACAGATCCTACATGATTCAATTACGTAAAATGTTTGTGTTCAAATTACAAGTTAGACTTTTTTAATATAACGACCACCCAGTGTCCTTTTTTCAGTAAACCAAAAGAAGTAGAGGCGGCTGCTCGACTTGACTGAGATGGACGCCTTCCTCAAACCACGACCCAAAGCGCGCGAGACTGAAATCCCATGCGAGATTTAACACTGCTATATTATTGACTTACTTCACTCGAACATGATATGAACAATTTAATCTACCCGCTCTGCATATCATGTAGTTTCTACACTATATAGTTACACTTAACTTTAAAGCCCGAGGCACTTGTGTTAAAGACACGATGCTTACATAAATCCAAGAGCCGGCCAATCCCTTTTTTTCAGTGCGATTGGAAACTTGAAACACTTAAAGGGTCACATCCAGTGACCTCAGAGCCAATCAGAGATTTACAGCAGAGCAAGACCATGCAGTAAATTTTAGAGCAGACATGCACCTATGAATAAAAAATGAACTCAATACTAATGATGACATCTATGAAGAGTCCAAATATGATGATAAAATACTACTACTGCTGAGTTAGATAAGTGTGCTGTGAAAAATGAGTCGTATCTGTGCCTTCAAAGCACAAAATAAAACTTTGCTCACCAAGGTCCACGTAGAAATATATAGAAGCTAAACGAATTCTGATGCTGGCCTTCTTCATTCTTCAGAAACCGTTGTTCTTCAGCACATGGAGCTGGATTCGGCTCTGTCGGGCTGGTTCAAATTCAAATTCAAATTTTATTTGTCACGTACACAGTCATACACAGTACGATATGTAGTGAAATGCTTGGACAACTGCTCGTGACCTAAAGAGAACAAAAAAGGAAAAGGCTATGAATAAGATAGGAAATAAATATGAAAAATTAAAAAGGGTAAATTTAACTAGGAAGGAATAAAATATAAATTAAGGTTAAAAATGAAATAACTGTACAACACAAATTAGAATGAAGGGTAAATTTAACTGGGAAGAATAAGATAAAATATATAAATTAAAGTTGAAAATAAAATAACTGTACAACAAAATACACAATACACAATATAGAACTATATAAGAATGTATGAAGAAATCTAAATCTAAATAAATATATACACAATAACAGCAGCTGTACAAGTATTAACTGGAAATGAAGAATATAGTGACCAGTGTTGTGTTCAGCTGTGTTTGTGCAGAGGGTGCAGGCAGGGAGCTACACGTGGGTTGGAGAGGTGGACCATTGTTCATATTCAAATAAACCTGGTTCTTTTTTAAAGGAATTTTCATTTAAAATATGTTTTTAATTTTGATCAACAGAGATAGTTTCAGTGGTTTAGTCGGGATATGAGCAGTGCTTTCTCTACATGTTAGACTTCACGTTACAGTCAGCTACATTCTTTTCATGAATCACTTCTTTAACTCCCAAAGCTTAGTAAGAGACACAGCATCCATCATGTAAACTCTACACTTACACTTTCTGTGGGCTGCAGGAAGACATGAGGCTCTCTCTGTGTTCCTCATGAATCAGACGTGCTTCCTGTAACCCGATGACCTTTGAAACCTTTGGCAACATTTCTTCTGACACAGTACACATGTAATAAATCACTTTAGTTACTTTAACAATGGCAGCCTTGCAGAGCAAACAGCCTCCACACATAATACGTAATTATTATGAAACCAGTTATGCAGCTGTGACTGCTGTAATAGAGATGAAGTAGGTAGAGAATGACAAATGCAGCTGCAGCTTTAGCCTCGCTAAGAACTATTTTATCCAGCAGGAGTCTCAAACTCACACTGGTTTGATCCTCAGGGAGCCAGACACGTGGATCTATAATCTACTTTTTTAAGTGTAAAGAACTGTAAGTCTGTTCTAATATTTCAAAGCAGAACACAAACAGCAAAACAACCAAATGTCAACATTATTTCTTACCAAATGCACATTCAACCTAAGAGCAGCAACTTTGGCATACTGACTGTTTGGAGCTGTGTGGCCACATATAACAGTGCTGCACAGTTATATGTGGCCTTTGCAGAATATAAGACTACATGTCAGTGCTGGTCCATTTCTAAATGTAACTTTAGGAAAAAAGAAACAGTCCATGTTGTGAAAGCTCCGGCAGGTAGATATCTGTGCTCTTTAGCACACAATGAGCCGTGCAGATGGAGAAAGAGGCAGCTTACCTTTCAGACTGAATTTGATTTGTACATGGATCATTTATTCTTTGCTTCTGTTTGAGTGTTTTCAAACGTAGCCTACCCTCTGGCTCCGCCCAGTATCTCCAAATAAATGCATTAATTCGGAGACGTCTTCATCTTGTTCTGAGACTTGTAAACATGTGTGTGTGCATGTCGAGCATCTTTGCAGCACCTCCTCGCTCTTTAATGCCGTGATGATGTGGACAATGTGCAGAATATTGAAGGTGCTCCAGACATCACAGTTTATTTTAGCTTCACCACATTTCCTTTCCTGAGCTGCTTCAGGCTCCTGCTGCGTGTTGCCTGTGCAAGCCTAAAGTCATCGTGACACACAAGACACATCCAGGTCAAACTCACAACGTAGCTCCACTTTTGGTTTCATTATATTCTTACATTTAAGAAAAGATGGCAGTCGTGCTCAGCAGAAAGAAGCAGCTCCCAGAATACTGTGACAGCAGCAGATGCTCACAAAGAATGTCGACTTCAACATAGAAAGTTTGTTTTTTAATGCAGATTTGATGTTATTTACCACCTCCACTGTTCTCCCGGCTCTGCGTTTCCTGTAGTAAACACTTCCTGTGCCCTTTGTGTTTCTATCTGTTATTTAGATCCGCTCAGACCGGGATAAGAACCGAATGCTGCGCTACAGTGTGACGGGACCTGGGGCTGACCAGCCTCCCACTGGGATCTTCATCATTAACCCCATCTCAGGCCAGCTGTCGGTCACCAAGCCTCTGGACAGAGAGCACATCTCCAATTTCCACGTAAGACTGTGGGCGTGCCAGCGAAGGTCAAAGACGGAGCAAATGATGAATGCTTTAGTGATCGGTGTGTTAGCTCCTCTGGCTGCATGTTAAACCGAGGTCTGTGGTTAATATGCGATACAAACGTCTGCAGCGTTGCGTCTCGGTTCCTTCTTCCTTGTTGCACTGAGCGTTCTTGCATGGTAGATATGTCATAGCGTTAGTGTGTGCTCTTCAAAGTGTTGTCTGTGGCCAGCCAAAGATGGGCTCTTTCTATTTAAGTAACTTTAAAAGTACTAAAAGTTTCACCTTAGATTACATAAAGTACGGTTTAACACCAACCCTAACACTTAGGACCTGCCTCTGGAGGCATGAGTCTGCTCCCAGTCAGCACGCTGCTCTGTGTCGTCCCTCGCGTTTTCATGTTATATCTGTGCTGTCACTCTCTCCTGGATTTATTCTCTCTCATGCAGAGATGATGAAGACATTCCTTTAAAAAAGCCACTTGGTGTTTGCTTACTATATCTGCTACCGTCACAAACAGCTCCGAGAGCAGAGTCTAACCTTTTGATCTGTAGGAATGCACACACAACTCACACGGGGGAGTGGAAATCTGGAGTCGCAGCAGGTTGATTTGCATTTAAGCTGTGTGATGAATATTCATGTGATTGGATGTAGTTGTCAGAGCTAGGAGCTGGGATTGGCCTGCATGTTTATTCATGAGGGAGGCTTTGGCTCTTTGAGAGCCTCATACAGATGCACTGTAAAGGAATGACTTATCAGGGCCAATCAATACCTATATTCAGCATCTTTGACCACATTATGCTGAATAAATACATCACATATGCGCCTGATTTAAACTAAGGCCATCAAAAATAAAATAGATGTTTGATTTTCAAAGTGGGAGTATGTTCCTTGAAAAGTTGTTTTTCCAAAGTTTTGTGTTAGCTTTGATGGTTTTGATCTTTGAGCAGATTATTTAATATTAATTACAAAGCACTGTTTTGTAGCTTTTATGCTGAAACCTCCAGAGATGCATTCAACTACACAACAAATGGCATATAGCATGTTTTCTGCAGGTGCTGGTATAAACTTTAGGCTGCATACATGTTATTCTAAAGTAATCATTCCAGAGCATCTCCAAATTCTGCACAGTTTGGTCTTTGGCACATGTGCCGTGACCGACCAGTATTAGAATAATAAGCAGTTTAAGGGTCCTCTTTCAGTATATAGGTGGTCCACACCATGGCTGATCACCAAAGTCCAATTCCACTGACGTGTGTCATGACTGTGTTAGGCTACAGTGCACGTACCCCGTCCTGCTTCAAGGGATAGTCTGGGCCGTGGTTTAGTTGAACTCACAGTGCGCTTGAACTGCAATAGCTATGTGCAGTCAAGCACAACTCGCTTCCTGAACCACAGCTGCCTCTGCTATAATCACTGTTAGCTATTTCATTCATTAATTGTTCTTTAAGGTATTCGAGAGGACCATATGATTCACACACTGGTGCAAAAAGTTTTGCCAAGATGAAACAACAAAATACATTAAAATTGCCAGGAAAGGAGTATTTATGTAACAGGTGTACAAACTGTATTGTGCACAGCGCGGTTGGTGCAGCCTGGGCTGGAGGCACAAGTGCATGTGTGTGTACATGCATTTCTGAAATAAATCAGTTCATAAAGGTGAAATGTTTAGCAAAACAAAATGGTCACAATCGCTTATTAAGAGTAGTGCTAGTGTAGTGTGAGTGTAAGTGTAGTCCGATGTAGTGCGAGTGAGGTGTGAGTGTAGTGTGAGTGTAGTGTAAGTGAGGTGTGAGTGTAGTGTGAGTGTAGTGCGAGAGTAGTGTGAGCGTAGTGTAAGTGTAGTGCGAGTGTAGTGCGAGTGTAGTGTGAGTGTAGTGTGACTGTAGTTTGAGTGTAGTGTAAGTGAGGTGTGACTGTAGTCCAATGTAGTGTGAGTGTAAGTGTAGTGCGAGTGTAGTGGGAGTGCAGTGTAAGTGTAGTGTGTGTGTAGTGTAAGTGTAGTATGAGCGTAGTGTAAGTGTAGTGCGAGTCTAGTGCGAGTGTGAGTGTAGTGTGAGTGTAGTTTGAGTGTAGTCCAATGTAGTGCGACTGTAAATGTAGTGCGAGTGTAGTACGAGTGCAGTGTAAGTGTAGTGTGTGTGTAGTGTGAGCGTAGTGTGTGTGTAGTGTGAGCGTAGTGTGAGTGTAGTGCAAGTGTGACTGTAGTGTGAGTGTAGTGCGAGTGTGAGTGTAGTGCAAGTGTAGTGCAAGTGTAGTGCAAGTGTGAGTGTAGTGTAAGCGTAGTGTAAGTGTAGTGCGAGTGTAGTGCGAGTGTGAGTGTAGTGTGAACGTAGTGTAAGTGTAGTGCGAGTGTAGTGCGAGTGTGAGTGTAGTGTGAACGTAGTGTAAGTGTAGTGCGAGTGTAGTGCGAGTGTGAGTGTAGTGTGAGCGTAGTGTAAGTGTAGTACGAGTGTAGTGCAAGTGTGAGTGTAGTGTAAGTGTAGTTTGAGTGTAGTCCAATGTAGTGCGAGTGTAAATGTAGTGTGAGTGTAGTGTGAGTGTAGTGCAAGTGTGACTGTAGTGCGAGTGTAGTGCGAGTGTGAGTGTAGTGTGAGCGTAGTGTAAGTGTAGTGTGAGTGCAGTGTGAGTGTGACTGTAGTGTGAGTGTAGTGTGAGTGTGAGTGTAGTTTGAGTGTAGTGCGAGTGTAGTGCGAGTGTGAGTGTAGTGTGAGCGTAGTGTAAGTGTAGTGTGAGCGTAGTGTAAGTGTAGTGCGAGAGTAGTGTGAGTGTAGTGCGAGTGTGAGTGTAGTGTGAGCGTAGTGTAAGTGTAGTCCAATGTAGTGCGAGTGTGAGTGTAGTGCGAGTGTAGTTTGACTGTAGTGTAAGTGAGGTGTGAGAGTAGTGTGAGTGTAGTGTAAGTGTAGTGCGAGTGTGACTGTAGTGTGAGTGCAGTGTGAGTGTAGTGCGAGTGTAGTGCGAGTGTGAGTGTAGTTGCAGTGTAGTCCAATGTAGTGCGAGTGTAGTGTGAGTGTAGTGTGAGTGTAGTTTCAGTGTATTGTAAGTGAGGTGTGACTGTAGTGTAAGTGTAGTGTGAGTGTAGTCCAATGTAGTGCGAGTGTGAGTGTAGTGCGAGTGTAGTGCGAGTGTGAGTGTAGTTTGAGTGTAGTGTAAGTGAGGTGTGACTGTAGTGTAAGTGTAGTGTGAGTGTAGTGTGAGTGTAGTTTGAGTGTAGTGTAAGTGAGGTGTGAGAGTAGTGTAAGTGTAGTGTGAGTGTAGTGTGAGTGTAGTGTGAGCGTAGTGTGAGTGTAGTGTGAGTGTAGTGCAAGTGTGAGTGTAGTGCGAGTGTGAGTGTAGTTTGAGTGTAGTGCGAGTGTAGTGCGAGTGTGAGTGTAGTGTGAGCGTAGTGTAAGTGTAGTGTGAGCGTAGTGTAAGTGTAGTGCGAGAGTAGTGTGAGTGTAGTGCGAGTGTGAGTGTAGTGTGAGCGTAGTGTAAGTGTAGTCCAATGTAGTGCGAGTGTGAGTGTAGTGCGAGTGTAGTTTGACTGTAGTGTAAGTGAGGTGTGAGAGTAGTGTGAGTGTAGTGTAAGTGTAGTGCGAGTGTGACTGTAGTGTGAGTGTAGTGCGAGTGTAGTGCGAGTGTGAGTGTAGTTGCAGTGTAGTCCAATGTAGTGTGAGTGTAGTGTGAGTGTAGTTTCAGTGTATTGTAAGTGAGGTGTGACTGTAGTGTGAGTGTAGTGCGAGTGTAGTTTGAGTGTAGTGTAAGTGAGGTGTGAGAGTAGTGTAAGCGTAGTGTAAGCGTAGTGTGAGTGTAGTGCGAGTGTAGTGTAAGTGTAGTGTGAGCGTAGTGTAAGTGTAGTGCGAGAGTAGTGTGAGTGTAGTGCGAGTGTGAGTGTAGTGTGAGCGTAGTGTAAGTGCAGTCCAATGTAGTGCGAGTGTGAGTGTAGTGCGAGTGTAGTTTGACTGTAGTGTAAGTGAGGTGTGAGAGTAGTGTGAGTGTAGTGTAAGTGTAGTGCGAGTGTGACTGTAGTGTGAGTGCAGTGTGAGTGTAGTGCGAGTGTGAGTGTAGTTGCAGTGTAGTCCAATGTAGTGCGAGTGTAGTGTGAGTGTAGTTTCAGTGTATTGTAAGTGAGGTGTGACTGTAGTGTAAGTGTAGTGTGAGTGTAGTCCAATGTAGTGCGAGTGTGAGTGTAGTGCGAGTGTAGTGCGAGTGTGAGTGTAGTTTGAGTGTAGTGTAAGTGAGGTGTGACTGTAGTGTAAGTGTAGTGTGAGTGTAGTGTGAGTGTAGTTTGAGTGTAGTGTAAGTGAGGTGTGAGAGTAGTGTGAGTGTAGTGTGAGTGTAGTGTGAGTGTAGTGTGAGTGTAGTGCAAGTGTGACTGTAGTGCGAGTGTAGTGCGAGTGTGAGTGTAGTGTGAGCGTAGTGTAAGTGTAGTGTGAGCGTAGTGTAAGTGTAGTGCGAGAGTAGTGTGAGTGTAGTGCGAGTGTGAGTGTAGTGTGAGCGTAGTGTAAGTGTAGTCCAATGTAGTGCGAGTGTGAGTGTAGTGCGAGTGTAGTTTGACTGTAGTGTAAGTGAGGTGTGAGAGTAGTGTGAGTGTAGTGTAAGTGTAGTGCGAGTGTGACTGTAGTGTGAGTGTAGTGCGAGTGTAGTGCGAGTGTGAGTGTAGTTGCAGTGTAGTCCAATGTAGTGTGAGTGTAGTGTGAGTGTAGTGTGAGTGTAGTTTCAGTGTATTGTAAGTGAGGTGTGACTGTAGTGTGAGTGTAGTGCGAGTGTAGTTTGAGTGTAGTGTAAGTGAGGTGTGAGAGTAGTGTAAGTGTAGTGTAAGCGTAGTGTGAGTGTAGTGCGAGTGTAGTGCGAGTGTGAGTGTAGTTTGAGTGTAGTGTAAGTGTAGTGTGAGAGTAGTGTAAGTGTAGTGTGAGTGTAGTGTGAGTGTAGTGCGAGTGTGAGTGTAGTTTGAGTGTAGTGTAAGTGAGGTGTGACTGTAGTGTAAGTGTAGTGTGAGTGTAGTGTGAGTGTAGTTTGAGTGTAGTGTAAGTGAGGTGTGAGAGTAGTGTAAGTGTAGTGTGAGTGTAGTGTGAGTGTAGTGCGAGTGTGAGTGTAGTTTGAGTGTAGTGTAAGTGAGGTGTGAGAGTAGTGTGAGTGTAGTGTGAG
Source organism: Rhamphochromis longiceps (assembly GCF_057381845.1). NCBI lineage: Eukaryota > Metazoa > Chordata > Actinopteri > Cichliformes > Cichlidae > Rhamphochromis > Rhamphochromis longiceps. The sequence goes on along the minus strand of NC_140571.1, from coordinate 43,781,277 downwards.
TGTAGTGCGAGTGTGAGTGTAGTTTGAGTGTAGTGTAAGTGAGGTGTGACTGTAGTGTAAGTGTAGTGTGAGTGTAGTCCAATGTAGTGCGAGTGTAGTGTGAGTGTAGTGTAAGTGAGGTGTGAGAGTAGTGTAAGTGTAGTGCGAGTGTAGTGTGAGTGTAGTGCGAGTGTGAGTGTAGTTTGAGTATAGTGTAAGTGAGGTGTGAGAGTAGTGTGAGTGTAGTGCGAGTGTAGTGTGAGTGTAGTGCGAGTGTGAGTGTAGTTTGAGTGTAGTGTAAGTGAGGTTTGAGAGTAGTGTGAGTGTAGTGCGAGTGTGAGTGTAGTTTGAGAGTAGTGTAAGTGTAGTGCGAGTGTAGTGTGAGTGTAGTGCGAGTGTGAGTGTAGTTTGAGTATAGTGTAAGTGAGGTGTGAGAGTAGTGTAAGTGTAGTGCGAGTGTAGTGTGAGTGTAGTGCGAGTGTGAGTGTAGTTTGAGTGCAGTGTAAGTGAGGTTTGAGAGTAGTGTGAGTGTAGTGCGAGTGTGAGTGTAGTTTGAGAGTAGTGTGAGTGTAGTGCGAGTGTGACTGTAGTGAGAGTGCACTGTAAGTGTAGTGCGAGTGTAGTGCGAGTGTAGTGTGAGTGAGGTGTGAGAGTAGTTCGAGTGTAGTGTAAGTGAGGTGTGAGAGTAGTGTGAGTGTAGTGCGAGTGTGAGTGTAGTGTGAGTGTAGTTTGAGTATAGTGTAAGTGAGGTGTGAGAGTAGTGTGAGAGCAGTGTGAGTGTAGTGTGAGTGTAGTGCGAGTGTGACTGTAGTGAGAGTGTAGTGTGAGTGTAGTGCGAGTGTAGTGCGAGTGTGACTGTAGTGAGAGTGCAGTGTAAGTGTAGTGCGAGTGTAGTGCGAGTGTAGTGTGAGTGAGGTGTGAGAGTAGTGCGAGTGTAGTGTGAGTGAGGTGTGAGAGTAGTGCGAGTGTAGTGCGAGTGTAGTGTGAGTGAGGTGTGAGAGTAGTGCGAGTGTAGTGTAAGTGTAGTGCGAGTGTAGTGCGAGTGTAGTGTGAGTGAGGTGTGAGAGTAGTGCGAGTGTAGTGTGAGTGTAGTGTAAGTGAGGTGTGAGAGTAGTGTGAGTGTAGTGTAAGTGAGGTGTGAGAGTAGTGTGAGTGTAGTGCGAGTGTGAGTGTAGTGTGAGTGTAGTTTGAGTATAGTGTAAGTGAGGTGTGAGAGTAGTGTAAGTGTAGTGTGAGTGTAGTGCGAGTGTGACTGTAGTGAGAGTGTAGTTTGAGTGTAGTTTGAGTGCAGTGTGACTGTAGTGAGAGTGCAGTGTAAGTGTAGTGTGAGTGTAGTGCGAGTGTGAGCATGTGTCCTGACTTTAGGGACAATCAAAAGGCCAGTACCAGAGGACCTCAGGGTCCGCGAGGGTTCATATGGTAAAAGCAGATGTGAGCGATAAGAAGACCATTAAGACCATTAAGACATTTAAAAACTAATAAAAGAACTTTAAAATCCTGAAACACACGGGGAGCCAATGCAGCGATTCTATCAAAGGCTGCGCTTAGATCCAGCGGCACCAGGACTGAGAGCTTTTGGGAGTCCCAGTTACATCTAAGATCATTTAAAACCTTTAGGAGAGCCGTCTCTGTGCTGTGGTTCACCCTAAATCCAGACTGGAATATCTCCAGGATCTGTCTATCATTCAGAAAGTCATCAATCTGAGTAAAAACACGTTTTTCTAAAATTTTACTTAAAAATGGTGAGTTGGATACAGGTCTGTATTAAAGTCATTACAATCCGAACTGCTCTTCTTCAGAAGGGGCCTCACCACCGCCGTTTTAAAGGCAGCAGGGAAGACACCCAACTGAAGAGAGCAGTTCATCATGTATAACAGCTCAGCCTCAAAAAATCCATAAAGTGAAGAGGGGATAAAATATCAGATCTGATGGCGCTGACTTTTCCCCTGAAGTGGTCTGCAAACTGCTCACAGAGCGAGTCTGTGGGCTTCTTTGGGAGCTGTTAAAATCAGGGTTAAATAAATGATCTATGGTGGAAAAGAGGACCTTGGGATTATTAATGTATTATTGTACATTTTAAGTTGCTCGCAAAGTATTTGATAGTTAATTACATTTTTATTTTTCCTGCATCTCCTTTCTGCTGCCCTGCATTTTCTTTTGAGTTTTTTGACTTCTTCGTTTCTCCAGGGTGATGCATGTTTTACGTTAATCTTTTTGGTGGTGAGTGGAGCAACGGAGTCAAGGCTTTTCTTCAGTTTGCTGTTAAAATAACTAAAAATCAAATCGCAGGGTGCAGGTAGAATCACAGGGGGGCATTCGTCTAAAACCCTGGGAAAATTTGCAGCCACTTCAGAGGTTAGATAGCGCCTCCTCACAGTTCGCACCGCTGAATAAAACCGGTGATGTTAAAAAACACACAGTAGTGGTCAGAGACAGCCAAGCCAACAACAGAGGACACGCTGGTGGACAGCCCATGGGTGATGACCAGGTCCAGAGTGTGTCCTCTGTTGTGAGTCGGCTGCGTGATGTGCTGGGTAAAATCCAAACAGTGAAGAATGTTTAAGAATTCTTTTGATGCAGGGTCAGAAGGATTATCTATGTGCAGGTTAAAGTCACCGGTTAGAATTATCATGTTATATTTTGAATGTATGTTTGTTAAAAATTCAGAGAATTCCTTGATGAAAGCAGCGCTGTCTTTAGGTGGTCTGTAAACTGTGACAGATAAAACTGGAGGGCTGCTGAAAACAATAGCGTGGAATTCAAAAGTGGTAAAATGATCAAATCAAATGTGATTGGAGGTGAGTGTGTTGTTGGCCAAAGATGCAGTCCCACCACCTCTCTCACCACTTCTAATAGAAAAAGAGAAATTTGAATTTGGTGGGGAGGCCTCAGTGAGAACAACTGGTGCATCCGAGCCCAGCCATGTTTCAGTTAAAATAAACAGTCAAGTTTTTTAAAATCATAGTTTGAATTCAGATGAGCCATTCCACATTAATGGTGTACAAAACAGTGACAGCTACCCAGTTGTGTTCACGAGGCTCCGCCTACGACAGCCGTAATGCTCCAACAATCCATCAAGCGGTGCGGCTTCGTAGCTCAGCAAAGTCGTACTGAAACATTTGACAGATTTTCGAGCGCCGTGCACATAAAATCGCTTCGAGGTCAGTAAGCACAACCAGAGTTCATACATAAGGCACACGGGATTATAAGGGGCTCTGTCGACTTTCAGAAAAATCAAAGGATTGATTTTAAGTGCGCCGTATTTTCCAAACAACACGGTAATAACGACGGCCCGCTAGCATGCGCTACCAAAAATAGTGCTTTGTTGTGTATCTGATGGACGAAGCTAAACCAGTTCCACACCACTGAAGCTGCAGCATTTTTACAAACCAGTTCTGGTTCATGGTTTCATTCAACGATCCGCTCTCGCCCTCCTCATTCTGCGTCGCTGCCATGATTTTTCTGCCGTGTGCGTATGAAAACAAAGGCACGTTTTACCCATATTCTATCACGATATTTCACTTTCTTATCGTTGCCCAGCATTATACCGGTATTACCGTGAGCGGTGGCCCAGCCCTAGCTGTAAAAGCAGTGTGGGACTGTTTGATGCACTGAGACTGGAATATTGCTTTCAGGTTATTGTGACATTTTTTTCCAAAGTACACAGTAAATATTTGTCACAATGTGACAAAATGTCAGAATCACTGTTAAAAGAGCTGCGTGGGAGAACCATTCCTGTTATAAATATAATAATAATTCATATTTTGTGTAAAGTCTTTTGTGATTTATGGTTGCCTGAAGTCTGGGGTCCATAGAAACCCATTAGGCTCCTTGCGTCTTTGCTGTGAAACACAGCAGGTAGACTGCAGTTTAATCAGACTGAGAACAGGTGACTCAGCCAAGTTATTCCACCTTAAAAGCTCTTTGGTTGTTTTATCCATTTGTTTAGGATCACTGCCCAGCTGACCAATGAAATGTGCTCCAATAAGGTTTTATGCCTTTGAATTAATGTGTACAAACACAACGCTTCTGTATAATTCTGCATTCATTCAGCTGATTGCTTTTGTGGGTGTGGGATATCCACTGGCAGCCATGCATGCCCAAACCACAACCTAGCCTTAGTGGTTCTGTTTTTTGTTATGGGGTTTGTGCGTGTGCTGCATCCTCAAAGGTTCGAGCCTGAAGTCTTCGCTTGATCTTTAACAAAGAAACATGTCTGTCTAAATCCTGCACAGCAGTCTTGAATTACTCTGCAGCCATAAAAAGGATTTTCTTCACCACACAGGGTTTGTCCTCATCCATACACGTGTACGACTCTGCTGCAATCTTATTTAACATTTTCTAGTTTAGCAGTTTTCACCAGTTTTGTCAGATTGTTGGCAAATCGTTCGACCTCTCGGCGACACAGTTGTACTTTTTAGCCCCTGCAAGATAAAACTGATATAAGATTGCACGATAACAGCATTCAATCTAAACTGCGTGTGAGCTCTTTGTTCATAAAGTGACTCACAGGGGCCTGAGATCCATTTGTTAGCTCAGCTCCATGCTATACGTGCACTTGTGCTTCCTTTAACCTTGTGGGCTGTTTCGTTTATCTCCTGAGGTCTCTCAGAGCACTAAACCCTCGTAATTAGTCTCAGTGGAAGGAAGCAGTTTATTACCGTCTTCACCTGTCTGTAATAAAAGTTGTGTGTGCATGTTTGTGTGTCCGTGTATAGTTGCGAGCCCACGCAGTGGACCTGAATGGGAATCAGGTGGAGAACCCCATCGACATCGTCATTAATGTCATTGACCAGAACGACAACAGACCAGAGTTCACTCACAGCATCTTTAATGGCTCCGTGCCCGAGGGATCCAAGCCTGGTACCAACACACACACACACACACACACACACACACACACACACACACACACACAACCTTTGGATTACATCATTCCTTCCCTGGCATATGTGTGCTGACTTGCTGTGTGCTTCCCTGCAGGATCCTTCGTGATGACGGTGACAGCAGTGGACAAGGATGATCCAAAAACTGCCAACGGGATGCTGAGATATAAAATCCTTTCCCAGAATCCCCAGAGCCCCTCCTCCAACATGTTTACCATTAACAACAAGACTGGTGACATCATCACTGTGGCGGCAGGCCTTGATCGGGAGGTGTGTGTGTGTTAAATGTGGACATTTTCTAACGCTCATATCTGAATCCATATGGAGCAGCTGCGTCTCGGCCTGAGAGTGTGTGTCCAGCCTGCAGCATAAAGACAGCTTTTTAAAGTCTTACGTCAGTAGAGCTGAATCCCATCTGTCTGAGGCCGTGCTATCTGCACGCCAGCATTAATAGTCACTGATGAAGTCTGTTTTTAGAGGTACCTACTGTTCTCACTCAGCGCTGTATTTTAGCTCGTCTGTGACTCGCAGGTCAGATTAACCCTGTTTACCTTATAAAAGCAGGTGAGCTGAGTTATCAACAGCCAGACCTGCATGGCTGAGATACCTCTATCTGTAGCACCCACCGTCACTGATATTAGTTATTAACCCTGTAAGACCCAACCCATCGCAACATAACCAGAAAATTCAGATTTTTTGGAACTGAGACATTTATTAACCCTTATAACAAATTCACACCATTTTTTTGCTCTATCATGTTGTGGAGTATATATTTCTGTTATATATTTATTATATATTTTTGTGTCGCATTTGAAACATTGTTGTTAACAAAAAGTTTCCAAAAGAAGAAGCAGAGGTCTGTTTTTCTCTGTGATGTGACTGCTGGGGAGGCTGTTCCAGTGTTTCCGAGCTGCAACTGGAACTTTAAACTGAAGCTTCTGACCTAATCAAGCTGCACGGGGCAAAAAGCTGCAACAGCTATGATCTGGAACCAGAAGCCGTCATCGTCAGTGCAACCAAATCACAGCAGCTGCACCTTCAGATGCAACAATGAGGAGCAAACATCTAAATGCAAACATGAAAAGTGCTGAAATGACACACATGTATAAAATGTAGCACGATAAGCTAATGGAGGCATTTCAGAAGGAAGCCCCACAAACAGTGAACTGCTCTGGGAGCTGGTGTAAGGAAGCCAGGCAGGGTCGCAGCTGCGTCTCCAACCAGCTCTAATTCTTGTGATGTTCGTGCCTCACTGAGTCCAACGTGGAGCAGAAACAGTCTGGATGTGATAAAATCTTGAATCGTAGTTCCATCGTAGCTAAAAGTCATAGTTGCAAAATCTGCACGTTTGATATAAGAAGCAAAACTAATAGTTTAACTGGAGGGCAAACTGAATCTGGGCACACGGGGGATTCATCAATCAGCGCTAAAGCTGCAGCTGCTATTATAGTACAAAAAAGCCTGCAGTAACTGACAAAGTAATCTGCACTCGTCTTTTGTCCACAGTCAATCAACCAAACTTTATTTGTGTGGCAGCTTTGGTGCAGGTTGCTCTTTCATAGGTGACTGACGAGCTGATAATGAGATAACACAGACAGCGTAATAATAGAGAGCAATTAAAAACAGAATAAAAGCATCATCACAGAAAAGGGAAAATGTGCCGTAAACAACGACCGAAGATTTTAAAAGCCTGAAAAATAGCAGAAAAATCCAACTTTGCACAAAGAAGAAAATGGCAGATGAAGTAAACAAGGTCAACAAGCCATGATGAGGTCGAATGAAGTGTACATGTGAAGATCTCAGCAGCTTAAAAGTCTCCATCACTTTTTACACTTTATGCTTTTTAAATGTCTAAACATCGTCTCTGTCAGGTGGTCTGCAGCTCAGTCACAGTGTTGTCATAGAGCAGCGGCTTCTGTAATTAAGGCCTGACGTGCATTAGCAATCAGTCTTAGAAAAAGGATCAGCAGTGGGCTGCCCTAAAATGGGATGATTGTGCTCTGGAAAGCAGAAACGGTCTTACATTAGCACGGAGTGTGAACCACTCATCATGTCTCGGAACATTATTTTTAAGTAGCACTGACTAAATCATCAGCTGTAATGGTGATTAGACAAAATGACAGTCCCCTTGTCAAACGGTTTTAATTAGATTTATTTCCAAGTCATACAATGCGCAGCGGGACACTTCAGTCTGCAGAATAAGTGACGCTTTCTGTTCTGTGATTCCAGAAAGTCACGCAGTACACCCTGATCATCCAGGCCACGGACATGGAGGGGAATCCCACCTACGGCCTTTCCAACACTGCCACCACCGTCATCAGGATCACTGATGTCAATGACAATGCTCCAGAGTTCACCACAGAGACAGTAGGTGCACACACACACACACACACACACACACACACACACACACACACACACACACACACACACACACAGCGTGCTGGCTCTGCATCAGCAAACGGGCGAGGCAGCGTCGTCTGAACGACACTAAAGCTCTCTGAGCTTTTATTGGCAGCAGGCAGATGGTGGAGGAGTGAAAAGCCAATGAAACATCCAATATGTTTATCCTCCTCAGTAAAGCTGAACAGGCTGGACAGGAAGGAGCAGTGTTTGTGGAGATGTGCTCTTTATTCTCAGATATACTGCGCTCGGCTCTGCGTGACAGGGAACTGTTTGCAGTGGCGAAGCATTGTTTGTTTGTGATGTTCACCACAGCTTTGTGTAGTGTGGAGTCATCCAGTCTCTGCTCTTTCAGTTCTTCGGAGAGGTTCACGAGAACAGGGTGAACGTGATCGTGGCTAACCTGACCGTGACCGACAAAGACCAGCCTCACACTCCGGCCTGGAGCGCCATGTACCGCATCATCGCCGGGGACCCCACGGGACGCTTCTCCATCCCCACTGACCCCACCACCAACGAGGGCCTCCTCACCGTGGTCAAGGTGAGGTTTGGATGTGCACAACATGCACACGAGAATAAAACGCTAACTCTCGAGACTTGCCTGGAGAGTAATGTTCTCACAGAGCGATCTAAAAGCAGCAGCTGTGCTCGACTCTCAGTGTGGTCGGTTTGTAACATCCAGAGAGCAGAAGATCCCTGTGATCGCGATGTTTATACTGTCTGACATGTTCCAGAGAAACACGATGAGATGATGCTTATGGTTGCACGTGCTGAATGTCCTTGACGTCGGGCATCATTGTCGTCCTTCGCTTTGTCTGTGCAGCCCATAGATTACGAGAGCACCCGTTCCTTCATGCTGACTGTGGAAGCGGAGAACGAGGTCACGCTGGTCCGCGGCATCCACTTGCCTCGTCAGTCCACGGCAACCGTCTCTGTTCGAATCCTGGATCTGAACGAGAGCCCGGAGTTTCGCCCAAACCCGAAATCCATGCGACTGGAGGAGGGTCTGTCGGCCGGGTCCATGCTCACCACTTTCACTGCGCAGGACCCCGACCGCTACATGAGACAAACTATCAGGTCAGAAACTCCTGGAAGCTCTTCAGAAACCTTTCATTTGTGCCAGTGAGGTCGAACTACAGCACTAAAACAATCCTTCAATATATAATTACAGTTTGTAATGCAACAATAAACTGTTGAGCGGGTTTGAGTAGAGACGTGAATGTATGCGTCAATGCATTTTGATAAGAAGAACATTTAAATATGTGGAGCCTTTTCACTATTTAAATTAGTCTCACATCTATTAGAATAATCAGCGACTGTCATTGAAAAATGTGCCACTGAAAGGAAATTAAAATCTGAGTAGAATGTAATTCACCCTCCAACATTTACCTATTCTTCTACATTTATTCAGTGCACGTCTGCATGTCGATGGCGTGCTGTAGTGAGATTAAAGCAGAACCTGACGCGCTCATTCTTCACCTTGTTTTAGAGAAGATTCGTCGAGTGCGTCTCGTGTGAAACTGAGAATTTATAAAATGTGCACAATTCATGGAACGTTTCCAGTTGGACACAATCGTAGACTGAATCAGCACGTCTGTGCTGCTGTTTGCTCTGCTGCTGCTCGCATAGTCGTCGCAGAGACGTGGAGGGCGTGTTCATGTGAGAGAACAAAGGAGGCGCAGCCCTGCTTCTAGCCTTCTTCCTCAGTAATCATTTTACTTGTAAATACATCCAGAGTCCAAGCACAGCCATCATCTCGACCTCGCACACGCGTGTCTGTGTTTGCATATCTTTGTGGGACAACATGCCGTCCCGTCAGTTTGAAGGCCTAGTTGTAGTGTCAGGGTCAGGCTGTGGTTCGGCGTAGGCGTTCATTTGGAGAGAAAGCATCGTGTCCCCACACAGATATGAAAACGTGGTTTTTGTGTGTGAAATCAAAACCTCTGAGGTAATTTGATGATGCAGATTTCAGAATTATAGGTTGAACACTGTGTGAAGATTTACCAACTTTAACAGCTTTTGTGAAACAGCTCTTGCTCAGTGACGCGCACCAGCCAGCGTAGCGCTCAGCGAGCAACAACTCTGAGTTTCCACATGACAGACGTTATGTTACTGTCTCAGCATGAGGTTTGTGAGGCATTAGGAATGTGACCATTGTCAGCGTGAGCAGCTGCTCCTCCTCTGTGACAGTTTTCATTTTCTTCTGCTGGTCAGGTTTCATTTTAAACGCATTAAGAGACTTGCATCTTCCATCTCAGGCCACTTTGCCGTCCCCGTTTTCATATAAAAGCTAGATTTTGTTATGAGTGCAGATGCAGGTTTCAGATGCTGCAGCACTCATCCAAACGCTCAGCACAGCAGAAAGCCTGCAGGACTGATGCTTTTGTCCCGATCCTTCTTTCTTTTACATCCCACTATTTGTTTCTAAATGTAGTGCTGAAGTCTTTGTAGCCTAGCAACAGCCAATAGTGGACGCACACTGTGCTCACAAAAACACGCGCACACACACACACAGCGAGTTGTGTGTGGAGTGGCCCAGCAGAACGTTTTTGCTTTTGTTGCTCTCTGTTGTGCGCGTGCTCCTCGATTAGTCATCTGTGCTGCTCTCCGTTTTATCTCGCCAGTTACGAACATACCAAATGGATCGTGTTCCCTTTCATGCCTGCTTCACAGTGACTTTTTGGCTGACCTGTTTTCATTTGTTGAAGCTGTGCCGTTTGATCCATGTGCAGTGTTTGAAAGATGACTTTATGCTAACAGCAATGCAGATGCATGACTCGAGTCTCTTACATGAATTCATTTCATCAACAATTTGCAGGAAGTTGCAGAGCTTTTATTGGTCTCTCCTTGGTTGTTTCCAGTTCCAGTAAATATAGCATTCTTTCACTAACAGTCGTTCTTTATCGTTTTTAAGAGAGTTAACGTTTGAATTCATCCCTTAGAGTAAATGAATGAGTTGTGGCTGCCTTGAGAGAGCGTGCCGCAGTCCCCATACATCAGCTCCCAGTGGCTGCTCGGCGTGCAGCCAGGGAAGCAGATAAAGAGGCCTCTCTGTGGTGGCTTCTCATGCTGGCTCTCTCTCACCGAACACAGGTACTCCAAGATGTATGACCCTGCCAACTGGCTGGAGATTAACCCGGCTAACGGACAGATTTCCACCATCGCCATTCTTGACCGAGAGTCTCCATATATCAAGAACAATCACTACAACGTTACCTTCATGGCATCTGATAACGGTGAGACACACAGGCTGCGCTGCTGTCCGGCAGTAACCCATCCCCCACATACAGAGGTGGATTGTGTTCACTGTGCCTCAGTGCTCTTTCATTAACTGCACTAGTGCTGCTTCACTGTGGAGTCAGTGTCACAGTGCAGCTCCTGGTGCAGGAAGTGCTACATGGAAACAGCCACGAGCTGCTGTTTGATATTTAAGTAACAAAGCTAACGATACAAACTGTTAACATAGCAGGTTTTTGGCATCACTGATGACATGGTTTTGTTGAATTGTGTAAAATAAATAACTGCTGGAGAACATTACAGTGGTTAAACCACTAATATAACTAACCTGCTAGTATAAAAAGGCTTCCATCTTCCTTATCTTGATAACTACAGTCGGTAGCACAAGTCTGTCACACTCAAACCCCCCAAAACCAGTGTTCCCACTACTGAGTATGTAGGAAGTGCACGCTATGTTCCTCGATGGTGTAGTCGGAGCAGTCACAAAGACTGATGCCAGAGCTAGGACCCACTTTTTAAGCAAACTTGGTTGCAAAGAGGGCGCTGCATCAAAAACTTTATGATTGCTCTGGTTGCCTGCAGTTTGCATCTAGTTTGCATGAAGTTTGCATGTTTGTGTCCAAACATTCACTAACTGCTACACACTCCTGGGAAAGGTGCAACACAAAAACCAAAGATGAAAAATGTTCAAGTTCAGAGTGAAAATGGTTTGAATTTGGTTCACACAGCTTCTGTTCACAGTTACCTCTCAGGGAAGAGTTGGCGAGTGTTTGGGAATAAATCAGATGTTCCATGCAAACGACGTGACAGCGACCACAGTACTCAGAGGCGGTTTTTCCCAGCAGGTCAGGGAATATACATTTCTCCCAGATGGAGGAAGACCTCAGTAGGCTGCATGGGTACATCCCAGTGACGAGGATACTCACTAATTAGTGTAAGCAGCTGAAGCTGTTTCTTCAGGTGAACTGTGGGCAACTGTTGTCTATGCACAGGGCAGTGGATTCACTGGACTAACACCAGCTACTGCTACATAGGCACAGATGGCTGCAGCTGGGCATCAGCAGATTAGCCAACAGGTTAAAGAGCATGAAAATCAGCTGCACCCATCTGTCACGAACCGAATGAATACGTCGAAGAATAAACTTTAATATGGTCAGGTGCACTATTTATTAGAAGAGCACAGTTTTATGGAGGAAATTCAAACCCAGGCTACAAACAGGTTTATTTCTGCTGTAAAGTTGGCTAGTTTCACGCGGGGACTGATTCACTTTTAAAGCCACTTGAGGGACAGACCGCGTGTTTTGGCACTTCTTGCTGAAGTAATCTTGTATTTGATTCATCATAGTTACTGTTTCTCAAACATCAGGCCAGCAGGATGCCCAGTCACATACAGAGCCTGTGAAACTGCTTCAGCATGCTGCCCGTGGTTTACAGAGTTCGGCCTTGTCCTGCGGTGGACACACATCTTCCCCTGTGAGCAACAGATTGTTCCATCTTTATTCAATTATGCTTCACCTCTTGTAGGACTACACAGACGGTCTTGTGGACACAGGACTCTCATTGATTACTAATGGAGATGTTTTCCTGCCTATTTAGTGCACGATTTCCAAAGTCTCCCTTTTGTTTCTGATCACAGTTGTTCTTTATAGCCACAGAAAAGAGAGAAAAGAGGATTCTCTATTCAAAGTGGGAAATTGTTGAAGGGGAATGTCATTCAGCAGCAGCTCAGTCCATGCAGTCCACCATAGACCCCTCTGCACAGAGAAGCCGCTGTGCTCCAGCTTCCTGCTAACTGACTGTCTTAGCACTTTCTCTGCCCTTGTCTCACACACACACGCGCACACACACACACACACACACACTCACACACGCGCACACACACACACACACACACACACACACACACACACACACACACACACACATGCACAAAAAGCCCAAACACAGAGACAAACACACAAGCTTGTTCTGCAGTCTGCAGTGTTGGTGGTCACCGTATGTGCACGACCACCAGCTGTTGTTGAACACACTGTAGCTCCTGCTGTGTTCAGTACATTTTTAATCACTGATTAATCAAAGTAAACAATGGCGTATCGTCATGTGTCTCCACACGTTGCTCTGAGCTTCGCGGATCGTTGAGGAGTGTTTAGTCAGACTGGAAGTAAGGACTTGTGGAGGCCTGTTCCCCACAGTGTCACATTAAGCAGCAGTGTAATAAAAGAACACGGCCGGGCCAACATTGAGGCTCACTCATGTGTTTGATTTGTTTTTGCTCACAATGAAGTTTAATGGCACAAAGAGAGAATATACATGCAGGTGATTCAACACCTCTCACTGCTCCACAATCTGCACATGTGCAGTGCTGCATGCACTTTGTTTTAAACTGCATGCGCCAGCACAGTCCTCTGCAAAGTAATATGTCTGATTTATTACAGGAAGCATCATTAGAGTTATTATGTGACTAATATTTCTGTTATTTAGTTTTAGTTGGGCTTTGCAGAGGAAATTGTTCCCACCATGTTTCCTTTGCTTCATGTGGGAAAGGAAAATGAAAAAATCTGCAGATTTCATTTACTTTCCGTGCTGGTTTGCAGGTACCCCCCCTGCCAGTGGGACAGGCACCCTTCAGATTTACCTGACTGACATAAATGACAATGCGCCTCACGTGTTCCCGCCGGAGGTGGAAATGTGTGAGAGGCCGGAGCCCAATGCTCTCAACCTCACAGCCAGCGACCCCGACCTGAGTCCCAATGCTGGACCCTTCGCCTTCGAGCTGGCCAATCGTCCCTCAGATGTACGTCGCAACTGGACTCTGCATCGCCTCAACGGTCAGTACTGCATAATGTTTCCGTTTTTCATTGCACTTTCATTCAGTCTGTCTGTGGGAGGAATTCTTCCAGGATTTCAAGTCGTGCAAATCTCTCAGTGTCAGTCAGAGATCGTGAGATAATGACAGTATCACTTTCCAATAAGCTTGAGAAATTCATTTGCTCTTTCGGTGCCCCGATGGTCCAGTTGTCTCTCTACATATGATAATGAGGCCCAGTAAAGGTCCACGCAATCAGAGCGGCACCCTGTGATGTTAGGCCAAGTCAGGCTGGAGTCACAGAGATGTCAGCGCTGCTGCCTCGGGGTTTGAAGACCGGCATTAGATGATCTAACACCTGATGTAGATGTCATTATTGTGCAGCCAGGTCGCTGCTCAGGTGGAGCTTCTCATCCTGCAGTGCTTGATCTCTCTCCACCTCTGCGGCCTCTTCTTGACTCGTATCATTAGCTGTATGAAAACATCTGTAACAGTTCATTGAGGAAAACTTTACAGTGTGGGCCTGAGCTCTTTTAGTTTTTATGTTTTTGTCGTTCATACATTTATACTGAGAAACACACAGTAGTGATGTGGCTCCAGCTCCAGTCTGCAGCTACAGTCCTTGTGTTGCTCTGCAGCTTTTCCACCTACTACAACCTCTACAGAGCTGTCACCAGCTGCAGTACATCACTGTGGAGTCAGAGTCCATCTGACAGCTGGACAGGAAACTGGAGTTCACCACAACAGTGACCTGCTCGGCTAACAGGGAGGAAATGTAAGACAGGAAGAAGCGGGCTAGCTGGTTAGCAGC
>NC_140571.1:43719655-43762155 GCF_057381845.1 Rhamphochromis longiceps | reverse complement strand
GTTGCATGACCAGTCCAGTTTATTGTCCACCCACAGCCCGAGGTACTTGTACTTGCTGACCACCTCCACCTCCTCCCCCTCTATCTGAACCGGCAGTGGACCTTCTCTGGACCTCCCGAAGTCCACAACCAGTTCCTTAGTCTTTGAGGTGTTGAGTTGCAGGTGGTTTGTGTGACTCCATGCGACAAAGTTCCTCACCAGACTTCTGTACTCCTCTTCCTGATCATCCCAGATACACCCCATGATGGCCGTGTCATCTGCAAACTTCTGAATGTGGCATAATTCAGAGTTGTAGCAGAAGTCAGAGGTGTACAGGGTGAAGAGAAGAGGGGACAGCACAGTTCCCTGTGGTGCTCCTGTGCTGCTGACCACTGTGTCAGACGTGATGTCCTTCAGCCTGACGTACTGTGGTCTGTCGGTGAGGTAGTCGGAGATCCAAGCCACCAGGCAGGGGTCCACCTCCATCCTGTTCAGTTTTTCCTGAAGCATACAGGGCCGGATGGTATTAAAGGCACTGGAAAAGTCAAGAAACAGTATCCTGACCGTGCCTTTTCCCAGTTAGCCAGTTAGAATAAAGGCATTTGGGCCAGCTAGGAGACTTTAAACTAGAGCCATCGCCAAAGCTCTGCAGGCTACAGTGAGCTGTGGCAGAAAAATGATTAGTGCAGCAGGCGACATTCAGGGCCAGAGAAGCTTTAATGAAATCTGCTGTACTATATTTTAATAACTGCAGTCTTACTGGAAATTGTAATGTCACCTCAAGTTACACAAGGCATGAACAAAGCATTCAAATCATTATGACGGCCATTTTTGTGAACAAAAACGCCGCCGCTGATAAAGTCTGGCTGTGCCGAGAGGAGGTCAAATGGAGTCGGAGGAAACAGCCACAAGCAGGAGAGCAGCACATCAATATGCCTTTCATGGACCTGCTTCAGGAACTGAGGGACAACGAAAGCAGCCACAAGAGCAAATACTGAACTGAGGCTTGAGCCCTGAAAGACATCACAGTGAGGAGTTTCAGATTTAGAGCTAAGTGAAGTCAGATCAGTTTAAATGAAGTCCTTGATGTGGGGAAGATTCAAGTGTCCACCACTAAAGCAGCTTCAGCCTCTGATAAAAGATGAAGGTTCCTGGTGTTTTACTGCAAATGCTTTTGTGTAGCAGCAAAGACAGCAGGGCTGTGCAGAGAACTGTCAGTATGTTTATTACCATCTTTATAATGCATCTTTATTTTAAATAATGCCATCAGCTCGTGACCATAGACTGTATATAAAAGATGCCCGCAGCCCTGTGACATGCGGCTACAGTCGATGAAAGGCTGGAGCATCGACTTATAAATGAACACCAGCAAGCTACGCTCATAAACAGTATGGGTGCAAACAAACATGCTAACTGGTGCTGAGTAAAGGACTTGCTGTAATTTCACTCACCAACACTGAAGCACAAACGTCTTGGGCAGGCAGCACGCTGCGTCACCTGTCAGGTAACTGCAAATACTCAGAGGCACAAACAGCACAGATAAGCTAAGCTAAAGCTAGCAGAGAGCAGCAGAAGAAACTGCCCACCGGGATACCAGTCAGACTAAATGCTCATGTCATCTCGACACTTTATGGCTTTCCTTGGTTTTACAAATGAAATTCACAGCCCTCCTTGCTAATGCTCGTAGCCACACCCTGAGCAAAGTGTGGCTGCACATCACTGGTTGCATGCTTATCTAAGGGTTAGCACAGGTGTCATCGTTTACTCTCCCCGCTCAGTCGGTTTCAGTTTCCATCCACAGAGAGAAAGAGAGGAGGGGGACGAAGAAGCCTGTCAGGGCTGCTGGCGTTGGAACTTCAGTTGTATATTAATATACGTTTAACTGGCTGGGATTCCTTTGGTCAGCTGGGAGGAGCAGCAGTGTTTAAATGTGTAGCTGACAAGCACACATATGCCTAACTTAAAGGGTTTTTTTTCAATCATATTATATCAGGATATAATGTGTGCTATAGTGTGGGCCCCTGGTGGGCCGTGACGGTACTGCAGGGGAGTCATGTACAGTTACGGTCACCTGTTTATATACATTTATTTATTTATATAAAAAACAAATTAGTTATTTTGAGATATTTCTCATTACTTTGACCTGAATTTACAGTTCTTGAAATGTGTCCCTTGGTCTGAACACTTTGCATATGACTGGGTACCAACACCATTTATAACCAGCAGCCTGGGTTATTTATGATTTTGGAATAAAACGAAGTGCATCAATGTCTCTTGTATTTTGAATAGAGTCAGGCTGTAGACAAGCTGGCCCCCCTGATTTTCTGTTTATATGGAAACGGCCATGTTTTATCTTTTTTTGTGTGCTTCTTTGGCCAAATTCAGAACTCCATATTTTGTGACCTTGGTGGCCAAAGGTAATGTGCAGCACTTTCCAGGGTGTGAACTATTCTCCTTAGTTTGATCTGTTTGTCAGAGAAAGTTGCAAAGCTGCATGTGTCTTTACATCTACCAGCTCCCGGGCCTGAACACCTCCAGATGGGAAGTTTAGGTCTCAGACTGAGGAACATTTCCCACATTATGGGATGATGTAAATTGTGGAGCAGCAGTGATTTGCATTCTAAATAGACTGGATGTGTTGTCTGGTGTCCTGTTGAAAGGCAGTTGGGTGAATAGCTTCCAGCTTTTGCTGATGGTTATACTGAGAAATGTTACTAATGGTGACATTATCGGCTCTCTGGGGTTTCAGTTGTCATTTAGAATTTCTCTCAGCATCCTCGTGTGTTTTGGCCTGTGCAGGTACATTGGTGCAGGTTCATGAATGCAGGCGCACCCTGAGCTGTCTCATAAATCCCTCCAGATTAATGTGATCAGTAAGACAGAGAGATTCACACTGACTTTTAAAACCCACCAGCTGTCTCAAAATAAGAGCTGAAATCCCAGCGTAGGGGAGCAAGTATTTTAAAGAATGGAGTGAAACATGCAGCTATTTTGTATTGAACTGTGACTGTGTACAAGGTACTTGAGGAGATAACAGGGGCTTTGCAGTGGTAATTCAAATCTTGCATCAGAGATGATGAAGTCGGTCTCCTGGAGAACTGCCTCGTGGTTAAAATAGTGAACCCGTCTGTAAAAAGACAGATGTGAAACCATAAATCAGGAGAAAGTGCAGCATTTTGATCTGATGGGACAGCCGTGCGTGCTGCTGTTTGTGCAAAGTTCCACGTTTCGGCTTCAATTCAAATGAAAATCAGGCCCATGCAGCAGCTGCTTTATGGACTGCATGTTTATATCCAGTTTGCAGAGAACTGAAGGTGGAAGACATAAACAATGGAAACATAATGATTTTATACACAAACTGCATGTGAGATGTTTCACTGCTGCTACACTGCCACAGCAGAGACGCAGAGAAAAGAGGGAACATATCTGCAAATTCACAGAAAACAAAGAGAGGAATTAAACCAAAGGCATATTTACGTATCACTGCTGGCATAACTGACATGCATGTCGTGTGAGCGAGGCAGCGTGTGGTCTGCAGGACTTAGTGGAAGGTTTAACAAATGTCTGCTGATGCTTTCAAAGGAAGATGCAAAACAGAGGATGGCTGAAGGTCTCGTCACAAACATGTAGCTGCTAACTAAAGCAAAGTGACTTCGTTGCTGTGTTTTAGGGCAGGGAGATGTTTTTGGACAATACTGGGCCCCAGTGTAACATCATACTGGGACCACTCCAGCTTACATCTCTGACAGAACCATATCTGATATATCTGTGACTATGGGATGGCTCAGTATGTCAGTGGATGGGTCTTTTTTCAGTTTTCTTTCCTACTGTGAGTCAATGGGGGGTTTGTAACGGAGCCTCTGATTGGTAGATGTGTTCTTTCAGTCTGAGCTAAACATGAAACAGTTGGTGGTCTCTGAAGCCCTTCATGGAAACTCACTGGTGCTCACTGAGGTCTTCGTGTGTCCTCATCTGCTTGCGTCACTCTTGCGTTGCAGTGCTGGTGCTGCTGTTTGTGATGTGGATGAAGAGGAGGGATAAGGAACGCCAGGCCAAGCAGCTCCTCATCGACCCGGAGGACGACGTACGCGACAACATCCTGAAATATGATGAGGAGGGCGGTGGAGAGGAGGACCAGGTATACAAATGAACACTTCATGTTTTTGTAACTATTTATATTAGCCTGCTTCCTTCCATCACTGCCATACAGCAGCAACACACACACACACACACACACGTCTTCAGATAGAAGACATAAAACACACACACACACTCTGCAGTTTTCAATCATCTGTCCTCCAGCTAAGATTAAGTGTACTACAAAGAGGACCTCGAAACAGGATTAATTGCTTTCTGTTGGAGAACAATTTCCTGTGTCTCCACACAACTTTTCTGCTGGTGCCAAGCGCATAAGCCGCTCCGCACTTCTACTGCGGAAATGTTTAACCCCCGTTTACCCAGCCGACCACACTCAGGCCTGTTTTACTTTCTATAGAAGCGGCTCTCTGCGAAACAACAAACGTTAAACTGTGAACGATGTAGGAAGTGTGTTTAAAAATGTGAAAAAGCATGCAGGAGAACGCAGGCTGCGGTTCTCAGGCTGCACCATTTTCTCATCTGTAAGTCCTTTTGTTTAGCGCCTCTCCTCCTGCCTGCTGGGCGTCTTCAAACTAACTGCAGTCAGTCAAAATGGAAGCAAGACGATGTCAGCGGTAATACAGAAGCACTGGTACTCGCAGAAAGCGTAGCTTGAAGTAATATCGATGCTATGCTTTAGTTTCCTTCAAGCATCAGAAATAAACAGCAGAGTCAGTCGATTATTAGCCTGTGGAAGACTAACAATGGTTTGTTTTTTCATTTTTGTGATCATATTTATGCTTCTCTAATAATAAATGTAGAATTTGGCTTAGAAATATTACACCAGTCTAATCAGCAGAGTCATAAAGTAAGCTAACATCGCGAGGCTTCATCACTGACGAGGTAGCCTCCTGAAAAAAGCATCTTATTTTGAAGGTGACCTAAAACACAAATAGAAACATGTTACAACATGACACTACAAGTACACAAATACAACAGCAGATTCAACAAAAAGATAAATAAATGTGTCCTTTGTAAGATGACCTGAAACAGCAGAAAGGGAGGGAAGATGATTCTGGTCACACGACGATTCATTCTGGAAAGACCATATCAGGCTGTGTGTGTGAGAGGGTATAAAGATGAATATGGGACAAAAAACTATTTCAAAGAGGAAAGAAAATTCAAAATGAAGTGAAATGAGTGAAATTGCCTTTTGGATTTAGGGTGCAACCAATTCAGCGATTCATACATCAAACTTTTACTAAGCCTGAGAGTTTGGTTTCACAGCTGCACAGAGCTGAACAGAGCACAATCAAGAAATTTGCCCCTTCATCAAAAAGTGAAGGCCGCTGTCATCACCAGCTGGCACAGCCTTAAAGTGTTTAGCCCCCGATAGCCGTCAGCCCAACAGCAGCACTAAGGCTGTAAGCGTGTAGCGTGGTGCGTCGCAGTGATGCTGGTTCCTGATTTCTTTAAGTACCGCGAGGTCACCACTTTCTTCACATGAAATTCCTGAATTTAGAAGGAAGTTTGTGTTTGGTTGTGCGCGCTGTATATCTGTATTTGTAAAGATGACATTTAATAGTAAGACGGTAAAGATGATTGTACTCGCTGTACTTTGACTCAATGGTTTGAGCATGCTAGCATGCTGCTGTGATTCAAACAGCGGGACTGCAGAGCTCTCGTTTTACCTGATGATGGTTCTCATCATCACGTCTGTTCTTTAGTCTCACAGCAGAATTCTCGGGAATAAGTCAGATCCCAAATATGGGACAGACTCATTATTATGAGTGATGCTGGTGAGCACGATGACAAACTGGCACCAGAACCGTTTGAGAGGAGTCACACGCTGCTACAAGCACAACATGAACGTGAAGAAGTGTTTAGAGCAGCCGCCTTTAACACCCACAGACACATTTGGACCCAAAACACTGCACATACTTTCTGACATCTAAAATGAAGATAACACTGATGTATATAGATGGTTTCTACCTTATGCTTTGTATAAGAAACTGTAGTGTGTTGCTTATGAAATCCATGAAGGTCTACAGAGAAACTCAATTTTATTTATGTGATGAACACATTTTGAACATTTTGGACTCTTAAAAAATAATAACAAAAATAAACACTCTGAGTTGAAGGTCTCTGTCAAATGAATTAAAAAGCTGAACTTCAATGATGCACGTAACAAAAACTGTCGTGAGCCTCATCCTTGCATCGGCGTTGGGCTCTCAGAGCGTGTCGCCGAGCCTTGACCTGAATTTAAAAAATAAATTAGAAAAAAGCGCTGTGTCACTAAACAACGAAGAAAAAATATTTACAAGATATCTGCAGAAATATTTATTTTACCTGGTTAATGGGCCGCCTGCTCCTGAACCATCTTTAGCAGGACCGCGAGCTCGTCTGTGAGCGGCATTTGTTTTTAACATGGTGGAGAACAGCTGCTCACATACATGTGTGGATGCAACGATCGACGCGACTCCAAGAGTTATTCCGGTCTTTCTCCACTCCTTCTCCTCACTCCATTTGTGATTGTGAGCAGGAGTGGCCTGCTGATGTGGAGTGTGATGCTTATTATGAGTGACCAAAATTACATATAATTTTATTTTAATATTTCACGATCACAATAATCTTCCAATTTAGAGCGAACACAAATAAAATGCACTTCGATTAAATACCGTGGCTGCGCATGACTGAGGGCAAATAAATTCTAAGGGATGAAAGCGTCGGCCCCTGGCTTAGTACTGAAGTGTATTAGGGTCAACATCTGTGTTATTGTTGTTTTGTTCATTGAGCTCACATTAGTTTGGACTTAATATTGTTTCTGACTCATTCGTCTTCTTCCTCCTTCTGCTGTAGCTGTGCTCACATTTAGACAGAGCTTTGGAAAAGGCGTTTCCTCCTCAGTTATTACATTTGAGTCTAACTCAGCAACTTATAACCCAGTTTGAACACAAAGGGTCATGAAAGCCCCGAGGCTTTGTTCCAGCTCCTCTAAAATAAAAACGGACATTTCCATCAAAAGATATTCATTTTAAATATTTCTCTGAATTTGAAAACTGGGCCTTGATAAGCTTGACGAATCCTATCAATATTGTAAGTGATGAAGTTTTTCCAAACATCATAACAAAGTACATTATTAAGGGGAACACACTCAACAGAGCCTTGAATAAAACAGAGAAAATGAAAGCTGAGTGGCGTGTTGGTTGACTTTGGTTCAGTTCGTACTTTATTCCCTGCGGTTCAATAAACAGAAGCGCTGGTGTAATCTCTCTCCAGGCTAAACAATGGACACAAAGTTAATAAAAGAAAATCAAGGTTTGCTTCTTCCTTTATCATTGCCACAGTAGCACACTGCACAGGCCTTGGATGGTGTCGGGGATCTGCACTGTTTGATAAGGATTTTCATTTCTTTTCTACAGGCAGCTCAGCTCTTTATTTGTCTGGATTTAAGCTTCAGATAAAAAGCAGACTGAGTTCTCGGGAACACACTTGTGTGCTTAAGCATGCCAACACCAAGAAACACAGAGACATACTGTACATATACACACAGTCTGCCACCTGCTGTAGCTCAGGGGCAGAGCAGGTCAGCCACTAATCAGAAGGTCGGTGGTTCGATCCCAGGCTGCCTCCTGGCTGCAAATATCCTTGGGCAAGATACTAACTCCATGTTTGCCTACTGGTGGTGGTCAGAGGGCCCGGTGGCGCCAGTGTCCGGCAGCCTCGCCTCTGTCAGTGCGCCCCAGGGTGGCTGTGGCTACAATGTAGCTGCCATCACCAGTGTGTGAATGTGTGTGTGAATGGGTGGATGACTGAATGTAGTGTGAAGCGCTTTGGGGTCCTTAGGGACGAGTAAAGCAAACAAATGCAGGCCATTAGACCTTCAGCCGGCTTCTGCTTATGCACCATTAGCCAAAAACTGAGCTTCGCATGAGTTCATACAGGCTACAAGGTTGTTCAGCCTCCAGCAGATGATCTGATCTTAGTGCCAGTTCAGCATCAGCTGATGATAACCTTTTACACATTCAACTGACAGATCGTACAGTGTCATCTATAACTGCAAGCTGCTTTGCAAACCGCTTCCTCCCAGCTCCAACATCTGGCCTCATCACTGTCCTATGCTGCGGTCCATCTATGCAGCAAAGACAGAGCCAAACCAGCAACTGTAAACTACTGCAGATCACCGTGTTCTTTGACTAAACTAATAACACGCTATCTTTAAACGCTACGTAAAGGCGTTGACATGAAACAAAGTGAAATACACAGGTGCTCAAACTCTCTCGACATAATCTGATAACAGCGATCTGTGTGGATAAATGTCCGTCACAAGCACAGGTGAATGTGGGATTTGGAAAGTGCGAGAAGCCTGAGATTTAGTGTTTGGGAAGAACAATGACTCAGAATAACACTGAGCGTTTGTTTTTGTGCAAGAAAACATCATTAGAACAAAAGACCAGAGCATGAAAGAACCACAGTACTGCACCATAAAAGAGTCATGAAGGAATTATTAACATTTGTGGAAGTTTTAACCTGTTACGACTGGATGTTAGCAGCAGTGTGCAAAAACCAGGCTCAAGTCCAACATTTGTGTTTCTGAGGTGTCTCAAAAATTCAGCTTAACTTGAAAATCTCAAACTGTGTTTGTTCTTTAATTGTGGTTCCGTAATGATGCAAACAGATATATAGACAAACATATAGTCACTCATAACAAATGACTAAACCTGGGACAACAACTCCACTCAGTTTATAAAAAATGGTCCATCAATTCAGTTTTATTTACACAGCGTCAAATCACAACAACAATCGCCTAAAGGTGCTTTGTAAAGTCGACCCTACAGTAATACATCCAGAGAAAAACCCAACAATCATATGACCCCCTATGAGCAGCACTTTGGTGACAGCGGGAAGGAAAAACTCCCTTTTAACAGGAAGAAACCTCCGGCAGAACCAGGCTCAGGGAGGGGCGGGGCCATCTGCTGCGACCAGTCTGTAAAGACACAAAGTAGCAGCGTTGCTACGCGGGGTGATTACAGCCATAATGCGCTGTGTGGGGGTTTCTCCTCACAGGTTTGTTGGTCCAGGATTTGGGACAATACCTAATAATATTCAGCGCCTTCAGGCGACTGTTGTTGCAATTTTGTGATACATTTTAATTGAACCGAGTTGACATTTTTATTGTTTTTCCTACTAGTTAGTCCTCGAGTGTCGTGCTTTGGTTTGGACTTGACAGCGTCAGCCTGGCAGATGCTCGGAGGTTAATGAGTTTTGCGTTCAGTTGAACCGTCCTTGAATTTAGAAATGCTGACACTTATTATTAAACCTCTAAACGTCAGAACAGGGACAAAGCTGTCACGTCTCCAATTTGTAAGTCATTCGTGTCGTGTAGAAAGAATTCTACATCTTTTCAACAGAAATGTGCTGGCATTGTTGTAAAAACAGTCCTCAAATGAAACATGCATTCAATCAGGTCATGGCAAGTATAGAAAGAAAAGAAGCAAAGATCGTTTTGTTGCTGCCTGGCAGGTTAACGCTGGGCTCTCAGTCACAGTGTTCTTCTGATTGGTCGTTATTGTGAATAAAGCCCAAGGTCAGTCCACAGCCTGTAGTCGATTTTCCCTGGAAACCAGAAAGCATGAATTGTTTTCTGGGAGGTTTCTGCGGTGACTCAGACACAACCATTCACCATGAGCAGGCTGTGACGCTCCTCTGATTGTATCCACGCTGTAGGAGAGAAGGTGAAAGACGAGCTGCGACTCTCTAAGTGGATGCTAATTAGTTTGCTTTAGGGTCGTTCTCATTTTTCCCCGAGGATGATGTGGGAGAAATGGTAGACATTGCATCACGAGAGCCAACTGTGCTCATTTGACTGGGTGAAATTCACTGAAACTGTTAAATACAGCTAAAACAGATAAGTCCATTAGCTGAGTGGGAGACTGCTGCTTTCATGAATCTGTCAAGTTCGTTATGAATTTTAGAATCCTTTTGGTATTTCCACTGCCACAGGCTTGCAGAGTACCTGGCATTAGGCTACGATTAGTGAGAATATATTATTATTCAATGATGGCGAGGATTGTTGGCCAGGAACTAATTTCTTCTCGTTTAGCTTGAAGTGTGAATTTATGGCAGCTTAAATATTCTGTCTCTTTTAAGGTGGAAGTGTTTGAAGTTGAATTCATATTTCAGGACACTCTGGAGGTCGCCGTGTCTCCGTGCATAGTAACGAGACATTTTAAGCCGTACAGGAAATGCAGCGTTTCTGAGTCTTCACTACATTCAGGTAGATTTGGCTGCATGCAGCAGGTTAGTGGGCCACAGCTGTTGCAGCATTGTGCAGAGTGTAGAGAGGGACTTTCATGTAACGACTCTACAGCCGCACATAACAGTAGAGTATATAAGAGAGTGCTCTTAATTCACAACAACACAAAATGATACCCTGAGATGTTGCTCCTGGATAAAACAGCAGTGTAATCCCATTACTGGAGGCAGACATGAGTAATATGGCTCCATTATCTCACCTTAAATACTGCAGTTGTTGACAGTTAATTGTGGTCAATACTCATTTTTCACTCTGAATAAGCAACAGCAAAGTAGAAATCCAAAGAAGTTTTTCTCTGTTCAGAGCAGAGCATCCCTGCGCACCTCTGTCTGTGCTGCCACACAGCAAATCAATAGCACAGCCACCCACTTCACTGCTGGGCTTACAGCTCTGCTATTTTAACAGGAGAGTAGATAAAACACAAAGTGAGCAGCTGAACGGTTATAGCAACTTGGTATAATTGAGCATAAATAGTTTCAGATGTACAGAAACTGGCTGATCTCAGTGCCAACGGCAGCTGATAACCTGCTTCAGGCACTTTTCACACTGGGTCTGTTTGAGCTGCTTTAACCTGCCGATGCTTCTGGTCTGAGGTATGTGCTGTAAAGTCCAACATTACTCTGACATTCATGTAAACTTTACACACAACAGCAACAGGAAACAGCAGTTTAATACATAATATAACACATTATCCTTATGAAGCAATGGGATGCTGCATTAATCATCAATGGACTGTCCTGAGAACTCTGAGTGCTGCACAGGTTGTAGAGCCCTTTAAGGCAGGATTGTGATGCAGGGCTGTGTGACTCACTGTAATGCCAACATTTGTGTGTTTGTGTGGGTGTGCAGGACTATGACCTTAGCCAGCTGCAGCAGCCTGATGCCCTGGAGCCAGAGTGCGTCAAAGTGGGGATCAGACGTCTGGATGAGAGGCCCCTCCACCATGACCACCAGTACCCGCTCCGCTCCGCAGCCCCCCACCCAGGAGACATAGGCGACTTTATCCACGAGGTACGGCAATAAGCAGCATCTTTGAGAGGATACAGACCTGGATGACAACATCTTTGTGTAAAATGTCAGTCCGAACCTGTGCGTGTGCTTCAGTCGACTTCCAGCCGCACACACTTCAGACTGTTCCCAGATTAAATTCCAGTGTTGTACACATGCACTTCTAAGCACACAGGAAGTGATGAATCGCAGCTTCAGTGAAATACAGAGTGTCTGTCTGACAGCACTAAGTGAACACTGTGTCCATAAAAAGCTGGATTTGCCAACATTAGTTACTTTTGCTTCCCTCATCTTTTTTCCTCCTTTGGTGTCGAGCATCAAAGAGCGTCCAGGATGTGTGCAGTTTACCTCACCACCTTAAAGGATTTAAAATATTCAAGTTCAAACAGTTTGTTTAAAGCTCTGTGGAGGTATTCTGAGCTGCCAGTGTGAGAACGGGCCCGTTTCAACAGTTCTGACTGCGGCTATTTAAAACTGAAAGCT
Organism: Rhamphochromis longiceps; assembly: GCF_057381845.1. NCBI lineage: Eukaryota > Metazoa > Chordata > Actinopteri > Cichliformes > Cichlidae > Rhamphochromis > Rhamphochromis longiceps. The sequence goes on along the minus strand of NC_140571.1, from coordinate 43,750,292 downwards.
GAGCATATTTAAAAAGGGAAGCTCACATTAATCATCACTAAACTGATTCACATTTAGATTGCATTTCATCATTTAGATTGTATTTCATTCTAGGCTCTGCTGTTTACAACATTTCCCTCAAATAAATGTCAGACTCACACTTTTTAAGCATCTTTGATCAAACTGTTGGAAATGATAGTTGTGAGCGTCACGAAGAGAAAGAAGGAAGCACTTCGTGGAGCAGGTGACATTTAGAAAAACACAGAGATGTGATGGCTGATTCTTAATTAGCTCTGCTAATGGTTCGGATTTGCTGGCTTGACATGTGGTCACAGCCTGGCTACCAAACTGGAGGTAAATCCACAACGTTTGGTTAATCCCACAGACCAGCTGAGGGTCCTTAAAGGGCTGATTGAGTGTTTAGGGAAATCCAACTTTGATTGTTTTACTGGGCAAATGTTTTCAGCTATTTCTCATTTCTTTATATTTTGCTTCCAGTGAGTTAGACTCTCTTGGCTTTTTGTAGGATGCTGTTTCTTTGGACATTCACAGGATTTTCTTCTTCTTTTTTTTGCTTAACACTGACGTATGAATCAGGTATTAAAGATGCACCTAAATCAAGAGATAAACCAGTGTTTATATAACATTTAACAGGGTTTAGTAAAGAACTGATATTAAATTGCATCTTTATGCACTTTATTACTCGAAGCCTGTTGCAAGAACAAATATTTTTCGCCCATTTCTTTAGTTGAATCTAAAAAAAAAATGGTAAAGATAACAGAAAAAGTGTTTTTGAACCAACGAGGTGATTCCTGAAGAGCTTTGCTTGTCATATTTTGTCAGGACAAGAGTCTACAGCAGATAAAGAGTGAAAGCATTGTCTTTAGGAAACAGGAAAAAATACACAAAAAAGTTGACATGCAGTGGAAGAGATACATCTGGTGCTTCAGTTTATCCATTTACTGTTTGCACAGCCTCAGCAGAAATGGTCTCAGTGTAAAGCTGGATCTCCAGAAGAGAGGAGAAAAGGATGAGATTAGCCAAATTATACAAGAACTCGGCTGAAAACAGGTCTCATATATCAAGTTATCAACAACCTGCATGGAGGAGTTCGGAAAGGGTACAGTGTTTGTAAAAGTGCAGCTGTTACGGTCAGGAGCTGCATTTTAGCAGTGATGTTGGCATTCTTGTTAAAAATGATCATGAATGCAGAAAAGTCCAGTCAGATTGTGATCCAGCAGGTAACAACACCTGGAAGGCGTCTAATTTGGAACAGCCTTGTTATTCAGCATGTCATTCATCCCAAACACACGACCAACAGAAACAAACCTGAAACACTTTCAGGCACGGATTAGCCTCGCCAGAGCCCGGACTTCAGCATTATCGAAGCAGCGTGGGGTCATCTCGGCACAAAGTGGAATAAACTGCAGCCAACATCCAAAATCGATCCTTAGAGAAGCAGAATTATTCCTGAAGACCGGTTAATCTAATTATCAGAAAAGTCCAGGCTGTGCTGAAGGATCAAAGTGGTCGTACCAGATATTGACTGTCAAGCTTGTTACAAGTTGTTGCCCTAAGTACTGTCATTCCCATACATGTTTCAGTAAATTACTGCACCTATTTCTCATGTTTCTAGCAAAATCTGAAAAACGATGGGGGCTCAAGATTTTTGCACAGTGCTGTAGAAGAACTCATATTTATATTAATGGTCACAGTGTTGCATGAGGCTGCAGCGGCCTTTCTTATGTCAAATGAAACTTCTTATAATCACCGCCTCTGTGAGTGCGCCCCGGGGCAGCCATGGCTACAGTGTAGCTGCCATCACCAGTGTGTGACTGTGTGGATGACTCAGTGTAGTGCACAGCGCTCTGGGGTCCATAGGGACTGAGTAAAGACAAATACAGGCCATTTATAATCATCAGGTTCATATTTGATCTGTTTGAAGAGCGGTTTGGGATTCTGATGCTCTATAGCAGCGGTCCCCAACCCCCGGGCCGTGGACCGGTCCGTGAGTCGTTTGGTACCGGGCCACGAGAGCTGAGGCTCGGATGTGACGTTCATGGTTTTCAGGGGGTTTTATCGTTAACTCTGTTTCCCTGGGTTGTTTCCCGTGTTGTAGTTGTGTCTTATTTTGAAAGAACTATTTACCATAGCAACCAGAGAGCATTGAGGGGCAGAGAGGAGGATGTTACTCTCAGTGTTGTTGGCGCTTTTCAGGAGGACGCTGCTAATAAAGTTACACAATTACACAGTGAATTCATGTTTATTGTTACAAAAGACCACAGTTTTTGTCTTTGTCTGTATCGTTTCATTTTGTTGTATTTATCCACCACACCTTAAAGGCCGGTCCGTGAAAATATTGTCAGACATTAAACCGTCTGTAGTGTAACTACTGCTGGCCTCGACTCATCACAACCCAAACTTGTAATTTAAGTTTAAACAATTAATAATGAAGAGCTTCTAGAACAATCAGATGTGCACACACACAGCACAGGCTCACATGTAAAGACACCTGACCAATCATTGCATTCAGTCCATGTGGATACGAGGTTCTCGTTAGAGTTCATGTACAAACTGTGCAGCACTGACTCGACTGTGAATGAGTAATGACCCACTGTGACGTCACTGTGTGTTTGCCACACGTGTGACTCTTCCTCACAGAAGCACACTCGCTTAGAGAAATAACAGAGTCGTCTTAACCCATCGAAGCATCTCAGAGAGACTTTTTCTTCAACAGAGCTGACATCATAATCTCAAGCACAAAGTTATCTGTACTGATGCAGCTGATGCATGTTGCTGTCTCTGCAGTAGTTGCATCCATATTATCTGCATGTGTGTGTGTGTGTGTGTGTGTGTGTGTGTGTGTGTGTGTGTGTGTGTGTGTGTGTGTGTGTGTGTGTGTGTGTGTGGTTGGGCTGCATAAAGACATCTGCCAAGCACAGCTATGAATAATGATCAGGAGCTGTCAGACATGGCAAGCTGATCTAGACAGCTTAATCCTACAGACATGACAAGCTGACGCAAGCTGATCCCGCCCCTCCCTCTCCGCGTTAATTCTCTCCTTCCATTGAGTTCAGAGTGACAGGAGTGTCTTCAGTCAGATGACAGGCGGGGCCCACAAAACATTTTCACAGCTTATCAGATTTGCTTCTTTCAGTTTAAGCGTCCTGAGTGACAGCGAGATGCAGAAGAAAAGGACTCCTGCTGCAACACATTTGAACAGACTTTTTTTGTTCATAAAAATAGCGCATGTTTGTGAAACACGTATGTTTCCTGTATGTAGGAGGGGTTTGGTGGTTTTAAGTTCAGGCCACCCTGAGTAATCTCTTCAATCTCCTCGTAGAGACAGAGGCAGCATCTGTCCAGCATGACCCAAATCCTCCTCTCTCCTACACTCCATAATCCCTCTTTCCTCCATACTGTCCATCTCAACCCATTCACACACACACACACACACACACACACACACACACACACACACACACACACACACACACACACACACACACACATAACCCCAACCCTAATTATGAGGAGTTGCATAGCCATGGTCCCCACACCAAATTCAAATTGTATTTGTCACGTACAGTCATACATGGTACGAAATGCAGTGGAATGCTTACACAACTGCTCGTGACCTAAAGAAAAAAAGGCTATGAATAAGATAGGAAATAAATATGAAAATTAAAAAGGGTAAATTTAACTAGGAAGGAATAAAATAAAATATAAACATTAAAGTTAAAAAACAAAATAACTGTACAACAAAATACACAGTATAGAAATATATAAGGATGTATGAAGAAATATAAATATTATATACACAATAACAGCAGCTGTACCAGTATTAACTGGAAATGAAGAATATAGTGACCAGTGTTATTTATTATTTAATGTCTTGTGCAGTGCAAATATGCTTAAAGTGATGAAGTGAAAACAATGTCCAGAATGTCCAGTGTGTGTAGGAACTATATGTGTGGGTCAGTACTGTGTGGGGGTGTGATATCGCCTGCAGGAAGAAGCTCCTCCTCAGTCTCTCCATCACAGCTGCATGAACAGTTTGTCCCCACTTCATCCAGAATACAAGGACCTGCCTCGCCCTCCAACCCTCCTCTACCTTACTCTGATCCAAAGTGCTCGTTCTTCTTCTCCTGGGACTGAAGTAGTGGTGGGAGTGAACACTGACATTTCAAATCCCAGTTGGTTGGGAAAGCGAGCTTTGCTCCCTGACGATGGTCTCGGTGGATCCACAGAGATCATCAGCTGGGCTTTTTTGCGGTTTTAACTTGGTCTTGTAACTTTTAGCGCCTGTGTTCAAGCATGAACATAGGTTTCTATAATACCCTCACGCTTACTGTACAGTTACTATAGAAATGTAGGATTACTATAATCCTCTACTTAATACTGTCAGACTTGTAGCTGCTCTACTATAAATTGTGCTTTTCTCAGTCACTGAGATTCTCTGGAGTTGTTACGGGTGGAAAACCTCTGGTATAAATACAGACGTATCTCTTCCTGATCAGCTGAAAGTTTACTTAGCAGAGATTTTCCCTACAGTCTTCAGTGGTTTAGAAGTGATGAGTGTGGAAGTTCCCAGATTAACCTGTGTCAGGATGTTCTTAACCCACAGAAAACAGTGTGTGGGAGGTGTTATCACTCCCTGCTGCAGCGACCACTGATAAAGGAAATGAAACCTTTACTGACCCACTCATTTACTAACAGTAACGCACAACAGAGTGTCAGTATTAGAACCCGTGATGTGCTGCAGGTTCTTGTCTACAGGGGGGATAAAAGACCAAACTTTGGGTGGTCTCCAAAAGGTCTGATGAAGCACATGGTGGTGCTACGATCCTCAGGCTCAGGCAAGTTTGAGAACGACTGGCCTAAAGTCATTTGCAGGCATGAACCCCAGACAGTGTGAGTGGAGTCAGCACCCAGCATGAAACGGTCCACTTCAGACTGGAAATGCTCCTTTTGGTTAGGACTAAGCTGTTGCTAGGGAAGAACATGGATGAGGTATGAAATAAGCACTCTGACCAAGTACAAAGGTCGGCCTCATAGACTACAGTGTGTCATGGGACTGCTTTAGACATTCCACGTCCAGCAGGCGATGACTGAGGGCTCAGTGTAGGAAACATCTCGGAGAAAGCTCGCATAATAATAATAATAATAATGGATTGCATTTTATAAAGCGCTTTACAATTCCACTATTCATTCACTCTCACATTCACACACTGGTGGAGGCAGCTACAGGTGTAGCCAGACTGACAGAAGCGAGGCCGCCATATCGCGCCATCGGCCCCTCTGGTCATCACCAGTAGGCGGCAGGTGAAGTGTCTCGCCCAAGGACACAAGGACCGAGACTGTCCGAGCCGGGGCTCGACCCGGCAACCTTCTGGTTACAAGACGAACACCCAACTCTTTGAATCGCTATCACTCTTATTTCCAGTATTGTTCCCTCACCTTCCTGCTCCCCCTCTTTGTTTTGCAGGGTCTGAAGGCAGCAGACAACGACCCCACCGCTCCTCCCTACGACTCCCTGCTGGTGTTTGACTATGAAGGCAGCGGCTCCACCGCCGGCTCCCTCAGCTCCCTGCACTCCTCCTCGAGCTGCGGAGACCAGGATTACGACTACCTGGGCGACTGGGGGCCGCGCTTCCGCAAGCTGGCCGACCTGTACGGCGGAGGGGACGATTAGCATTCCCTACTAACAACGGCCACTCTGCCCCCCACCCTTGCTTCGGAGCTCAGGTGGCGGGTGGGGTAAAGAAAGATGAAATTGGGTAAACACGGGGTTTGGATCTGCACTTCTGTATTTCTGCGGGACAGCTTGTAAAGAGACTCGCTGCCTCTTAAGGACAGTTTGATGGCACTAGGGGCCATGCTGACTCCTGGCCTAGCAAGGCCTGGCACTGGCTAGCATTCAGGCTAGCTGACATGATCTGAGCGTTAGCCTCGGTGCTAACAAACGCACGCAGCCAGAACAATGCTCTCAGAGAGGATGTTGTCTTTGTGATGGTCGAGAGCTTCGACAGCCATGCTACAGACGCTCATTTACACTTGAATCTTACAGTACAGCAGCACTGGGGTCAAATGTGCCTTTTGTACATTCTTTTGATTGTGTTCAGTCTTGATTCTTTTTGTTGCTTTAAATTTCCTGGTGTTTTGCAGCAGCAACTGGAGGAGCACTGCGCCATGTTAATGAGTGTGTGTGTGTGTGTGTGTGTGTGTGTGTGTGTGTGTGTGTGCGAGCAAGTGTAAACCGTTTCCACAGAGACACACTGGATGGATACTCTAAAGGGCAAAGCCTACTATGAGATGCCTTGGATGATCCTACCAGCAAAAACATGGCTTCAGTGTGCAGCTCTGGGTTTCACTCGGCCTACAGCATCAAACGTCTAGACTTGGATCTGATGCAACACATTGTAGTTGCAGTCGCAGCTGCGTGTGTTGCTTGGTGGCAGTGGTTGCTCATTTTCACAGTGCTCTAGTATTAATGTGACTGTCTGCATCAACAAACCTGGACAAGCTCAGAAGTTTTCATTTTCTCAGAGCTTCTTCGCACGCATTCAGTATCCGTCCTGGTCTTTGAGTGAACAGGAACGTTGCCTCGTCTGGCTTTCACTCTTACATGCTCGAGAACATTTAGTTGGCCAAAATGAGTTTAAACAACTGTTTCTGAATCTGTGAGGTTTGTGCAAACACACGATGTTATTTGTGGTGCAGTTAAACTGTTGTGGTTATGTCCTTGCTGTGCGTTCACAAAAGGGAATTCAGAATGGGATGCAGTTTAGCTTGTTTGCAGGATGACAAAACACTGAAGCAAAGCAGTGAAAAACAAGAAGATAAAATATAATTTCCATTTGGGTGTTTGTGCAGATGAAAGCAAAAGAAAAAGAAAGAAAAACGGCAACAAAGCATCAAGGCCACAAACAAAGGAGCTGGAATCTAAAAACATTTCAAGCGTTTTTGTTTGCTGAGCCGCTGTTGGAGGAAGTGACAGATAAAATTAAAATTCCCATCATAAAAGAAATGGATTGAGTAATGAAATATTTAATGAATATGACAGAGATGCAGCAGTGGGGCTGTGTCTGGGCTGAGCAGACGCACTCTGGATGGAGCTTTTATTTACAGGTGAGCATTTATGTTTGATGAACAGGTTGTGGACAGAATATAAAGCAGCTGACTGATGTTCAGCCTCGACAGCCTGGATATGCATAGTTGTACAAAAGGGAATTTTAAGGTACAGGAAACCTAGTGGTAACGAAGACAACAACAACATGGTAGTGTGTCTCACGTACTATCCAACCAACCTTTGCCCTTTTAGCAGGTCTGTGCAGAGCTACAGACACACACAGCAAACACATTAGGAGCTGCTCAGCATTCAGGACCAAAACTAAGTCAACAGGTCGTTTGTGTCCCACAGAAGCTGAAACGGTGACGTGTCACCTCCCATTACTCTGTTTTTCATAAGAACCAACAGAAGAAAGAGGACATGATCAGAGCTTATCAGGAGCTCCTGTGGTTTCACTCGGCTTCCTCCAGCCTTCTCCTGTTTGTCGTCTCTCTGTTTAAGAGCAGAGTGAATCCTGCCCACTAGTGTAAACCTGCTGCTGTCTGTGAGCGAATTTCACCTTTTTACAAAGTTCATAAACTTTCAGACACGCATTAGTTTCTGTTCACGCCACACTGCACAAATTTGCATCAGCTGCATGGATTTTGCTCCACACTCGGTGCTGATGGGACTTCACAGTTCACTGCAAGAACGCGCCTCTTTTACAGCATCTGTTTTTCAAAGTTCAGGCAGCTCAGCTGATCTCAGTGCCAGCCTACATCAGCTGATGGCTCGGTTCATCGGTAAATGTGTGCTTGAAGCTGTTGTAGCCTTCTCATATTCTCTTTGCTTCTGCAAGCTACTTTGCAGCCCAGCCCATCAGTGAAAAGCTGGAGCTGTCACAGGGGTAGAGGTGGGATCTCCTGGACATGTCACCAGCCTCACTCAGTCTCTTATTCAAATAATTTACTAATGACCAAATAACCTAACCTGGATACTTTTTAATTCTTACTGCAGAAGCATGCACACTTCATACAGGACGCCCTCCGCTTATTTAAATGTGTCTCTGTCACTCACCCACGTTGCTTTCAGGCTTTTTAGACAATGAAAGTGACTTTGTGTGACAGCACACGCTCCATCCTGTGACAGTGGTCATTGGTGATCGACGTCCTCGGGCCCTTTTTTGATTTCACTCATCAGGACTAGTTTTTGCCTGTGAGGCTGAGCCATCATAAGCTACTCCAGGGATTCACCAAACTCAACATTTTTAAAGGGCTTTGATGAAGTTGCATGTTAGCGACACGAACAACCAAAAAAGCGTAGCCGTGGACATCAGTGTCTCACTTCTAAACTTTAATAAAAGGTCCAGTTTTATGCTTTTTGAAGCCGATTTCCAGTATTACCAGGTAATTGAAGTAAACAGTTTGCTGCACCTGTAAAATTGAGTGCAGGGCGCACCACGCTCAGCACCGACGTGCCATCTTGGTGAAGCTGTACGAGTAACATCGTTCCTTTGATGTTGTTTGAAACAAAGGTTGGTCAGACCCAGAGCTGCACAGAGGAGCTGGATATTTTTGCAAGTTTGATTTTCCAAAGCTGGTGAGAAGACATGTACAGTAATGCTAGACTTTAGATAGATACCTTCTGTTGTTTTTTGTTTTGCTTTTATCACGATGTAACGTATGCAGCTGATCGCTAATAAAGGAAGTCATCAGTCCTTGTTTTGTAGCAAAGATACTTCTTGATACTCTGCTGTGGTGGATTAAAAAGGCAATGTTTTCTTCTGTCTGCTGATGATTTGCCTTAGTGTTCTCTGGTACTCTTCAACTGGCTACTCACTGTAAACTGAAACATGTACAGATTGTATTTTTCTCTTGTTGTTCTTTTGGCTGTGGTCTCTGAAAATGACATGCTAATATCTTGAATCCTTGTATATGTGTAATTTGGATTACAAATTAAAACGTTTTTGCATGTTTTTATCTTTTTATTATGGGAAAACAAGAATTTTTGGATGTTTTTTTTCCAGTGAGTTAAACATCAAACCCCCACATACCAGCACGCAGACGCTCAGAAGGCTGGACTCTGCCTTTGGAAAGAGGCGGCTCATCCAAACCTTAAAGGTCAAAGAGATCAATGACATTTTAATTAAAGGTTTTGTCACTTGTGTAAATAAGCCAACTGTTGCATATTTCCACATCCAGTGGGCACAAAGCAGCATTTGGATTGGTGTTTTTATCCCCCTGGCTTCATTTTCCATCGTTCTAAAACAATTTTCTAGCAGCTAAACCCTCCACAGTGTTGATTAGTTGGGCAGTAGGTTTATCAGAGCTTACCTGCTGTGGCCAAAAGGACGCTATTACCAATTTTTCACCTACAACCTGGCACAGACGCTGATGCTGAAAAGCTGGCACCGGCACAGCATAACAAAATTCCTGGGTCCCAAAGTTGGAAGCACTGATGTTGGTGTTTAATAAGCGGCTACAGATGCAACACAGTATTCAGAACTTCCTGTAACTTCTGCCAGTAAAGCCGCACAATAAACTGCTCTCAGACGTGTCCACGTGTGTTCTCAGAGGGAACCAGCACACAACAGGCCTCACACCGTCACACAGCAACACAACAGGCTAAAATGATTCATCGCACTAAAATGTCCTCTGTTGCATTTAAAACAACCATGATAAGTGTGTGTCATGACAAGAAGTAACTGGTGGCAGAAATACTTGCACAATGTAAAACCACCATTAAAGGTAACAATGAGCCGTGCACTTTGTTAAAAAGTTAGGAGGTTTTTCCAGAACACTAAAACCTGAACATGAAATCAGCAGAGAGGGTGATATACTGCCGTCTGTGGATTCAACTCCAAAACATAACTAACCTGGGTCGTCTCACAAAGACAGATATTTTCTCAGGCATGAAAAAGATGAAACACAGCAGACATTGCAGCTGTTTTCACAAACATTAACACAAGCAAGTGTTGTGTGCAGGACGTCCAGGGAGTGTACGAGCAATGCCAGAGCGATGCAGCGGTGCACAAGGAGATGACGCTGAAGCTTGCAGATCACAGGATCTTGTGGTTTTTTAGTTAAAGAGTACCGAGGCTGCTTTCTGTAAAACATGACATGGTTCACATTTCACTTCATATTTAGTGACTTTTTTCACTTTGTTAGTTTGCTGCTTACCCTTTTAACCATTCAAGGTTATTTATTGGGTTTGAAGTACTTACATTTGAATATAAACTGCAGAGATGCAGGAGTTCAAAAAGTTAAAGGCTAACATACATTTAAATTTCAATAAAATGCCAGCCCGTTCTCACTCCCGAGGCGTAACATGTTGAAAATGTCTACATGTTTTGAGTAGAGATGGCACGATACCACTTTTTTATGTCCGATACCGATATCATAAATTTGGATATCTGCCGATACCGATATGAGTCCGATATAGTGTTTTTAATCAACAAAGCTGTTTTTTAAATATCTTGCTGCATTTTGTATAAGTTCATACTCAAGTTTAAAACAACAACTACACTAAAGCTATTCTGTTATAACTGTATGCAAAAAAAATATTTCATAGTACAGCAATACTGATCAATCTAATAAACTTAGACCTGCACCATCCTCCCTATTCTGGTATTTTAAAGAGTACTTAGCGCAAATATTAAGCAACCTAACTAATAGGGTTCCAACTCCCAGCAACAACAAAAATAAATAAATAAAAAATAGGGAACCACCCCTCACGCTCCACCTCATGATGCTTAATCGACGTAATCAACCTTAATTTGATGCAGTGTGAAAAAAAATGCACAGAAATCAATTATTTTTCAAGAAAGATTAAATAGATTCAACATCTTTCTTCAACAAAATTGCAGACTGCACAGATGGTACCTTCCCAAAGTAAAAAGTACTATAGCTTACTAGGGTATATATATTAGACTTAATAGTCACTATATACAGTAATTGACTTCTATTCATTTTACATCAGATTAAAACTTTGGGTGTCAGATAATTATTTATTAAAAGCTCGACATTTTAAATGAGAATAAGAAAGAAAAGTATGTCTTTGTGCCCCCTTTTCCCAGTTAATGCCCTATCGGCCCCCCTGGCTAAACTTTGCTAGATCCGCCCCTGCACAGTTACCAGCGTCAGCTACGTAGAAAAAGATCCTCGAGTAGAAAGTAATATTAAATAAATTCTAACAACAGCTGATCAAGCTTAAACGTGCTGCTGTTGTTCAGCCGCTGGTTTCCTCTTTCTGGTGCAAAGTGGGCCAAAAGCAAACTAGAGACACGGACTCGCGACAGAAAAGCCGATCAGCTGATCGTTAAGCAGTTTCATGATTGAAGTAGCAGCAGGAGAGGCAGTCGCTCGTTAAGCTTAACGCAGGAATGCTTTACAAACATTCAGAGATGGACTTACACACTTGCTTTACTTCTCTCGGGATAACTTTGTCGGAGATGAAATGCCGGGTTGCTAGCGAAGCTCCAAATGCTATCCAGACCACCGACAGGTCCCGCATGCCACAGCTGCTCTATCACGTGATGCATACTGCTCCGACGTGCTAACGTTCTGAGGTGAGTTACGGCGTGTTGCAAGTTTTGTGAGGTGCTTTCGTGATATTTAATGGATCGGATTACATTTTTTATTTTTCTCCGATATCCGATCCAGTAATTTAGGTCAGTATCGGACCGATACCGATACGTAATATCGGATCGGCCCATCTCTAGTTTTGAGACTCCTCGACCTCATCCAAGTTTGAAGCTTGACACAACTCCACCAGCTGAATGGTCAGTTTGGCCTCAGAGTGAGGTTTGCTGTTGCACAGCAAATGAAATCTCTTTCATTTGACTCCAGTTGCTTTTGGGGAAGGGTTAAACAATGCCATGAAAATAAAAGCATTTTAACTTTAATTAATAAATGACAGAGATTATTTTTATTGTACATTTTTTGAAATAATAGATTTTTCCACTGTCAGTGAGACTCATCCTGCTCTCATCTAATTCCTGTGTGTCCCACATTCCCGAGTACTGAGCCTCAGAACATGAAACTGTTTAAACCACGAGCAGGTTTCACTGTGTTGCCAGTGTAATGCACTCGTATGGTTTAACCTGCCATAATGGATGATAAATAGGCAGCACTTCACCTTAACAGGATCAGCGGGTTGGCAAAAGCGATGTTGTTTCTATAGATTCACCGCAGCCTGCATGAATGGCTGAACACAGTCATGTGACAGAGTGACATACATCCCCACATTGGCATTCAGCATGTTTGCCACAGTCTAGTCCTCAGCAGCTTCTCTGTGACAGCTTTAAATCCTCTTCTTCCTCCTTTGGCCTTTTATCTCCAATTCGACGCGAAACACACAGAGTGTCTTTGCTAACCAGGCCCAAGGGCACATCAGCAGTATCTTTCCCCAGCAGCCAACCACAAGCTCACAGGCACAAGAGCAGAGAAAATGGAAAGGCTCAGGCCGTCTCTTGAGATCTCACACAATTAGACAAACACACTTGGCCTGCTGTGTGTGTGTGTGTGTGTGTGTGTGTGTGCGTGTGTGCGTGTGTGTGTGTGCGTGCGTGCGTGCGTGCGTGTGTGTGTGTGTGTGTATGTGCGTGTGTGCGTGTGTGCGTGTGTGTGTGTGCGTGTGTGTGCGTGCGTGCGTGCGTGCGTGTGTGTGTGTGTGTGTGTGCGTGCGTGCGTGTGTGTGCGTGTGTGTGTGTGTGTGTGCGTGCGTGCGTGCGTGTGTGTGCGTGCGTGCGTGCGTGCGTGCGTGCGTGCGTGCGTGTGTGTGTGTGCGCAGCTTTTTCAGATACATAAAACAACAATGTGGTCCTGACCTGGAGAGCTAACACACAAGTGATTGAAATAGTTGTTTTAATTTTGAGGGATGTATGTATATATTATATTATATATATATTACAATATGTTACAATTATCACATTACCACCCCCCCCCCCCCCCTCCCACACACACACACACGGATCACAGTTTATTTATTCAGTAGCTCAAATGTTGTTTTGTGCAATTAGAATTTAAAGACAGATAAAACAGTTCAAAGGGAATAAATCAAATAAAGCTCAACGGCTGGGCATATACAAAATAACAACAACGATCAAAGACCGTTTTTGTGCTTTATGGTATTAAAACAAATCTGTGTGATAATTATGAAAAGCAAAAATTAAATAATTTAAAAAGATTATGAATCACAGTTTGCATGTAGTCACAGCGAGCTGTTTAAACGTTTAATCAGTTACTCTCACGTCTGTAATCTAACTGGAAATCTGTGTCACAGCATTTCTGGTCAGAATCATAATTAAAGCCATTCACAGTCATGTTCGTACTACGTGAAACTGTAGAACAGTAAAACGAAACTGGCTGTTTTAACATTTAATAACCAGAGTGAACGATGTTGGAGAACTCAGCGGTTCGTTTTTTCTAGTCAGAATGAACCTCTTTGATATCCACAGGGATCCTTCTGCCCTCCCAACTGTCATTCCAGATTTCCTCATTTGTGATGTTTCAATTTCAGACACTTTTCAGAGACCAGTAATATAACTTTGACTAAAATACACCATGACACGTGAAAGATGTCACCAGGTGTAACCAACAGGGCACTTCACACACTGAGTCAAATCTTAACAGCTGTATTGTTAATATTTGCATATAGGGAAATATTGGGGGAGGATAAGAAACTAAAGAAATTTGGCATAAAGTGATTAAAGTTGCAAACCATTTGAAATATTATCTCCATCTATAGCTTCAGTTTTGACAATTCATTTTAATTGGACTGTGGGCTTCCTAAATAAACTGTAGACCGCCTGTGCTGATCCTCTTTGTGTTAAAACAGTCCAGATATCCCCAAATCTACGTGCATATCTGTGTTTACTGTCGAAAATATATTTAAACCATTTTCTCATTTTCCACCAAATTTTAAAGAAACAACCTCTTTGTCTTCATAAAGAGATAGCAGTTTTCACCTTTCACAAGTTTGGGTTTTTCCACCAAAATCAACTTAATTTAACCTTCCACCCACCCTGCAGCTTATCAGCATCCAGGTCACAGGGCACCAGTCTGAGCAGAGATGCCCAGACCTCCCTGTCCCTGGCTGCTCCCTCTAACTCTCAGGGCAAATACTGAAGCCTTCCCAGGCTAGCCAGAAGACATAATCACTTCAGTACCTCCAGGCACCTCATCCAGGAGGCACCCTGGAAACCTCTCAGCTGGCTTTATCAGGATGGGCTCTACTCAGAGTTCATCATCCTTTCTCTAAGGTCACTGCAGACACTGTGCCGGTCCATCAGACCCCAACATACTTCAGCTTCTCTCCTTGGGGTAGCAACACAGATATTATTATTATTTTTTTTTTTTTTTATGTACCTTTCGAAAAGTTGCATGCATGTTGACTATTTAAGAATTCTGTCATGAATTTGCTGTGTGGCAGGCAGGATGAGGATGCATATGCAGGACTCAAGACGAAGGAGTAAACTCAAAACAGCAGCCTTGTTTCCAGAAAAACTTCACGTCAAATACAAAATTAAACTAAAAAAACATAAAATAAACCAGGAACTGAGAGCTGGGAAACAGAGCACAGTGAGAGTACGACACGACAACGGCTAGAGAAAAACACAGGGCTTATTTACACAAGCACAGCTGAGACAAATCAGACCCAACAAGGCACAGGGACGCAAGACTACAATGCACACAGGACCAGGACTATCAAAATAAAACAGGAAACAGCCGAAACTCAGACTTAACACAGTGAGTGGGGAGAAACGTGGGACACAGGAGAAGCACAGAGTAGATACAGGCTGGGAAAAACAGTGATGGGAGGGAGAACAAAGGTCACTGAGAACTAAAGAAAACCAAAACCACGAACAACAATAATCAAAGAACATAATTATAAAGTCAAACACAAATACTGGGTCACAGTACTGTGACAAATTCAGAGTTTTTTATTCTGCTTTCTGCTTAAATCCTGTTCAGGCACTTCACACGTGTTCATATGTGATAAATAAATGGGACAAAGATTTATGGAAACTGAAATTGCAGCAGCACATCAGCTTGTGCCAGGTCTGAGAGACAGTGACTGCATAATACCAGTGATTACCAGATCATGAAAAATATTGATCAATTGATGAAAAATAGTTTTTTAGTAAAAATCCTAGAGCAGATCAAAATTGCATTTGAACATATTTTAAAATGAAAGCTGACAGAACATCAGAAGCGATGGTGCTTCCCAAATGTCAGAGTAGGAAGAACGTTATCACTGGATAAATGATCTATGTGGACCACATAGACATGAATCTTCCCCTCACAGAGTGCATTAACAGCTCTCATAGGTACGAAAAACCCAGATGTGCTTCAGGGTGTGAAAAATAAGTGGTGATAAAACTAAAGAACAATGGGCTGTGGAAATCAGAACTGCAGGGATATTTTGGCATATGTTGCTGTGCAAAAGAAGGTGATACAAGAGAATGTCGCCCTTGTGACGAGAGAACAGGTGCAGCACAGAGAAGAACGATGCACTTTTGTACACAGCTGTACAAATCTCTGAGGATCCATTCATTTCTCTTTCATTTTCAAAGACCAATTTGCTGACCAATTTTTAAATATATACTAATGTACACTTACCACTCTGTGCCTAATGACTGATTTTAATTGTATCTTTGTTTTCATGTGCACATTTCTTTAAAAGATTGAAGAACATATTAACATTTATACTTTTCATTTATTGTGAATAAGCCAAATCATATACCTTGTTCATTCTAGGCACCTTTTGTGAACTGAGCTGATTGTCATGTTACAGATTATATTTTTATCAGGTCTTTAAGTCAGACGTCATCAGCCGTGTCAGGCCCAAACTCTGCTGCAGGTTATAAACTCAAACGAACACTGCAGCATCACTGGGAGTTAAAAACTGTCTAAATTCTTTCATCTTTAATAAAATCATCAGCGTTGCTGCTTTACCAGGTGTAACAATGAAGTTTAACATCCAGGCATCCATGAAAACAGGATTTATTACATTTAAGAGAGTTAGAAGTTAGCAGGAAGTTAGCTCACTAGCTTCCACCTAAACATGATATAGCATGTTCTGACTGAGAGGATGTAGAGAGCCATAGCCCCGCCCCCCAGGGCATGAAGCAGGCATGGAGGAGATCCAGGCCCCAGACATCCAGAGGCCCCAGACTGCGAGAGCCCAAGGAGGACCACTGGAGGGGCATCCGTGCCACCCTCATGGGAAGGGCTGAGGATCCCCAGACGAGGCGTCACCCAGTAGCCACTGAGCAGAAGCTAGAGGGGGCTGCACCGGCGTGCCCGCCGGCTCTGCCGGCAGCCAGCTGTGCCAGAGTGAACCGAGCCGCAGGCCCAGAGGCCGGAGGCCCGAGGGCCCCCCGCACCCCGGAGGAGGCCTGACCGAGCAACAGGCGCCAGGCCCCGCCAAGTAGCCACTGGGAGTGAGCCGGTACATACCTGAGCGCCCAGCCCCGGACACCAAGAACCCTCATGCACACATATACAAACACTCAGCACTCACCCAACGTAAGGATTGACATAAATGGACATGTACACACAATCACACTCCCCAAACATACTCTATACCCCGGGTCCAGGTACCCTCGCCCCCAGAGGGGGAAACAGAACCCAGACCCAAGAGATGTTACCCTTCCCCGCGGGGTGGAGGCAAGCAGACCGTCCCAGGCTCCGCAGCAGCAGGGAGGCCCATCGGACAGCCAACATCTCCTCCCAGCTCCCCCGCCCCGATGGCTAGTAGAGAACGGGGGTGTGTGAAGACCCCTTCCTTTGTATTTTTTTAATGTCTTAAAATATAAAGCAAACCCATTGTTGTGATTTGACTCTGTATAAATAACATTTAATTGTCTGTTTTTCTCCCTTCGTGTGTTTCTTGGAGTTCCTGGTTGTTTGACTCCGTTGTTGTTTGTTGTTCCCCCGTCTTACTTGGAGTCTTGAGTTTGGCTCTGAAACGATGGCAGTTTAATTTCTATGATATTATTTCTTTGATTTTATTCACATTAGATTTAGATAAAGATCGTGATGTGGAGAGAAATCTGCTCTTTCACTTCCTGTTGTGAGTTTCAGTGCATTTTCATACGGGGACAGCTTAACATAATGTACCTACTGTATTGCATTGTGTTTTATTTTATATTAGTAAATAGAATAGCAATCCCCCCCATGCGCGCGCGCGCGCGCACACACACACACACACACACACACACACACACACACACACACACACACACACACACTTTTTGTATGTTCACGTGCGTTTCTATCTTCCATTTCTCTATAACGATGAAGACATCTGGAACAACTCTGTGTTCAGTAACTTTGGGATTCAGCCTGGAGCAGCTATGGACTGAACTACCAACTGCCAATTAGCAGATGACCTGCTGCACCGCCTAAACCACCGCTGCTGACACTGTACATCAGCCAGAAACGCTTACAGTGGACCAAAGTTTATTATTTATTAATTTTATTATGTATGGTTAGAGTGAGCTTGTGAAACAACCAGGAGTTTGATCTAATTTTTATTCAAAATGATTTCAAAGAAACATCAGCAGCAGCAGTGCTGGTAAGAAATATTAGAAAAATACTGTAACGCTGAGGCTGGAGCTCAGAAACACGTTATTCTGATGTTAGATTGTATAAATCATTAAACAAATCTTGTGCACGAACACACTTCAAATTTCTCTTTGAAACAAAGTTTGCTTTTTTGTATTTCTGACACAAACTGGGCCGTGGCTGATGATTTATATCCAGAGCATTTGATACAGTATCACCGATGTGACCATATTCAGCCCAGCAGACGACTGCTCACATCTCTGGGTTTATTAGAAAATTTGTAATAACCCAGACTTCCTCTCTCTAATAGAATAAAGGATGTGTGAATGGCACTTGTAATGATCTGAAGAAGGAGACCTTCAGTCATTAGGGATGTAGGCTAATAACTGCTTTGCCACTTCATTACTTCCACACTGAGCTGCAAAGGTGTCATTTCGTGTCCAGATCTACCAGTATAGTGATAATAAAAATAATGAGTTTCATATCACAGCTTTACCATGTGAGGGTATTAGGCTGTAGGGGGTACTGTGCTAATAATAATTACTTTGTGTATATGGGGGCATATTTTCATATTTCATTGTATGTACTTTATACTTTATGCTAGTTTTTATATATTTTTCTTCTTCTACAACCTGTAATTCCACTTATTCTGGCTTGTCTGTGTTTGGGTTTCTGTTTTGTTGACCCCTTTCCTTGTGTGTCTGCTCTTGTCTTTGGTAATTGTTTGCTCTCAGCAATTTCACCTGTATGACTGCGCCTCTGCAATTAACTGCAGTTTATTTTCCTTTCCCCCCCTATTATGTTACCCTTTCCTCCAATTTCCTTACATCTAAGCTACACAGCTTATCATAAAATGTGCTGCTCTGCTGCTATTACCAATCGCTTTTTCTGATTGGTCAAACACTGGAAACAGTGTCCCTTCCATGTGAATGTCCATCCATCCTTATCAGTGTTGTGGGCAGGCTGAAGCCTATCCCCGGCACCCACAGGGCGAGAGGCAGGGTACAGCCTGGACACATCGCCAGTGTGACACAGAGACTCAAACACACACTCACAACTATGGGCAGTTTAAAAAATCACCAGTTAACCCAACTAATTGCATGTATTTGAATTGTGGTAGTCGACTCGGCAACAGTGCAAACCCCCACGCCACTCGCATGTGATACGGGTAGGGATGGGTATCGTTTAGGTTTTATCCGATACCGGTGCCAAACCGGTACTTTTGAAACGGTGCCGGTGCTTAAACGGTGCTTAAAGAATGGAGAACACAAACTTTGTCCAAAAACCTCTCATGTTTAACTGTTTTCCTCTTTTTCTTTGGTCATTTTAGCCTTTTTGGCCAGGGTGAAGGGAGTATCTGCCATCAAACAAGAAGACAGCCGCATGTAGCTATGATGATGTTTGCTAGTTCACCTTACATGCATTAATGTAATAACGTGGTTAGCCTACTCAACGTAATTTACACTCGAACAACATGAAGCTACTCACGCAGAGAAGAACGGCTGCTGCTGCATCATCATCCTCATCATTCCTGCTACACTGGCAGGGCTAGGGGCCAGGACTCTCCTCTTCGGGTTTTTGGGGGATGTTGCTAACTCCGGGTCCGATAACAGGCACCACACCCGCAGTAGATGTGCTCGGTGTGAGGGCTCGCAGCAAGCTATCAAATACGGCGCATTTCTCGGCTTTTAAAAACCCGCTATGCGTCGCCAGGTGTTTCATCAGATTCGAGGTGTTACCTCCTTTGACAGTATCACAGTATCAGCTTAAAGCACTTGTTGCTGCTGAGTTTGCATCTTTTGCTGTGAAGTACAGCCAGACTTTGACCGCTTCGCCTTGGGCATTTTTAATCTGTAGCTCTGCTCTAAAAGAACGTACGTACCTGGGCCCGCCTACTATCCTCGGAAACGTAAAATGATTGGCTAGAATCCAAAGTGTATCACAGCTCAGGAAAAATGTGCGCTGCTTTTCGGTCTGGTTACTACTGTTTATGTCAGAACCGATACTGGTACCCATCCCTAGATACGGGTTGACTTAAGTCGCCACCTTTAAGCTGGTTCCAAACATTAGCTAAAGCTAAAAATAAAACAGACTTTAAACTCTTAGCGGTGGATCACAGCTACGCCTGTCTGTGTGTCACTTTGCAATCAATCGGAGACCTCCGTGTCACAGGGCAGTCGCAGGGGGCCTTCAGGAAGCACCGTCATCCCCCCAAGCACAGGCTGCCCGGTGCGACATGTGGTGCATGCCTGTGAGCTCTCCCACCCCCCTCTGCCACTCCATCCTTGACCCCGCTCGGGGAGGGGCACCTCCCTGACAAAAGCTTAGCTTGAGTGCTGACTTTCAATAGATGGCAGTGATTAGCTGCTCTGCTACGTACAGAACCTTTACAAGTTACTTAGCACCAGCACTTTAAACAGATTTCAAACTGAATACAACTTGTAAATTAGTTGAGGGTCTTCTTTCTGGGAGGAAAGCGAGGGAGGCAGGCAGATGAAACCTCCCTTCACAGATTTCCTTTTCTTCAGAGGTTTCTCTTTACAGGTCGGTGACAGTTGGAAGCATCTACACAAAAGAGAATCAGGTAAGTTGAAACCAAACAGATTTCTCACAAAGCAAAATACAGAACATGGGGAGCTGAACTTTAATACCACAGTGAGTACGACAATCTGGCATCAACTAAGGGAATCTTCAGCCTTGAGTAGCAGATGAGAAGTCCTCAGACACAGGTGAGTGATTACCCTGCCAGGTGCACAGGAAGTGAAACACACAGCAGAATGACGGACACACACTCACACATGCACACAGACAGGGAAGAAAAAGTTACAACAAAGTGTGGGGACACAGACAGGAGGACACATTTTCACCTCACTATGTTGCTGCTCTGTATACATACAGGTGTGGAGTGTCTGAGGTGTATTCCAGAAACCTGGTTCATAATTTCTAAATGTAACCCTGATTCTGTCTCGGCATGTGACAGTGAGAAGAAAACCTGGCTGTGAGGAATAAGAATGATTCCCATTTTCTCCTTCAGTTTCAGGGTCCTCACATTGTTGGTGTTGGCTCACCGTCACACTGTCCTGGACACTGTAAAAGAGCAGACACACCTGTGCTTTTCTGATAAGTCAAATTGCCTGCTTTAAAAAAAGGTCTATTGAACAGGCACAGCAGTCAATGCAGCTGAGCCAGAAGGCTGACACTTTGTTCTCCAGCATCGTCTGCTCATTCAACATTTACCAGACGGGGAGATGTGTATTTTTAATGGATGACAAAGTGCTAGAATTTACTGTCAATTATATATGAGGCTGTAAAATATATATATTCAGTGTAAAATGATGGGGACAAAACATGAGGAGAAACTGAAGAAAAATACAACAAAATCAATACGACAGATGAGATAAGTTTCACTCATTTTGTAGTTTCAAACTAAACTGGTCGTGTGCATACACTTTACATTGTGAGTTGATGAGCCCATGATAGAGAAACTAAAAGAGTCCGCGTTTGTATTGTTACCTTATGTTACTGAAGATATGTTAGGTTCTGGTTGTTGATATAATCAATTATAATCTGAGCTTCTTGTATTTTGTCATTGTTTATGTTAAATCATCTAGTTCCTTAGTTGCTCAGTCTTTAGCCCTTGTTCATCTCGATCCTTTCATGTTGTCAAATCAGTATTATGTCTGCCTCAGTCATGTTTCCTGTTTTATTTTGAAAGAGTCTGGTGTTCTTTGTTCATTGTATTTAGTTTTGCTTCCCCTTTCCCGTCATCAGGATCATGTGTGTCAGCTGTTTGCCCTCGTGTGTTTCCACTCCCCTGATCATCCCTGTGGGTGTTTAGTCTCTGTGTTTCATTCAGTCTTTGTTGGATCGTCTGTGTTACTTTGTTTTTATTCCATGTGATCAGCCAAACTAAAGACTCGCTTTCTGTTTAGACATTCAAGTCAAGTTCCTTTGGGTCTGCTCTTGGGTCCGTTAAACTAACACACTAGCGTAACCCGCAGTGACACCAACAGATCTTTTAAGTACTACAAGTTGCACGGTGGGGCTCCATGGATCAGACTGGTTTGTCCAGCACCTCCCACAGATGCTCCATTACATTGAAATATGGCGAATGTGGGCCCAAGTCACACTTGTCGTGCTCGTCAAACCACTCCTGAACCATCTTTGTTTTGAGGCAGGTAGCACTATCCTGCTGAAAGAGGTCGTAGGCATCAGGGTGTACCATTTCCATGAAAGGGTCTACATGGTGTGTAACAATGCTCAGCTAAGTGGTACGTGTCAAAGTAACATCAACATGGATGGCAGGACCCAAAGTTTCCCAGCAGAATGTTGCCTGAAGCATCACACTGCCTCTGCTGGCTTGTCTTCTTCCCATAATGCACCGTAGCAAAACGTATTCCCCAACAACACACACACACACACACACCCGGCCATCCACATGAATAGAATAGAATCCGGTTGTTCAGTCTGACGTCACTAGCCGTGTCTGGGTCTAAACTCCGCTGCAGGTCCATATATCAAACGATCATATGGCATTACTGAGAGTTGAAAAACTGTCTAAAGTCTTTCATCTTTAATAAAATGATCAGCGTTCTGCTCTACCAGGTGTAACAATTGAGTTTAACATCCAGGCATCCATGAAAACGGAATTTATGACATTTAAAGGAGTTAGAAGTTAGCAGGGAGTTAGCTCGCTAGCTTCTATCTAAATACAATATAGCATGTCCTGACTGCGGGTTTTGGAAACAAATTAAAACGTACAGCTCTGTTATCACTTCCAGCATAAATGAAGACAGAAAACTAAACAGCAGTGACGTTTGTAGGGTTACTGAAGTTTGGCTAGCTGGTATATAATGATGTGCTACGTGACCGCTAGCGACACAGCTATGTTAGCATAATATAAACAAGCTAACTTTTTTTCCACTGGATAAAAGTTACCGTGAGTGTTCTCGGTGGTCAGGAACAAATGTAATCGCATGGCAGGATGCTGTAAAAGGACCAAACTTCAGCCAGGAGAACAACTGAGATAATCCATCCACAATACGAGGTTAGTCATTCATATACTGCTGCATGGGCTGGGCTGTAGTTACATCCTAAGGTTTTAAAAACTGAGCTTAAATAAATGATTAGCGGTAATAAAAGCTGAGGGAGATCAACAGTGATCACTGACTGTTTTAGGAGCTTTTTGAGATCAAAAAGAAGAAAATACATAACATTAAACATGTTAACAACACAAAAGCCATATTAAATGCAGACTACTTTAGACCCGGAAGTAGGATCCGTCGCGTCATCACTGAACAACCGGATAGAATGCCTTTATTGTCACTGTGCAGTTGTACAATGAGATACAGGGCATCTCCACAGTTCTGCAGCGCTATATACATATGGACAGTATTAACAGAGGGAAAAGATATATGTATATATATAAAATGTACAAATATACAAGCTGGTTTAAAACAAAAACAAAAAGGAATATGTAATAAATAGTGTTGTGTATATACAGTTGGGTTATTGCACATAGACTTGGTATTGCACAGTAGTGGTCCATACAGGAAGTGGGAAGAAAAGGGAAAGAAAAAAAAGAAGGGGGGGGGGCTGTGTTATCGGTGCATGTGTGAGTTCAGGGTGGTTATCGCTTTGGGGAAGAAACTGTTTTTGAGTCTGTGGGTTTTTGTGTTGATGCACCTGTAGCGCTTCCCTGAGGGAAGCAGGCTGAACATGTTGAAGCCAGGGTGGGAGCTGTCCTTGATGATGTTTGCTGCTCTGCTGCGGCAGGAATAAATGTCCATCAGGGAGGGGAGAGGGCAGCCGATGATCTTTTGTGCTGTCTTGACCACACTCGGAAGCCTCGCTCTATCTGCTTTGGTGCAGCTGCCGTACCATACCGTGATGCAGTAGGTTAGCAGGCTCTCAATGGACGAGCGGTAGAAGGTCAGCAGCAGGTTGGAGTTCAGCTTGTACTTCCTGAGGACTCTCTGTTGGGCTTTCTTGACGACCGCTGAGATGTTGTCTGTCCAGGAGATGTCAGCAGAGATGAGGACACAAAGGAACCGGAAGGTGTGGACCCTCTCCACACACTCCCCGTTGATGTAGAGGGGGGCCAAGTCGGTGCTGTGTGTCCTGAAGTCAACGATGAGCTCTTTGATTTTCTTAGTGTTCAGTGCCAGGCTGTTCTCTGAACACCAGGCTGCCAGCTTCAGGACTTCCTCTCTGTACTCTGCCTCGTCTCCCTTCGAGATGAGTCCGACTACCGTGGTGTCATCGGCAAACTTGATGATGAGATTGTTGTTGTGGGTCGAACTGCAGTCGTGGATGTAGAGAGAATACAGGAGGGGGCTCAGCACACAGCCCTGTCGGGAGCCGGTGCTCAGTGTGCGAGTGGAGGAGAGGGCCGAGTCTTACAGTCTGGGGCCGGTTTGTGAGAAAGTCCTTTATCCAGGCACATGCGAGAGGAGGGAGGCCAAGAGTGACCAGTTTGGTGATGAGGATGTCCGGGATGATTAAAGGCTGAGCTGTAGTCCACGAAGAGCACATGATGTAACATCAGATCGTTACATTATTTTTTACTCTAACGCATCAAGTTTAAGGAGAAAATATTAACTTGCTCCCTGATGTATCCCACCCACTAACAGGTGGCACAATGAAGAGATAATCAGTGTTATTCACTTCACCTAATGGTATGCCTGATTGGTTTACTTGCAGGAAGGAGCAGAGAAAGAGAAACACAAACTGTAGGATAAGACACACAATAAATGATATGCTATGGTTACGTATACATATACCACGCAAAGGAGAGAGGAGGAGCTTAGAGAATCACGAGGTCCCCAAGCAGCTCAAGCCTACAACAGGAGAACTAAAGTATCTGATCCAGTCTGAACTAAAGCTCCCAAAGCCCAAATTTGCAAATGTGCAAAGTAGGTAAAATGTTGCAGTAGCATTGCACACATTCATTCAGTTTAAAGGCGATGAAGTATTTAAATCCAGCTTTTCCAAGCTCAGCAACAGGATGTACAGCTAATGTTAAAAGTCCTGTGACAATGAAAAACCTGAACGTTTGAAGTGAAGTAAGAAGTTGCCTGCTTGTATTTGTCACTTAAAGACCAACTGCATAAGCATTTATAATCTTCCAGCACTGTTGACACTTTAGAGCACTCTACACTACATGCCACCTTTTTCACACATTCAAATGGCACTTCATTCTTTGCACTTACTTTGAATTGAATACACGCCTGTGGTCAGTGTTGAATCATCAGTTACTCTAACATTAACCTGTAGGAAACACACAATCTGGTGCTGCATTAACACAACCCAAAGTGTGTTTTCACCTTGAAGAACCAACACATGACTGTTGCACTAGCAGCTGTGAGAGCTGCCTCTTCACAAACTCCTTTACACTCAGACTCTAAGCGCGTGTCCTCAAAAAGCAGTTTATTGATTTAAGTGTTCCCCTTGAAGTGTGCTTTTAGCTTAAGAGAAATGAATAAGCATCAATTGTTCCACTTATCCACCATCAATAAGAGAGTATGCACTGTTATGCAAGAGCAGCCTCAAGACTGAAAATAAGCTAATTGGTAATTTTTCCACATAATTAAGTCTGTGCCAAAAAAATATTTTTTCATTTACATAATCTGATTATTTGCAAGGGCAAAAAGAAGAGTTGCAACTAGATTATGTTTTGTATTAAGGTAATGAAAAAGATTTTTAATTTACGTATTCAGCAAGCTGCAAATACACTGATAGTGAATGTTTCTGGGAAAAAACGAATATTTGTTTTCTGCAAATAATGAGCTAAATGTCATTAAACTTTTCTTTTTCTGTGGAAACAATTGTTTATCTGTTTAGACCGTGACGGCTTTAGTTTGGGAAAGATGATGGTCTGTTTCAGTAATAATCTTTACATTCAACTCATCAACTGCTGCCAACATCTGCAACACCTGCAAACAAACAAACCTATACATTACGTTAATTCAGCAAACAAGATCTTCCAGCCTGAATCCTTTCTATGTAAAACTGTTTGAACTGAGCACACAATAGATCATCTTTTTTTTTGTAAATATAATGGCAACTGACAACACAAGGCACATCATTGAAGCAGAAATTTTGAATAATAATAATAATAATAATAATAAAAATTTTGAGTATACCGTACATATATGTATGTGTATATATATATATATATATATATATATATATATATATATATATATATATATATATATACACACACACATTTTATTGTATATCTGCATTTGGTGATTTTTTTTCCTGCATCATTTTTGCATCAATATAGAGTAACATTTCATTATGTAAAATGTCGACAAAAATTTGGAAAACCAACAAAGGTTCCTGAATAATTTGTATTGCTTACAAAAAACTTTAGTATTTATTATCTCTCAGCACACACGCGCAGATTTGTTCCATGTTTGATAGAAATGTAATTTAGGAGAGACCTGAACATTACATAATATAAACATAATATAAACACTATACATGGTCACAAATTAAGACAATTGTGTGCAAAAACAGATGCAAACAAACAAACTGGAACTTTAAATGTCCAGTGAAATTTCTAAGTATTTTAATCCTGTTTTTCAGGATTTAAATAAAGGATTGTTTTTCAATTGCCAGTCTTAGCAGCCGGGGATCACTCCGCCAGGGCCTCCTCTCCTGGACACCACCCGGCACACAATGCACCCGACCCCTACGGCCCCTCCTGTGGGTGGTGGGCCTGCGGGAGGATGGACCCATGTCCCCTTTTCGGGCTGTGCCTGGCCGGGCCCCATGGACTAAGGCCCAGCCACCAGACGCTCGCCCTCGGGCTCCCTCCCCGGGCCTGGCTCCAGGGCGGGGCCCCGGTAACCCTGCCCCAGGCAAGGTAAACTGTTCCCTCAATGTTTTCTTCATAAGGGTCTTCTGAGGGCGAGAAGTTCAGCCATCCGGGAGGTGCTCAGAGTAGAGCCGCTGCTCCTCCACATCGAAAGGAGCCAGTTGAGGTGGTCCGGGCCTCTGACAAGGATGCCTCCTGAGCGCCTCCTGGGTGAGGTTTTCCGGGCATGTCCCACCGGGAGGAGGGCAGCATATAGTTAGGGCTGGACCAGATGACCAGGTGATGAATCCTCCCTTAGTTATGCTGCAATAGACGTAGGCTGCCGGGGATTCCCATGATGCATTGAGTTTTTCCTTTCCAGTCACCTTTCTCACTCACTATGTATTAACAGACCTCTCTGCATTGAATCATATCTGTTATTAACCTCTGTCTCTCTTCCACAGCATGTCTTTATCCTGTCTTCCTTCTCTCACCCCAACCAATCACAGCAGATGGCCCCGCCCCTCCCTGAGCCTGGTTCTGCCGGAGGCTTCTTCCTGTTGAAAGGGAGTTTTTCCTTCCCACTGTCACCAAAGTGCTGCTCATAGGGGGTCATATGATTGTTGGGTTTTTCTCTGTATCTATGAAGCGCCTTGAGGCGACTTTTGTTGTGATTTGGCGCTATATAAATAAAATTGAATTGAATTGAATTGAATTGAATATTAAGTAATCCAAAATATTCAGAATAGTTACTCTCATTGAGTAACGTAACAGAATACATTACAAAATACATTTTGGGGCATGTAATCTGTAATCTGTAGTGGAATACATTTTAAAAGTAACCTTCCCAACACTGCTTATGGATCAGTTTGAGTCTGTTAGCATCTGCGACCCTCAGCCTGCTCCCCCAGCATGCAACGGCGTAGAGGATCGCACTGGCCACAACAGACTCGTAGAAAATCCTGAGCATTGTCCGGCAGATGTTGAAGGACCTCAGTCAAAAAAATAGAGGCGACTCTACTTCCTGTAAAGTTCTGTGGTGTTTGTAGCCCAGTCCAGTTTATTGGTGAAATCAACATCTGGAGGGTCGGAAAATCAATTTGGGCCAAATAAAATAGCTTCTGTTTTACAATCGTTAAAATGTAAACAATTTTTAGCCATCCATGACTTAACATCACTAAGACAGTTAAGGAGAGGTTGAATTGGGAAGGTATCCGCATGACTGAAAGGTAAGTAAAGCTGGCAGTCATCAGCATATAAATTAAATGACAATCACGCCAAGAGGGAGAAGATATAGCGAAAAAGTGGCCCAAGAATGGATCCCTGCTGCACACCCCAATGCAGAGGGGCCACAGAGGATGAAACCGGCCCCAACATAACGCTAAAACTCCTGTCAGACAGGTATGATTTAAACCCCAACAGTGGCAAGTCAGAAATTTCCACACAATGGTGAAGGTGGGAGATCAGTAGATCGTGATCCACTGTGTCGAAGGCAGCGGTCATGTCCAATAAGACCAGCACTGCATATTTACCACGATCAGCAGCCACCAAAACACCATTCATTACTCTTACAAGGGCTGTCTCCGTGAAATGGCTTAAAACCTGATTGAAAAATTCCAGACAATTGGAAGTTGTTCAAGTAGTCCATCAGCTGAGTATAAACAATCCTTTCCAAGATCGTACTTAGAAAAGGAAACTTAGAGGCGGAAAGCTAACATGAGCAGGAAACATGCTGAGAAGGGTCGGCAATAGCAAGAGTTGGAGGTCTCAGGTTAGCAACCTTGTCCACAAAGAAATTAATAAACTTATTGCACAAAGCCTTAGATGACAGCAAGGAAGCATAGCCCTCAATATTAAGTACAGACTTTATAGTGTTATGCAGAACACGAAGGCTATGTGAGCTGGCAGTAATAAGTTGAGGGAAGTAGGAGTGTTTGGCGACCTTCACTGCTCTCTGATAACCAGCTAGCTTTGAGGGCTTCCATTGAGATATACAGCCTGTCTTTTTTCCACCGTCTTTCACATCTCCTACATTCTTTTCTAATCACTCAGGTAAGATCAGTTAACCAGGGACTAGCCTTGGGCACTGCCTGAGTCTTAAAGGAGCAACAACATCGAGGACACATTTACAAGCAGAATCAAAATAAGAAAGTAAATCATCCAAGGTGGACAAAAAAGGAGGATAGGGCATGACTTGATAATACAGCAAGGAAAACCGTTCAGCAGAATCTGAGACAAAAGCACGATAACAACGAACAGGAGCAGCCTGTTTAACAATAGAATTAAGAGGAAGATTATCACATAAAACAGGCATGTGGTCAGAGAATACAGGGTCCTCAACATACACATTACTAATAGACCATACGATAAAACCAAGTCCAATGTGTGACCACACTTTTGAGTGGCGCCGTTGACAGATTGAGCAAAATTAAAACAGTTCACTAAGTCCAGAAAGATCCATAAGAGCTTCCCAGGGCAGCAAACATGTATATTAAAATCACCAAGCAGAAGGATCTGATCATAGCGTGAAGCACAGTCGGCAAGAAACTCTGAAAACTCAGCTAAGAACTCCTTATTATAAACAATCGAGGGCGAGTGGCCCATCTCAGTTCAAAGCTGGTGTGGGGAGTCGATGGGGATAGCTGCTTAAAGTCAAAATGTTTCTTAAAAACAACAGCTAGTCCTCCTCCACGACCAGAGACTCTCGAAACATTAAGAAAGGCACAGCCAGCCGGCAGCAGCTCAGTGAAGGCATTTAACTCGCCGGATGGATCCAAGTTTCAGTCAGAAAAAGAAAATCCAGCTCATGGGAAGAGAAAAATTCTTTCGAAATAAAGGTCTTATTTGCCACAGATCTGGCATTAATTAACCAAAACCTTGTCTCCTGCGTCGCTTCCGGGTATCTGGTGGCAGTGGTAAGGAGCGCCAGTGCGGTGGTGTTCATTCCAGATAGGGAGGCAGAAAGCCTTGG
Source organism: Rhamphochromis longiceps (assembly GCF_057381845.1). NCBI lineage: Eukaryota > Metazoa > Chordata > Actinopteri > Cichliformes > Cichlidae > Rhamphochromis > Rhamphochromis longiceps. The sequence goes on along the minus strand of NC_140571.1, from coordinate 43,720,914 downwards.
TTGTTGTTTCCAGGCCAATCTAAGATCTGCGTGGATAAACCTAATTCCAATAATGTCTGGCGATCATAAGACAGTGTTGAGCTGACACGTTGCACAAAGTTAGTAAGAACAATAAAATAAAACAAATAAAAAAGAGCGACAGACGGCGTGCCAAACACACAGCCGCCATCTTGACTCATAAATGAACAAAATGGGAAAGATTGGGCACACGTGCTCAGGGTGACACTGGCATTGGACCTGCCAATTCTGGTATTCTATGGCAAATGCCAAACATATGGCACCAAACATAGCGTCCACTATAAAACACTGGGCCCTCAGTGCTCCTCATGCAGTCCGTTTTTGATTGTTTGGTCAGAGACATTAACGCCATGTCCTGATGGAGGTCATTTTGTCTGTGTCCATCCTCTGTGCAAAAAGGAGCAGATAGAATAAAACAGAATAGAATAGCCCTTCATTGTAATTGTACATGTACAACTAAATGATGGCTGCTCCACACCAACTGTGCATGAATAACATGCAACTAGCGAGACAGCAGGAATAAATAACAAACAGGAGAAATGCATACAATCAAGAGGAATATATACAGAACAAAAGGAAGGCAAAGGCAATGGAAAATGCACCAACAGGAAGTAGTGCAAAGCACTAAGGCCAATGATTTTTCAAGCACTTACAAGATGTATTAGAATGGAACATTTTAAAGCTAATATTAAAGTAGATGGTGTGTTTGGCTCCTGAACTTAGACTGTGGGCTGGTTCCACTCTCTGAAACTAGGAAGCACAAGGAACCTTCACTGTGGGAGTGAAATGCTTTTAGATATGATGAGGATGGATCAGGATTCTGTGTGAGAGCACAATTTTGTGTCGTGTTTTTGTGTGTTTGCATGAATTGAAGCTTGTATTGTATTTGCTTCCTGTTACAACTCTTCCTGCAGCATATTGAATCATCATGTTAGAGATTCAGCTGGAGCTTCGTGATACAGGCAAATTATAAAAGTCATAACATTAACAAATGTGTATGCTGCTTTTTTAGTAATACGGAAAAAACTAGTAAAGAATTGATTTCCATATGTATTTCTTGCTGCAAATGTAAGTTTGGAGTCTGTGCTGCGCTTGGGCTTTTACAAGACTGAATCAAAAGGTCAAAGGTTTATTTACAAATCTGGAGAATCTGTAGGGGAATACTAAGTTGTATTGGCTGGGAGGTAGCTGAGTCGGAGATGAGGGTCTGGAGTAAGGAGCAGGGAAAAGGTTGGCAAGGC
>NC_140571.1:43574655-43717155 GCF_057381845.1 Rhamphochromis longiceps | reverse complement strand
TGCTGCCGCGTTTTATGATCCTGCCAGCACTTCCTCGCCTCTGCCCCCGTTTCTCCCTCCTCACATTTCCAGTTTCTGTCTCTTTCTGTGGCGTGTGCATGCGTGTGGAGGGAGTGGCTACTCCTTCTGCTCAATCAACCAGCACACCTGAGCCTCATCCTCTGATTAAAACTGCTGCATTTATACCCTCTTTTTGTTCTCTCTGGTTGTTCAGTTTCCAAAGTGGTTCAAACACTACAGTGTGCACGTGCACGGGCACGGTGTGCTCCTAAGCAGTCTGGCTCTTTTGTAAGTTTTGTCTCCTGTGCGTCAGGTCAATTTATTTGTTTGTATGCCAGCTGCCCAGCTCTCAGAGCCAACTAATCCCAGAGTTTTTCTGCCAATCTCACACTCTTTCCTTGCCAGTTATGATTCCACCACGAGTTAGCTGCTCAGGACTTCCTGTCCCTCCATTCCTCGCCAGAATACCTCTCCAAGCAAATGCTGATTGTGATTCCAATAACCCCCCCATCCATATCTACTGCTGTTTCTGCATGGCTGCTGGCTTCACCAGCCCTAAGAGCTTTTCTAGCTGATATCTTTCTGGTTTATTTCTGTATTATCTCAATACTTGGAGATCCTACATGACTGACAGGTTCAATATTTGATTTTCTCATTGGCTCTTGTTCTCTTTTAGGCCACTGAAACGGGATAAGAGTAGCTCATGCTACCACTGTGTATGCATACCTGCTACACTACCAGCAGCTGTCTCATTTAGAGCGTGTCTGTTACTAAAACACAGGCCTTTGAAAAATGTGACATTTTAACCATGAAAATGTGTGACTGGAAAGCTTCACATCACAAATTCACATTTCCAGATTAAAATGCTATTTGGGGAGTCTGCAAGAGTAGCATTGCATGATTCACAGTTCAAAAACATGAAGGCTCGGGGTGTGACCCTTCACTTCATCCGCTAATTTATAGCCACCCTCTTGTTTAAATTAGCTCACTTTTGATTGGCTGCCCCTCAGAAGCTTTAAACAACAGGGAGCGACAACAGAGAGAGCAACTTATTGTGTTTATATGAAAGGAAGAAATAAAATGTGCATTTATGGGCTAAAGGAAGAGAAAAGGTTCCTGAGAATGCAGCAAAATAGTTGGAAACCATGGAATCTGTCGCGAAATCAATCAATGCAGAGCAGTGTCACAAACCACGGAGGCCCCAGAAAAGTGCAATCAAACGATGAGTTTATTAACAGCCCGGAGAAAACATCAACATATGTCTTCTGACCAAAATACATGTTGTGGATACTTATACAGCAGTGGGGTACACGCCCCCCCATGGCGTCAATGACAGATTAAAATAGGTTCCAGACATTAGTCACAGTTAATCGTACATCTTTAATAGCTATAAGCAGACATAGAACTTCTCTTTTCTATAACACCTTCCATACAAGGTAATACACTTCAAGCCCTCAGGGTCTCTGAGGCTAATTATTGACTCTGGTCGTCTGTTACCAAGTAGAATAAAATATAGTGAGACACCAAATGAGTTGAGGCCTCAGGCCGGACACATTCCTAGATTATATGTATTATATGTACTGTAAGCATGCAGTTATCCTTCTATGTTCTAGTTTCCCTCAGCATGGATCACCTGGACAGTCACGCCAGTGAAGCTTAAAACCCTTAATGAACTGAACATCAACTCAAAATAGGCACAGATAGGCAATGTGTATAAAATACTTCTGACCGTACCTGTAATAAAAGTTAACATAATGGAAGGATCCTCAAATGGACATCTTCAATAAACAGCTGTAATGCAGTATCAATACTGTGAGAAATATTATTAGATGAAATAATGCTGTAAAGAATGTTATTAATGCAGTTATAATGATGCAGATTATATGGCAGCAATAAAAGAATTTCTGTATCTCCACAAATCTCAGACAAATATTTAAAAACATCCAGTAGAATATTTATTGAATATTATTTGTATTATTAAGAAACAAAACAACCACAAAACATGAAAAAATATTTTATATATATCTCACTCTAAATGCTCTCACACACACACAGGCATTTATTTCTACACCGAAGTGCTTTCTGTTTAAAATTCACACAATCACACTCCAGTAAGCAGCTCAGAGTAATTGTGGGTTCAGTATCTTGCACACGGGTACATTGGCATGCAGGCTGTAGCAGCCAAGGTTCAAACAACCAGTCTTCTGATTGGTAGATGACCTGCTGTGTCTCGTTACTTACAGTCACCCTATACTGGACCTGGTATTCCCACGCGGTTCCCCATCCAAGTACTAACTTCAAAGATCAGACGAGATCAGGCATGCTCAGGGTGCCACCCTGAGCATGAGGAGGCCTGAGGAGGCCATCCATATAAAACATATCTATCACAATTTAATACTAAAACCACATAATAAGGTGTTTTAAAAAACAAAATACGGCAGAAATGTTTAAGCATTTCCCCCAGTACCAGTCTAATATTTGTCAAACTGGCCATTTCCCCCCTTACTGCTCCAGTAGAGCCATACTGGACCCCATTCGAGAGACTATTTCAGCATGTGAAGCTTAGTTTCACAACTCTGACTTCCCCCTCTGGAGATTTTCTGCCTCTTTCTGATATTAAACCACCTCATTAGCACATTTTATCATTTAAGACTTATGAAACTGACCAGCTGTAGAGACTTCCTGTGAATTTCTCCTGAAACTAACATCACTTTCATGGCTTCTCCTCTCGGGAATGGTTCACCTACTTTACTTGTTGTTAAGCAGAGAAGAAGGCAGCTACCTTGTAAAAATTTCTGATGATTCTGCACTGTCTCTCTCCTTCAGGGACCACAACACTGCAGCTGAAGCGCTGTAATGATCCTGGATCATGTAAGGACTGAGGCACACCGTCACCGCCGGCTTAGGTAAGATGTAAACAATGAGACGATTATTTTGTAGCCAGTAGATTTTCTTCGATCTGAAAACAGTTTTCAGTCCTTTCATACCATCCTTTGATTCGGAGTCTCTGACCGTTGGTTTATCTGCTGGGTTCATAACTTAATGGTGAGGCTCAAAACAGCCGAGCAACTTAATTAACATCTGCTCCAAGATTATTGGAAGGAAACAGAGGGATTTGGGATCTTTTCACGACTAGCGAATCTCATGAAGAGTGAAACGGATACTCAGTCTACCCAGAGCATCTTAGTGAGGTTTATATTTCATAACCTGCAGACGACTCATCCCTCTGCAATATGCCAATTTTATACCCCTTCTCCTTCTTTCTGAGACTTTCAACAAGTGCTCAAGGAAGTTCTCATTTATGCCGAGTGCCTTTTAGCTTATTTTACTCAGTCCAACTGACCACAGACCACCTCAGCTGCTTCAGGTCATAGGTTGTATTACACGGTGGCTGTAACTACAACAGTAAATCTGCATGGGTTTCCTCCTACATGTGCATTAGGTTAACTGGTAATTCTACATTAACCATGGGTGTGTACTGAATAAAAAGCTGTATAATAACATGCTGACAAAAGTGCTGCATACACACCAGTCCAACGTGTGAGAACATGACCCGCGGGCTCTCTTGGTTTTCCTTCTTCTTGCAGCCAGCAGGGTCACCCTCGTTCCCTGCTGGCCACTAATAATGATGCAGTTTCAGGAATATTCTGCACTGTCTTTGCCTTTGAGGCTCCACCTTTGTATACAGCCTGGTTCAGGTTAGATGATTGTGGAGGCCAAGTGATTGAGGTACCAGCCTCAGACATCAATGAATAACTTAGATTCATCACAGCTGACTGGCTGACCTCCGCGTCTCAAAGTAATAATGGACTTTTGTTTCTCTTGAGTGGCCATTAGCATAAAATAGATCTCTACAGTGTTTGAACAGGACTATGTTCTCTATAATAAACACTACCAGTGCACACTTTGTCTCACAGTGTATTCTATATAATTAAGGCTGTTATGTGTATATATGCATTCATACAAACAAGTGAGGCTTCACCCATACACTACATACATCCAAAGGGTATAGCCTATCCATAATCTGACTGAACACACACATTAACTCTCAGGGAGACTGGCTGCCGTCACACATGGAGATGGTTAAGACTGATAGGTTTTCTTCATTACACATATCAACAGTGTTTGCAGTATATAGCAGCCAGCCTTTTAAAGTGGCCAGCCTGCAGGGTTTGATGGTGACAACACTATCCTGCCAAACTAATTACAGACATGACGGAGTCTCAGCTAAAAGCTCTTTAAACCAGCATACACAGCTAAAACAACAAATACATAAAAGAGCCAACAAAATTTTTGTCAACAAATTCTGCAAAATGACGTAAACACAAAGCGTGGAATCCCCCGTTCACACGACAGCACGTACAGTAACAGCTTTACATCTCACAGAGTCGACAACTGCAAGTTTCGTCACACTCTGACCAACATTCACTGAACCAGCAGCAAAAGACGACCAAAACTATGTTTTACAGCAATATGACTTTTCTCTTACCTTGCATCCAAAGTATATTTCCACTGCTACCTGCTACATTCATCCATAAAATAATAAATAAATAAATAAATTACCATTTTCTGAAAGGTTACAGAGATCTGCTCCACGTTTCCTGCTTTGCAATTAGTGATTGGTGGGATTGACGTAAACACAGGGATGTTACCGTGATTCTGTTGGCTCAAATGAATAAAAGGAAGGGTCAGTCATGCTAACGGGCCACAAGAAGCTGAACTTACTGCTCCACACGAGTTAAGGTCTCAGACACTGATTTTGCTAAGACAAACCTCATTATTCATGTGTGCAAGTGATTCCTCAAAAACAAATGTAAATCATTTCTGCTATTCAATACCAAAATAACAATAACAATAACAATAATAATCAAATGTGTCTGGTTATGTCTTGACTGAAACCTTTATCTGTGCAAAGACCGATCAAAGACAGCAAAGTCCAAATGTTGTTTCAGGATTCTTTGAGTTTATTGTTCACTGCAGCATGTTGTTAAAGGGGTTTGTGCTATAAAATAAAGGAACAAAACAGAAATGTAGAAATCTTAGATTTTGTGTTACTTTGACACAGCATCGGTGTAATATTTACGCCTCTGAGTAATCTCACAAACGGCAGCTTTATTCTGATACCAGGACTGTTGAGTTTGTAATTGCAGAGAAACACTCTCTTCATTTTGGGCAGGAACCCCAGAAACGACCCTTAACAGAGGAATTATTTCAATGAGGCTTTTTTCATGTCATGTCATTAAGCCTATGTGTGAAGTATAGTTTAGAGTAAAGTGTGAGGCTAAGAGAGAAAACTGTCTGTATACATGTATGCTGACAACTGCACTCCTGTCCTGGAGATACATGCTTGACCCTCGGCACCTCACAGCTCACCTCCTACTCAAAGCTGCCAGCAGCTCCTCGCTCTCTATGCAAAATAAAGAATGTCGTTCCACCGAGGCTCAAACAGGTGCTTCATCTCATCGCTGCTCCTGTGCTGCCTGGGAAGGAGAAGGCTGATAACAGGACATGCAGGGCTGCTGTTTGGGATTTCTGCTCTATCTGGAGGCAGGTTTAAGAAACACACTCATTAGCATGCTAAGCTGGGAGACCATCCATGGCTTCTATACCTCAATAATCCTGTCTAAAAAGAACAAAATCCCTTCCAGCTCATTCACTTTCTTTTCCAGCACTCTCTTCAGCACCGGTCACTACCTGACCTTTTTCCTTTTAGCACATTTCTGAGGTATAACATTGCAATTCTGGGCAACCTGGTGAAGAATATCCATCTTCCTCACGATGCGACAAAAAGTCAAAATGAGATTAAAATTTCTGGTGCATTCCTCCTCCACCACTGACAGTCCAAACTGAAATCTGAAAATGTGCCATTGTTTCCACGCGGGTGTGTTCTGGGTAGATCAGTTTTGCATTCATCATTCTAAATGTCATCAAACAAACTTCAGGCATGTTCAATATATTATATTTAGTCACATAAACACTGATTAGATCCGTTCACTGTACACAAACAGGGCTTAACAAGCCACTGTGGCCGTGTTTGCTGTCATCCACCCTTTGATTGATCTGCGAACACACCGAGTAACACGTCATGCCAACCAGAGCCAACGGACAAGTGCATGCACTGTAAATGTGTCTAAAGTTAGGCAGCTTTCAAGGCTGAATTACAGGAAAATATTATTTGTTGCCTAAATTTGCATCAAGTTATTGTTAATGATGCGTCCAACAAGGATTCGACTGCTGTCTGGTTAACAAGTTTTAACCAGTGTGGGATTTATTTGAATGCTTCGATTAGTTGTTGAGTTTGTACTAAAACGCTGTAAACAGAACCTTCTGTGCACATTTGTATTTAAATGTTACACTATTGACCAACACCATAAATATATACAGTATGTTTGTAAGTATTTATATGCACGCAGCTATAAGTATTAGTGTTGTCCATACATCTCCTTGTGTCAGAGGCAGCCATGTATAACATGCATGTACGTATGTACTGTATATACTTATTGTGATGGTGTAACTGTATTATCATTCAGCGTCTCTGTGTTTGACAGTTTGTGGGGAAGTAGGTGCAGGTTTTTCCTTTTGCTTTAATCAGACACGACTGCAGCCTTTTAGTGGACTGATAGGCCGACGTTACACTGACACAGCTGCAGGAAGATGAAAGCTTTTATATTGGTGTTATAGAGTGAAGCGTTTACACCGTTTCATTATCAGGCTACAGCCCAGACCCTCTCAAACCGCCTTCAGAGGTTCAGTCGGTCTTCAATGATTCTTGGATGTTTTCATGCTCAGCTTCTCCATCCTCCCAGGACATGTGATGGATCTCAGTGTAACTGAGTTACTTACTGGATATGGTTTAAATTGAATAGGAAGTTAATTTTCTCCTCACTTTATTTATGTCAGTTTCATCAATGAAATATTTGTGCAGTCCATGTTTATTTGTCTCTTTTCTGTCCTGAACTTTGCTGTTTTTAAGACAATAAGAGTTGCAGGACAGTGTGCTACTGCTGGAGTTACTACTGCTCATTTAAAAACATCTAACAAACTGCACTAAGTTTCTCTTTGTTAACTATGGGTGGCTGTAGCTCAGGTGGCAGAGCAGGTCAGCCACTAATCAGAAGGTCGGTGGTTCGATCCCAGGCTGCATCCTGGCTGCATGCCAAATATCCTTGGGCAAGATACTGACCCCGTGTTTGCCTACTGGTGGTGGTCAGAGGGCCCGGTGGCGCCTGTGTCCGGCAGCCTCGCCTTTGTCAGTGCGCCCCAGGGCAGCTGTGGCTACAATGTAGCTTGCTATCGCCAGTGTGTGAATGTGTGTATGAATGGGTGAATGACTGAATGTAGTGTAAAGCGCTTTGGGGTCCTATGGACTAGAAAAGCGCTATACAAATGCAGGCCATTTAACTATTTAGTCATTATTTTGTAGAAGCAAGAACTAAATATTTAACAGAGTGCATTTCCTTAAGCAAATAACTAACATGTTTGCAAGTGCTTAGAGCGTTTTTAATAAAAATAAAATAAGTCTATAAAGAAATATCAAGAAAGTCAAAAAGTAAAACAGTTCTTTGTCTATTAATTGATGTTACGTCTTCTCCCTGCAAACAGAGACAAACACACCCGAGCTCCTCAATGCAGCCACTCACTCAGTGTATTTATTTAATTTATTTTAATGCATTTACTTTGAAAAGAGTTTTTCTTTGCCATAATCCAGTTCTGCTTAAAGATGTTCAAGGTAAACAAACAGTGCTTTGTGAAACGGATGGATTTAGACATTTATTTTACCCACAGTCAAAGTTCATCTTTGTGGAACTTCCCCCGAGCTGCTGTTGATGCTACAAGACAACGTTTTTCCAGGGGGCAGTGAGCGGTTTGGCAGAACCTGCATAAAACAGAAGTTAAATGTGGAGAAAGACTGTGTGAGTTTGGAAAAAGCACATTTTGTTCTGCACTTTGGATTTGGACAGCTGCCAACCCAGGTAAGCCTCACCTTGGCCCCAATGCTAGTTACATTTGTATGCACATGTGTGTTGGACTAAATATGTATTTATTCCTTTGGAGATCCGAGCGATAGGGGAGTGAACTGTGTGTTAAAACCTTATGAGTGCATTTGTTATGTAAGAAGAGTACAAACTGTAAAAGACTGAACATTTTCTATTGACACTGGAAAAAGACTTTAAAAAGCCCCTATGAGATCCAGTTTTGAGGCATTTTTTCGGCCGATGTATATGCAAAACGAAACATGAAAACAAGATAATATGAGAACCTTTTTTAAAAAATCCCTGCACATTGATGTTGTGAACATGTTTTCTTATCATGTTCACCTTCAGGGCAGCAGTAAATGTTACCAGAGTGCTGAAGATTGATGTAAGCTCTTCATCTTAGCAAACTGAAGCCCTGCTGTCATCATCAGGAGGCAAAAACGATGTATTAAAGACTGTGGGGAAAATGATCCTAATGCTCGCTTCACTTTCGAGCTATGAAAATCATTTTGTGATAAATTAATGGATTAAATCGCAGGTTTTAATCTTATGATGACCAGATTTTTTAAAATAAGCACTATGCTGTATTAAATAAGAGTAAAATAGAAGCATAGTATGATTTTGGGACTTGGATGAGCAGTTTGCACATGAGCTGCTTCTCAGTCATAGAAACCACTCGCTCCTCAGAGCTCAAAAAAATCAGATGGGTGTCACAGATATCCAGTCAATCACAGTCAGTTTCACTGATTATAGGTTATAGTTTGTAATACCTGCTATTTGATAAAGTCCCTGCTTTATTCTCCGTGTGGGTGACAGTCTGTGAATTTCACAAAGACTAAAGGTTTTTGAAGAAAGTCTAAATAGCCTGGTGCCATTTGTGCTGGTAGCAGTGGCATGTACAAAGCTGGCAATAACAAGACAGAAAAGGTTGAGCCAATTAAAACTACAGCTGTGTGTCTTGTCTCTCTACTAGCTGCTCATATGAACTTTACCGTTAAACTAAACTTTACTGAGGTCTATAAGCCAACCAGTATTTTCACCTCATAATTAAGTCCACTTTTATCAAAAGGGCAATTTGTGAAATAGTTACATTTAATCCTTTGATTCGTGTTTCTGAGAACAGATTCATCCTCTTAGTCTTGTGTAACAGTTCAACATTGGTCCTGATTTTGACAAGCCGATATGAAAGTAGAGTTTCCACTTTAAAAGGCGAAAAAAGGAAACTGCCAGTAGTTGGAATAATTTTACCACTGAAGCCACAGACCGCAGTTTGAGTCCCGCATCAAACTGATTTCATATTTCCATTATTTTAATTGCATCACTAACAAAAGAATGTAACCACTTTTTAAAGAACAGTTTGGTTGCCAGGGTGATGCGTCTCCCCTGACGAATCTAGACAACTATCACAGCACTGCCATAGTTCAGTGCCATAGTTGGATTTCACTATTACAAAAAGCTCTGTCTAATAATTATTATTACTTTATTTGAGCAGTTGTTAAAGTAATAATGCAGACATGCTACAGGCACAAAGGACGTTTGCTACTGAAAGCTTTAAAGCTGAATATGTATCTATGTACCTGAACAAACAGACTGTGTTTTGTGTTTTATGTTTTGCCACGAGTTCAGGTTACCAGTACCTGTTTCCTGACCTTTTCAAAAGGTTGAGATCCAGTGGTTCAGTCCACACAAGTGTGCAACGGTCAGTTTTTTCATCAGCTCAAAACTCAGCAAACAAAAATGTACCTGTACCCCACTTTGAGGCCGGTCACAACAACTGTGACTGCTTATTCATTAAACTACAGCTATAAGACTGTTAACACAATGTTCTCAGTGTTGTCTTCCTCACTTTCATGGCAGGTAATCTGTGGTTGGGTTTTACTGGTGGAAAAAGCTCTGTTTATTACTTTAATAGATCACAGGTCTTTGAACACGGTCCCATTTTAGTTAAAATACAAAAACAAATCAGCAATTTGAACTAGAAATCAGAATAATAATACACTGAATTTCCACCTGTCTCTATTATCCAGGAGAAATCACTTGTCTTCCTGCCTTCAGTAAAAGCATGCTTTGTTCGGTTGAGATCAGGTGACTGACATAATAAGTCCTCGCTGTGATTTTTTTATTTTCGTTTTCCAGCCCAGGATGATGTCTTCGTTTGGAATTTGAAATCAAATTCAGATTATATCTCTTACTTTTGTCATGAAATAACACAGGATGAGGCCTTGTCTGCTCATGTTTGTCAATTTTCAATTTAGACTTCAATCCCTAACAGTTTATGCAAAAACGTTTTTTAAAAAAACACCCTTAAATTAAAGAGCCTGCATTTCAATTACATATTAATTGTTTGATTTAAAATCCTCTGTGGTCATGTACACAGTTAAAATGAGAAAAATTCAGCCTTTTTCCTACAATTATGAACCTTTATTCTGCACACTCTAGGCTCTAATCTCGTGGCAACGATTCTAATTCACACGTTTCTTCTGCTTGCCTTGTGCGTATCATTGTACTTCTTACTAATTGGTGTGCTTTCAAGCATCATAATATGAGGAAAACAGATCATATGTGGCTTGAAGTGTCCCCGGCTAAGCTGAAAGAATCACAGATCAGATGCACCTGAATGAACTTGATAAAGTCTAAAAAAGGGATAAACTGATCTACTCTCTTGCAGCTCAGCTCTGACTTCCAACACACGGCTTTGCATCTCATCAGCGGCCAAAAAACAAGGCTGTCTTAGTGGATAATTAAGAAAGAAGATTCTCACAGTCACTTGGTCCGTTAATGATTTTAAAGACTTGCGCTGGCTTTCTCGCCTTCATCCCGTTTCCTGTCCTCAAAAAGTTTGCAGCAGCTAAAAACTTTGATGAAAAAAATGCTAAACTCATCTGGAGCCAGCTCTAATTCATACTTGGCTAACCATCTGACTTCGTTTTCTCTCTGCCTGCCACCATATCACCTCACTCCCACACAGCTCCTATGAAGCAGCAATTAGCAGCACCTCTGCCTGTAATTGGCTCAAAGAGCTCTGTTGGCCTAAATTCCAGTAGACAAAACCTCTCTGTCACGCACAAATGCAGACACTAAATTATTCCAAAGGATTAGAATGAAAAAGGATTTCCTAATATGTAAAGTTGCTCTCTGATAATCACATTCATCCACATCTATTGCCACTTCTGAGAATGATAGAATGTTAATACATTTAAATAGAAACTTTTCCATTTAAAGTGCTGCTGCTCCACCAGGAATCTATTTTCACCTACTCAGCATGCATACTTATCAACCTTTAAGGCCCTTTATTTCTGCAAACACCTGTATGCTGACAATTCAAACTAAATGTAATGAAAGATGTCTGTAATCAAAGATGTACCCATCTCCTAGCAGCTGTTTCCAACCATGAGAAGGTGGATACAAAGGGACTGACGCGGTCACCAGCTATTCATAGGTAGGCTATGACATTTAAACAACTGGCGGAAGGGGCTACATGAATAGGATGAGGGACCTATGGATTCTTCAATACCCAACATCCACAATGACGGCGAAACAACTAGTACCTCAGTGTTCCAACATTCGAAGGGACTGCTCTCACAGCTAGAGATTGACGAGGTACAACATAAATGCTACGGCAAGGGGGAGTCAGGACGCCAGGTCAGGGGGGAGATATCATCACCCCCACCCGAGATTGGGTACAAAGCCCCAAGTGCGATAGGAGAAGGATCGCTGAGTGCGAGAGGAACTGACCTGAAAGATAGGATCATGGCCAAGCTTGAAACCTGGATCCCCCGTAGCCGGTTACCAAGATTACGTGAAGTACCCTCAGAAGGTCTGCTAGATGATGTTAATGCAGCACTACGGGCAATACCTACAACCACGATTACCGATTACTAACAAGCTGATCTACAATACGGCAGCAGTGATCAGTGAGATGCTTGGCTACAAGTTGAACAGCCACAAGGGGCAGTACCCTCCATGGAGAAGGAGGCTAGAGGCTAAGATCAAGGTAGCACGGAGGGAGGTTAGCCAACTAACGGAGTTGCAGAAAGGTGCGACAAATAAGGTGCCTAAGAAATACAGCAAGCTGTCCATACCTGAGGCCTTGGAAACTGCCAAGCAAAGACTCATAGCCTTGGCCAGCCGCTTGAGGAGGTACACCAGAGAGATAGAAGGCAGGAAAATAAACCAGCTGTTCTCCACAGAACCAGCAAAGGTGTACTCTCAGTGGCAAGGGAACAATAAGAGAACAGCACCACCAAGGCTGGAGACGGAGCAATACTGGAAGAGCATATGGGAGAAGGATGCAACCCATAACGGCAATGCTCAGTGGCTAGAGGATCTGAGGGCAGACCACAGCGACCTCCCTGAACAGGGTCCAGTAACCATCACAGTGGCAGATATCCAAGAAAGGGTCTCCAGTATGAAGAGTTGGACAGCACCAGGGCCCGACATGGTTCACGCCTACTGGCTGAAGAAGCTGACTGCACTCCACGAGCGTCTGGCAGCACAAATGAACCAGCTGCTAGTTAACGAGAGACACCCGGAATGGCTAACTGAAGGCCGGACGGTCCTGATCCCCAAGGACCCCAAGAAGGGACCGGTCCCCTCCAACTACCGACCAATAACCTGCCTCAGCACCACGTGGAAGCTCCTGTCAGGCATCATATCGGCTAAGATGAACAGGCACATGGGTCAATACATGAGCGGGACACAGAAAGGAATTGGCAAGAATACCAGAGGCGCAAAACACCAGCTACTGGTAGACAGAACAATCAGCCGAGACTGCAAGACCAGACTGACCAACCTGTGCACTGCCTGGATTGATTACAAGAAGGCCTATGACTCAATGCCCCACAGCTGGATACTGGAATGCCTAGAATTGTACAAGATCAATGGGACCCTAAGAGCCTTCATCAGGAACTCAATGGGGATGTGGCATACAACACTAGAGGCCAACTCCAAGCCCATAGCACAAGTCACCATCAAGTGCGGGATCTACCAAGGAGATGCTCTGTCCCCACTGCTGTTCTGCATAGGCCTGAACCCCCTCAGTGAGATAATTGACAAGACTGGCTACGGATACCGACTACGGAACGGAGCAGTTGTCAGCCACCTCCTGTACATGGATGACATCAAGCTGTATGCCAAGAGTGAACGAGACATCGATTCACTGATCCACACTACCAGGCTATACAGCAATGACATTGGAATGTCGTTCGGACTGGAGAAGTGTAGTCGGATGGTAACAAAGAGAGGGAAGGTAGTCAGAACTGAGGGGATTGAACTACCAGAAGGCAACATTGCAGACATAGAGGACAGTTACAAGTACTTGGGGATCCCGCAGGCAAATGGGAACCATGAAGAGGCCGCTAGAAAGGCTGCAACCACCAAGTACCTGCAGAGAGGGTCAGGCAAGTCCTGAGGAGTCAGCTGAACGGTAAGAACAAGATCCGGGCCATCAACACGCACGCCATGCCCGTGATCAGGTACCCTGCTGGGGTAATAGGCTGGCCAAAGGAGGAGATAGAAGCCACTGACATCAAGACAAGAAAGCTCCTTACCATGCATGGAGGGTTTCACCCCAAGTCCAGCACCCTGAGGCTGTACGCTAAGCGGAAGGAAGGGGACCGGGGACTGGTGAGTGTCAGCACCACAGTCCAGGATGAGACAACGAACATCCAAGAATACATTGGGAAGATGGCCCCAACTGACCGAGTGCTCAGTGAATACCTCAGGCAGCAGAAACCCAAGAAAGAGGAGGGAGACGAGGAACCATCATGGAAGGACAGGCCCCTGCACGGTATGTACCACCGGCAGATAGAGGAGGTGGCTGATATCCAGAAATCCTACCAGTGGCTGGACAAAGCTGGACTGAAAGACAGCACAGAGGCACTAATCATGGCAGCACAAGAACAAGCTCTGAGTACAAGATCCATAGAGGCTGGGGTCTATCACACCAGGCAAGACCCCAGGTGCAGGCTGTGTAAAGATGCCCCAGAGACAATCCAGCACATAACAGCAGGGTGCAAGATGCTAGTAGGCAAGGCATACATGGAACGCCATAATCAAGTGGCCGGCATAGTGTACAGGAACATCTGTGCCGAGTATAACCTGGAAGTCCCGAGGTCAAAATGGGAGATGCCCCCAAGGGTGGTGGAGAATGACCGAGCTAAGATCCTGTGGGACTTCCAGATACAGACGGACAAAATGGTGGTGGCTAACCAACCGGACATAGTGGTGGTAGACAAACAGAAGAAGACGGCCGTAGTGATCGATGTAGCGGTTCCGAATGACAGCAATATCAGGAAGAAGGAACACGAGAAGCTGGAGAAATACCAAGGGCTCAGAGAAGAGCTCGAGAGGATGTGGAGGGTGAAGGTAACGGTGGTCCCCGTGGTAATCGGAACACTAGGTGCGGTGACTCCCAAGCTAGGCGAGTGGCTCCAGCAGATCCCGGGAACAACATCGGAGATGAAGAGCGCAGTCCTGGGAACAGCTAAGATACTGCGCAGGACCCTCAAGCTCCCAGGCCTCTGGTAGAGGACCCGAGCTTGAAGGATTGACCGCCCACAGGGGCGAGTGGGGATTTTTTTTTGTTTATTATATGTATATACTTCTACACAGCACGCCCATGCGGGCGGTTTATCCTTCAAGCTCGGGTCCTCTACCAGAGGCCTGGGAGCTTGAGGGTCCTGCGCAGTATCTTAGCTGTTCCCAGGACTGCGCTCTTCTGGACAGAGATCTCCGATGTTGTTGCTGGAGCACCAATTCCTCTGACATCGTCTTATCAATCGTTAGCTTACTATGCAAACATGACAAGTGAAATCTCCCGCAGCTTAAACATGTGAGAGGTTGATCGCGCAGAGAATCGCTGAGCGTTATGTGAGTGCGTGTGTAAAAGCAGCAGGATATATATTTCAGTTCTGCTGAGCCAAATAAGACCGGTCAGGGTGAAGAAGTGACAGCCAAAGAAAAGTTTACCACAAAACGGAGAAGTTATGACAAATCAGACTATAAGGCAAAAAGAAAGTGCAGCTTTATGGTTTCATGGACAAAAGAATTTCTGTGGCTGCAATATGACGAGCTAAATAACCAGGGCTGCACATAAGTGGTCCGCAGGTGCGCATTCGCTGTCAAAATAAAAAACACGCACAAGGGTTAGGGTTAAATTTAAAAACTGTACTTTTGAGTTAAAATATATATTTATAATTTTAATAAATGACAAATTAAAAAGGCATGAACATTTTTTTTGTATCGAAAAAATATCGAACCGTGACACCAAAGTATCGAACCGAACCGAACCGTGAATTTTGTGTATCGTTGCACCCCTAGTATATATGTATATATATATATATGTGTATGTATATATGTGTATGTATATATATATATCCAGCATATGGAGATTTGCTGGAAATTGCTGGAAATTCCTAAAGAAGTTTCATTACATGCATTAAAAACAGGAAAAGAGAAGCTCATTGATTCCTCAGTCATGTCTATCTAGGAGCTGAAGCTCTGTGATTGCTTCATGGTCTCCAGCGTGCACCTTTTTCATGCTTTGAGTTCATTTTTTCCAACTTAAAAAATAGACTCGAACTACATAAGAACCATTTAAACTCTATGGAAGCCAATTTCACACTTGGTTACACACATACCTTAAGAACAACAGTTTGAAGCACAGCGTCAGAGGAGTTATGCATTCAAAAGACACACAAGAATTAAACCGTACTGTACGTGAATGCGAGCACGCTCTATTTCAAATAAATGTGCACAGTATAGTAAAGCTTTCCACGTATGAAAAATGTGAGATAAATACGACTATGAAAGTGCACTGAATGCAGATTTAAATGACCGAGCCTATTGTAATATAATGAATCGATGTGACATTTAGCATGTTTCAGCCTTACATTAAATTCCCTATTATTTGATAGCATGCAGTGTAATAGTGAAGGTGTGGGAGGGAATCTGAGCAGAGACAAAGGGTGAAAGCACACTGCAGTAATTCTGTGCTGTGCATTTGTCAAGGCAGCAGTCTGTTGTAGCTGCTGCTGAATGTGATTGACTTGTTCTTCCCCATTTTCATTATTCGTAAGAAGGATCATCTCCATGCCATTATGGATTTAGTCATCTGGAAGAGATTCGCTTAGAATGACACAAGTCCTATTTACATGGGCTCCTCTACCAATCCATGCAAACCCTGGGTTGTTTAGCCTATCAGTTGATTTGTGACAGGCAGTACTTCAGTGGGCAGTCAAACTGTGTCCAATTATTATTTCTTTTTCACTAAACCACATCTTAACTACAGTGCAGAGAGACACGAAATCCCATCTGAACACTCGTGCTCCTTAGAGGATAATTCAGCAGTTGAATTGCTGGGTCATTGTGCTGTATTGCTGCAGGTCAGCATGTCAAAACCCAAAAGGATCCAAGTTGACTCTGTCAGCTGTGACATGCCATTGTTACTGGAGAAAAGTGTCTTTTCTAAAGCAGACTGCTGGGGAAAATGTACCGCTCGTCTTTTGGACAGCAGCTGCTCATTAATTGGTGCGAGGGTGTTCTTTCTTTGTCCGGCTCTTTCTGAAAGATGACTCACATTGAAGACAGAATAAGACCTGATGCTGAGCCCATTGATGGCTGTTTGCTGGCTGGAGAAGCTGCCAGCCAATCAGCACAGAAACCATCACATTTCATTGATCACTGCAAAACCTTCATGGCAAGGCCTAGAGGAACTTTTGAGTTTACAGAAAACTCTATTACTAGGACAGATATAGCTCTCACAGCTGGTTGATTCAATACTTTTCTCTCCCTTCTAGGAAAATAGCTAACAAAAACATAAAGTCAGGATGAATGAGGGAATTAGAACCAAACGGGAATTCATGTTGGGCCAATTGCATTTTGATTGAGGCCTAAATAACTTTCCATCTCTTTTAAATCGAGCCGACTGTCCTCAAGGCCTTCTTAGTGTCGTTTTTATTGATTGAGTTTCTTTATTTTATGCATTTTGGATGCCCTTTGTTTTGTTGTTTTGTCTTTACACTCGTCTCAGTAACACCTGTTGTCTGCAGGTACATTTAAAGCACTATTTTTGCTGCTGATTTAAAAAAAAATCAGGTATTACTTGTGCTTTAAGTTTCTTCGTAGTGGAAAATCTTTGAATTTCAAAGGCTCGGTCAACATCTTGTACCCGTTTTCATGTTCCTGAGCAAATATTTTCTATATTTCCCTCACTATGTGCTTACACACTGCTCTGCATTTAATTATTAGTGTTTGTCCTGTCTTTGTCCCATCACTCCCACTGCCCCCATGGCTGCCTCTACAACAAATGTTTATGTCTGTCACGGTCGGACGGCCCTTTCCGGACGACCGTGACGCACTGGGAGCAAGGGACGAGCACGATTGGAAAATTGCACTTTTGAATGGATTGTTGGACTTGTCTGTTTCACTGTAAATAAACGCACTGTGTTTCTGTGAGCAAGAACCGCGCCTGGGTCCCTCTTTTCCGTGACAGAATAATCCCACCACCATGGACCCAGCGGATTCTGCTTCACGCCAGCTGTCTATCCAAGCGGAGGTTTTGGAGCGACACGAGGAAATGCTGAAGCACGTTTCAAAGGAACAAACCGCGCTTCTGCAAGCCATGACAGAGCTTAAAGGTATGTTGATTTCCTCACCTAATACGGCTCCAACGCAGCCCGCCCCTTCGCTGGAAGCCGCGGCAGCCTGTCCGCTTCCTCCTTCACCTCCACCGCGGCAGCGGGAGTACTCACTCCCCGCACCCGAAAAATTTGACGGCGAGTTGGGGAGGAGCCGGGGTTTTTTGACGCAATGCTCTCTTGTGTTTAGACAGCAACCTTGTGCCTTTGCCTCTGATTCTGCTAAAATCGCTTATTTGGTGCAACTTATGACTGGGCGGGCGCTTCAATGGGCTCAGGCAGTTTTAAATACCCAGCCCTCTGTGTCATATGACGTCTTTCTCAGCAAGTTTCGCTGTGTGTTTGATAAAGGCGCTAGCTCGGATGCTGCAGGTCATCGCATGTTTTCTCTGAAGCAAGGTAGGAGGAGTGTTGCTGACTTTTCCGTGGAGTTCTGGATCCTGGCGGAGGAGTCGGGCTGGGAGGAGAAAGCACTGCGTGGAGCCTTCCTCAACAGCCTTAATGAGAATATTAAGCGTGAGTTAGCAACCAAGGAACTGCCTAAAGCTTTGTCTGCTCTAATCAATATGTGTATTGACTTAGACGACCACATGCGGGAGTTCGGCAGAAGAGCCGGGGATGGTCGGCGGCCTGCTGGGGGCACGGGTACATCTAGGGACCTTCCTACTCTGATGTGGAGAAGTGAGGAGGAGGAGCAACACAGGGATGAAGAGCAACCCATGCAGCTCGGCGGAGCCAAGCTTTCCTCCTCTAGACTGGGGCGCAAACAACGGACTGGTGAGTGCTTTCTTTGTGGAAAAAGAGGACATTTTGTTGACTCCTGCCCAGACCGAGTAAAAGAGTCGGCCCGTCAGTAATTGTGGGGATACTGGCGGGCGCCACAACAAAAGTGTTCCCTCACCTCAGCTGCCCTGCTAAATTAATGTCTCACTCCCTCACTCACTCCTGCTGCGCACTCATTGACTCTGGTTCTGAACAAAATTTCCTAGACGAGGAGTTAGCCAACATCTTAGGCCTGCCCCTACTTCCCCTTCCAGAGGTCCTGAAGGTCTCAGCCTTAAATGGCGGCCATCTAGCCTCCGTCACACATCGCACTCAGGAGGTTACACTCATTATTTCGGGAAATCACTCTGAGAAAATCAGTTTGTTGGTATTCAAAGCCCCCCACACCCCACTGGTACTGGGATTTCCTTGGCTCCAACATCACAACCCCCAAATCGACTGGGCCAAAGGGTGTGTAACTGGCTGGAGCACGCGGTGTCATGAACAATGTTTACTTGCCGCTGTCCCGGACAATCCTGGGACCGCCTCTGCGAAAAGCTCCTCACCCCCCGACCTTTCCTTGGTGCCCGCCGACTACCACGACCTCGGCCAGGTATTCAGCAAAAATAAGGCGTTGTCTTTGCCTCCACATCGGCCTTACGACTGTGGAATCTACCTACTCCCAGGCGCTCCCCTGCCAGCAAGTCGGCTCTACAGTCTGTCTAAACCGGAACGCGAGGCCATGGAATGCTACATAACGGAGTCTCTGGTCGCAGGTATTATTCGCCCATCTACTTCGCCTTTGGCAGCAGGATTCTTCTTTGTAAAGAAGAAAGATAAGAGCCTGCATCCCTGCATTGACTTTCGAGGGCTGAACAAGATCACTGTTAGGAATAAATATCCACTCCCCCTGCTGGCCTCAGCATTCGAACTATTACAGGGGGCAGTCCTGTTCACCAAACTGGATCTTCGGAGTGCCTATCATCTGGTTCGCATCCGCAAGGGTGACGAGTGGAAGACGGCTTTCAACACCCACCTGGGGCACTTCGAATACTTAGTGATGCCCTTCGGTCTCACTAATGCCCCCGCGGTCTTCCAGGCCCTGATTAATGATGTGCTCAGGGACTTTATTAACCATTTTGTCTTCGTGTATCTGGATGACATTCTGATTTTTTCCAGGTCGCAGACTGAGCACATCAACCATGTACGTCTGGTTCTACGGCGCCTATTGGAGAACCGCCTTTTTGTGAAAGCGGAGAAATGTGAGTTCCATGTGGAAACTGTTTCTTTTCTGGGTTTCATTGTGGAACAGGGGCGTTTGCGAGCTGACCCGGCCAAAGTCAAAGCCGTAGTGGAATGGCCTATTCCCAAGACCCACAAGGAGGTGCAGAGGTTCCTGGGCTTCGCCAATTTCTACCGCCGCTTTATCAGGGATTTCAGCAAGGTAGCCCTTCCTCTAACCAACCTAACTTCTCCTAAGTTGTCTTTCCAGTGGGCCTCCGCAGCCCAGCAAGCGTTTGATCGGCTCAAGCACCTGTTTTCCTCGGCTCCGGTCCTCGTCCAGGCGGACCTCGGCCGGCCTTTCGTCGTCGAGGTGGACGCGTCCGATTCGGGCGTGGGGGCGGTTCTCTCCCAACGGATCGACGGCAAGTTGCATCCCTGTGCGTTCTTCTCCCGCAGGTTGTCTCAGGCCGAGAGAAATTACGACGTGGGCGACCGGGAGTTGCTCGCCATCAAGTGGGCCCTTGAGGAATGGCGACATTGGCTGGAGGGCACTGAGCAGCCTTTCGTGGTGTGGACGGACCACAAAAATCTGGCGTATCTCCAGGCAGCCAAGCGCCTCAACGCCCGACAAGCCAGGTGGGCCTTATTTTTTACTCGTTTTCACTTCTCCATTACTTACAGGCCCGGTTCTAGGAACACTAAGCCAGACGCGTTGTCGCGCCAGTTCGCACCCGTGACCGATGAGGACGAGAAGGAAAAACCCATCCTGCCCCCCACCTGCATTGTGGGTGCACTAACATGGGAGATTGAAAAGGTGGTCAGGGACGCCCAGCGACAGGAGCCCGACCCTGGCACGGGCCCGAAAGGGAGACTATATGTTCCGGCCACAGCGCGTAGTCAGGTCATTCACTGGGCACATACTGCCAAGTTTTCGTGCCACCCAGGTAAAAATCGCACTGTCTCCTTTCTACGACGTTTGTTTTGGTGGCCCTCTCTTGTTCTCGATGTCCAGAACTATGTTGCAGCATTCCCGGTGTGCGCACGGAACAAAACCACCAACTCGCCTGCTTCTGGCCTCCTGCGACCGTTACCCACTCCAAAACGCCCATGGTCGCACATCGCCCTGGACTTCGTCACCGGCTTGCCTCCCTCTGCAGGTAACACCTCCATTCTAACCATTATTGACCGTTTTTCCAAGGCCGCCCACTTCATTGCTCTGCCCAAGCTCCCTTCTGCCTTGGAGACGGCCCAGTTACTGACGCAGCATGTGTTTCGGCTCCACGGCATACCCCAGGACATCGTTTCCGACCGTGGCCCTCAGTTCACCTCGCGGGTTTGGAAGGAGTTCTGTGCAGAATTGGGAGCTCAGGTCAGTTTGTCCTCCGGGTTCCACCCCCAAACTAATGGTCAGACCGAAAGGGCCAATCAGGAGCTGGAGGCCATGTTGCGTTGCGTCGCATCATCGAACCAAGCGACCTGGAGCGAGCAGTTGGCCTGGGTGGAGTATGCCCACAACGCCAGCACGTCATCAGCGACTGGACTCTCGCCCTTCGAGGCGTCGCTGGGGTATCAACCCCCTCTCCTCTCCATCTCTGAGGGAGAGCTGGCGGTTCCCTCGGTCCAGCACCACCTTAGGCGCTGTCGTCGGGTCTGGCGGGCCACGCGCGCAGCACTCCTGAGAACGGCCGAGCGGAACAAGGCATTGGCGGATCGCCGTCGCACTCCTGCTCCGGATTATCAGGTCGGCCAGCGGGTGTGGCTCTCCAGCAAGCACATCCCTCTTCGGACTGAGTCCAAGAAACTGGCCCCTCGGTCTCTTGGCCCCTTTGCCATCCAGGAGGTCCTGCACCCGGTGACGGTCCGGCTGGCCCTTCCGCCTGCTATGAAGGTACATAACGTCTTCCATGTTTCTCAGGTTAGGCCCGTCCGGACCAGCCCTTTGTGCCCGCCCCCTGGGCCCCCGCCACCCGCCCGGATTATCGACGGCGCCCCGGCGTATTCCATTACTCGCATAATGGATGCCCGGCGCCGCGGTAGGGGCTTTCAGTTTTTGGTGGATTGGGAGGGGTACGGTCCGGAAGAACGTTCTTGGGTGCCGCGGTCTGCCATTCTCGATCATCGCATGGTGAGAGAATTCCGCCGCCGGCATCCGGACAAGTTTGCCAGGTCGCCCGGAGGCTCCCATTAGAGGGGGGGTACTGTCACGGTCGGACGGCCCTTTCCGGACGACCCTGCTTGTGTTTATGTTTTCTGTATATGTGTTTGTTTCTCCCTCCCTGGCCCTCGGGGTTGTTTACGGAAGTGCGCGCCGTGGGAGAGGCGTGTCCTGGCGACTGTCGTCATTGGGAGTCCCTCTTCGCTGTTGCCGGCCCACCTGCAGCTGATTACCTGACCAGTGGTTGGTAATCATTCCTCCAGGCTAGAAAGGGGTATTTAACCTGGACTCACGGCGACAGTCGACGTGGGATTATTACTCCGAACTGGTATAGTCTGTGCGAGCAGTGTGAGTGTGTTATTCGGCTAGCGTGTGGCTAACGCTGGATTTTCCTTCTTCCTCCAGGAGGGGCGAGCGGAGAAGCGAGTTGGGGAGCACACACACTAAGGGAGTTACTACACGGAACGCACTGGGAGCAAGGGACGAGCACGATTGGAAAATTGCACTTTTGAATGGATTGTTGGACTTGTCTGTTTCACTGTAAATAAACGCACTGTGTTTCTGTGAGCAAGAACCGCGCCTGGGTCCCTCTTTTCCGTGACAATGTCAAACGGGAGTTTTTCCTTTCCACTGTCACCACGTGCTCGCTCAAAGCGTGTGGTTTGATTGCTTTCTCTTCATTAAAGTAGGGTCTCTACCCTGCAGTATAAAGTCTCTTGAGGTCATTGCTGTGGTGATCTGTCTGTATATGAATTGAATCGAATTGAATATTTCACACTTATTCTAGTTTTCATCCTATACGACTGAGAGATGCTCAATAAGATATTAACAAAGGTTGGAAGGAGAAGGAACAAGTGAACTAAAAAGCTTCAAAATAAAACACTGAGAAAATAAACAGACAAAAAGTGTGAGGTGCAGAGAGGAGAACAACAAGAGGAACACGGAAAACAGCAACTAGAAATCAAAAATGAAAAGGCTGTAAGCATGGAGCAATGTTTAGGTAGATGATTTGTGTTCAAATAATGTAATAATGCAGGACATGTAATATTTGTTTATAATTTGAAATAATGGCAGCATCGGAGGACAAATAAACACGTGACAGGATCCATTAAGAAGGATTTCTAGTCCATCAGGAGGATGAAGACATGGCTCAAATATTCTCGGGCTGGTAGCAAATTATCTTTAAAGCGAGCAAAGGAAAGAAAACAACCACAAAAAGTAGTTTTCCTAAGAAGTGTCCAGAAGTGAGAGCTGGTAAGAAATAGCTGCTACAGGGAAGCAAGTGAGATGTGGTGAAGAATATCTGTCGTCGCAGTCTGAGAGCGGTGAGTCAGAATGTGGTGATTTTCTGATGAACAGGAACACAATCTGGATGGAAATTGGACGGACGCCTCCATCATCTGCTCTGACTGACTGACAGCCTGCTGGCTCCACTTGGCTCTGGGATTTAGCTTTCTCTGACTCTTGGAGGATTTGTTTGGACGCGGCACCACTGTCTTCGAGGCAGTGCAGCATCATAATCTGTTTTGCATAGAGTACAGCAGAGAGTGACAGGAAGGATGGGAGAGAAGGGGCAATCTAGGGACAGCTTTGCATTTCTTTTCATGAGTTACACAAGAGGGCTGCGGGGCTTTATTGGAAGTACTGAACCAAAGATAACAGTAACATTATTACACAGAAACACACACATACACAAACCATGCGGATGGCTAAATGATCGATGTGGTGATGAGTCTATGGCATCTAAATGCAGATCAATCTTTTACATTTCACAGCTTATATATTTTTGCATGGTTCTTGTTTGAAGAGCTTGACTTTTAGCACAGGCTGAAGAATAATTTTGACATTGCAATATGTAGAACCATCATTCAGTGAGTCTACCAAAGCTCACCCGTTCTCCTACGTGCTTGCTCAGTGTTTAAATAAATGAACCAAATTAGTTTGGTTAGTGCAGGGAGTTTTTAAACTTCTCTCCATCAATCTGTCTTTCTTATTGGTAAACCGATATTATCTGCCAATATTAGACTTTGTTGATCTATTGCTATCAGCATATACACCAATAAATTAAAATTAAAAAGGAAAAGACGGGAGAAACACCCTTCAACTGTGTTACGAAAAATGACATTGCATAGTTTAACCACCAGCATCTTCTCTGCTGGCATGTTTCAAATGCCACAAACACAAAAACATATTTATACACACAAATATAAGTATATGTTGGCCGATGCATTGAAATATCTGATTTTTAAATCACCAAATATTAGCATCGGTCCTAAAACTCTAACATCAGCCAGGCTCTAATAATTTATGTGTCCTTAAAGCAGTCCTTTAATAAAGCCGACACAGGCTGACATTGATGGTGTATAGTAGGTAGATAAGTGTGTGAATGTGTGTGTGACTGAATGCAGCGCAGAGCACTTTGGGACTAAGTAAAGCGCTATACAAATACAGGCCATTTATAGTCAGTGTTGGGAAGGTTACTTTTAAAATGTATTCCATTACAGAATACATGCCCCAAAATGTATTCTGTAACGTATTCCGTTACGTTACTCAGTGACAGTAACGTATTCTGAATACTTTGGATTACTTAATATATTATCATGCTTTTTACAACAACGTGAATGTACTATTGCTGTGTGATTTATTACTATTACTGAAGGTCCGCGACTCCGAACTGTAGTAAAGGGACCTCTGACTAATACGGCGGGGTCCCTGTCGGCTCGTAGCTGAAAAATAGCTCTACTTTGTTGTCTGGGTCAACTTTTCTTGCGAGAGACAGAGAGAGGCGTTGAAAGGCTCCAACGGAACTTATTGTTTTTGGAGGAAAACACGAACACGGCGTACAGTCGAGTCTTAATAGCTTACTTACAGCTGGGCTCGTCAGGCTCTCTTCTTGGCTGAAGTGGTTATTATTATATTTACATGCTTCCAGCTCCCGTTGTTGCTCGATGACAACTCCAACCTTTCCACTCCCCTTTTTCTCCCTCCTTGCGCTCACAGACCCATAACGTGTATGGCAGTCCATTCTCCCTGCAGCACGGACTACACTGCCCATGATGCTACATTCTTTAGAGCTATGCTTGTAGCATTCTGCCTGTTAGCTTAGCACAACAACAACAACAAGGAAAAGGCGCTCTCTCACCCAGGAAACACACAGTCGCAGAGAGAGAGAGAGAGAGAGCGTCGCCCTGTAACCATGGCAACCGTAACGCTGCTGCTGCCTGGAACAACAGAACGTAGCTGTCAAACAAAACCCAAACAGTCCTGACCGGCGACAAAATAAAACAGGAAAGTACCGCAGTGTAATCCATTTATTTCAACAAAGTAACTGTATTCTGAATACCACCTGTTTAAACGGTAACTGTAACGGAATACAGTTACTCATATTTTGTATTCTAAATACGTAACGGCGGTACATGTATTCCGTTACTCTCCAACACTGTTTATAGTGTCATGACATGTGTGGACGTGGCCCCAAGTGCAGATGCAGCAGACTGCCTGACGGCATGCCTTTATTTAAAAGGTGGATCATTCAAAACAAGAGTGAACTAAGGGGAAGCAAACGACAAAATACTAAACATGCTGGGAGAATAGCAGACAACAGGAAACTAAGAGTGTGACGAAACAACAAACAGAAACGAACTGAGGGGATAGACACACACAGAGGCATGCTGGGAAGGTGAACACAGGTGGGGAGAACACACAGGTGCAAACATCTGGTGATACAAGACAGGAGAAAGTAAATGAATGCTAAACACATTAGACACAGAGTTGCTGTTGTATAAAGCAGTGTGAGTGTTGTTTAAGCTGCTCTGACTACTCACAGTAGAATAGAGTTATATAAGAACCAGTAGATTTCTCATTTTATGAAATAAAACAAGAAATAAGATAACAGGAAGGCCTAACAACACGATGAAGGCTAGAGAGGATATCAAGAACATGAGGGGGTGGAAACTGTAGCCAACAAACCTAAAAACTGCAACAAGATAAAAGTATAAAGGAAAACACAAAGGTGAAATACTCACATTTGTAACCAACTAAGAATAAAACATAATAAATGATAAACAGAACTTGGTAGTGGCCAAGCTAAAGAACAAACAACAACGTAGACATCAACTCTAAATGATGCTTTATTTTGCTTATTTGTTTAATACTGTTGCTGGTAGCAGCACAGGTGAGACTTATGTAGCTCCAGAGTATCAAAGCAACCCTGACATGACCTCCCTAAATGCACAATGAAAGATTGCCTGTCTCATGTATTGTGGGCAACCTGTTCTCAGGTCAGTTCATTAGTAACAGATGCACTGTTTATTGAAAGTTAAGTTTTAAGCTGTGTCCATACTGGACGTTCACTTGTTGCACATCGCTTTGAAATTCACAACTGGGTGTTTATGGACATCGCAGGGTTTGGTTGAATTTCCTCGACCCCTCCTATTTACCAGCACCTATTGCTGCTCTCACATCTGTGGAGATGGGAATGACAAACCAGTCCTGCTGTTGTGACAACTGGTGTGTACTGGTACAGCACTGTGCATATGAGATGACAGCAGTTTTAACCAAAAAGCAGCATGTGACACTCTGGAAATGGAAACCGACAGGCTCCGTGTGGTCTACACAGCCACTTCACCACACAAGGCTGTCAGTTATCTAACTTTAGATTCATAATTAACTAAAAGCCACTTTCTCCACTTTGACATTGTCCTTCAAGAGCAGATTTGTGAAGCAGTCAGCCTGGAGCTTTTGATTTTGCTTTATTCCTGATAGATTCATATCCTTTATTGTAAAGAGAAAAACAAACTTCTGTTTTTATATATCTACTACACGGCTTTATGGTTGAAATGGTTTATTCTAAGATAAAAAAGAAACATCTATACAGTATATAGGTACATCAAAAAGCAAGACATAATCCGTAGTACTTGAGTCTGCTCTCTGACTCGAGATGTTTCCTTGGATTACCTCAGATGTGCCACGCTCTCACAGTTTCCCAGAATCTTTGGTCTCACATGAAGGAGTCTTTGCTGTGTAGCTGTCAGCTCTCTGAGCACACTGGAGCTTTGCAAATGCTTGTAAACATGTAAGTTTAACATTTGTTTCTTTTTTCTCTTACAATCAGGATTTTGGCAAATACAGCAACATTATTTTTTTAAAATTGCATCTTCAAAAAAGACCCATCATGGAAACGCAGTCCCCTGCCTGCATGGACCACTGGCAGATAGACTGCGCCTGATACTGAAAAATATATCAACGGCTGGACAAGGTGGACTGAAAAGACGGCACAGGAGGACTAATCTCTGCAGGGCCTTTGTGGCCAAATACAAAGACTACCTGAAGTATCCTGTGAAAGTCTACTAGTAACTATGAATGCAGCATAACAGACAATCCGTACTGCGACCAACACTGAAACCAACCAGCTGATCTACATCACGGCAGCAGTGACTGTTAAGATGCTTGGCTACGAGGTGAACAGCAAGAAGGAGCATGCCCTTCATGGAGAGGGAGACTAGGGGCCAAGATCAAGCCAGCGTGAAGGAAGGTTAGGCAACTATCAGCATTGCAGAAAGATGTAATGAAGAAAGGGATGCCTGGGAAGTGCAGGAAGCTGTCCATGTCCGAGGTCTTGGAAACCGCAAAGCCAAGACTCACAGCCTTGGCTAGCTGCTTGATGAGGTGTTAGAGAGAATAAACCAGCTGTACTCCATTCAACCATCGAAGGTGTACTCTCAGTGGGAGGGGAACAATATGAAAACAGCCTCGAGAAGAAGGAATACTGGAAGAGCATGTGGGAGAAGGCTGCTGTCTATAATGGCATTGCTCAGCGGACCTAAGAGCACACCACAGCAAGCTGCCCGAACAGAGTTCAGTAAGCATTAGAGTCGCAGACAACAACCGGACAGCACCAGGCCGTGACCTGATTCACACCTACTGGCTAAAGAAGCTAATTGCCCTCCATGTGCACCTGGCAGCACAAACGAACCAGCTGCTAATGAGCGAGATTCACCCAGAATGGCTTAATGAAGGCCCGATGGTCCGGGTTCCCAAGGATCCCCAGAACAGACAGGTCCCATCCAACTACCAGCCAATAATAAAAATGGAGGCTGCTGTCAGGTATCATAGCCGCTAAGATGAACAGGCACAGGGGTCGATACGTGAGCAGGGCCCAGAAAGGAACGAACAGGAACAGTCAAAGACATCTGGTAGAGGACCGAAGCTTAAAGATCACACACACATTTTTGCATCATTGTTGTGGCTCATATATTATAGAATCGTGTATTCACAGAGTAAAGTACTGCATCCTTCAGCTGAGGCTGATCATGCCTGTCCTGCTCTGTAACATCCGTTCACCTGACCTCTCATGTATAAGACATGCGGTGTTATTATGATCTGCAACTACTGTGACTTGTTCATTTTTAGTATTAATGTAGTATAGCATTTTATTATTCCCACGTTATTGTGATTTTACAGTGTTTCTTTATTGGCTCAGTGTGTGGGCGCTTTTCAAAAAGCACTCTATAAATAATCATGCTACTTATCATTAACTACAGTCCAAATCTACTGAGTACACCCACAGTGTGTATTCTTGGGCTTCCAGGACCAATTACATCATTTTTGAAGTGAAATGACTGAAATGACAGTCTCATAGCAAAACATGAAAGAGTTCTAGCAAGGTTTGCTTCCGAATACGGAGACAAATTGTCCAATTTTTCCATTACAGTCATTAGGATTCTGAATATGTTTCAGCAGGAAGTGTACTTCATGCCTTTGAAAACAGTGGCAATCATTAAGTCTTCACCGCAATGCTTTTCTAAACCTAACCAAGTAGTTTTATTAGCAGAGCGTTACAAAAGTTCTATGTGGCCCAACCTGTGCTCTCCGTCAGTGACTCACACCAACGCTAACATCTCCTGCTTCGCCCTGTAGAAGTGCAACATCTTGTACCTGGATGCAAAATAATAGATATGAATCTAAACAGAAAATACAATAGAAATAATCAATTTTGTCGATACTTAGAGTAAATGCTTTAAAAGCCAGCAAATGTATGTGCCATGATTTCTGTCTCACTCAATGTGACACAAATTTAAGTCTTGTTTTTAACACAATGCTCAGTTCTTTTCATCAAACGTACAGTTATGCTGTTTTATCTGAAACCTTTCTCGCTCTTCAGGACTTCTTCTTGACTTAGTCAAGTTCTGCTCAGGTGACATGTTAGCTCGTGGAAGCCAAAAACATTGTAATTTCTTTGCTTTCAGAACCTTTCTTGCTTTTTAGACTTGGGTGTTTTGGTTTTTACTTATTTAATTGAGCACTAACATCTGCAGGTTTAGGAAATATCTGAGCTGCTTTAACATCAGTTGTGTGCAAACCCATACAATCTATCAATTGGCTGCAATAAATGTCGAACACTGAGTTACATCTACTGAAGTCTCAAGACGACCACGTACAAGGAGAAGATCACTGATCATCAGTACGTGATAAAGTGAGACCGCCCTCAGTCAGATGTTGCCTCCCTCAGCCTGCTTCTGCTGAAGCTGGAGGTTTCCCCTGATAGAGGCGGTCGTTTCACCTCCCCAGTGTTACCGAGTGCTTATTTAAAGGGAATCAATAGGATTCTGTAGCCAGTCTGTTTTCATTAAGAGTTTTGTAAAGCTGCTCTTGTCTCACAGATGGACAGAAGCTCCTTTGACCTGGGTGCTGTGACACACCAGGCTACAGCTGTGCAAACTTCTATCCTCCCAATGTGGGAGTGTCTATTGTCACTGGAGCAGGCAGGGAAGGAGGTTAAACATGTGCTCACTGAGAGAACATTATTCCTGTTGCATGGTGCAGACAGGAACACGTACCAACATGTGTTGGTTCATCATACAGTGATGAATGGCTTATTATAATTAGTGATAACTTTCATCGCTAATTATGTTTTTGTGTTTCAACCCAGAACAAACTCGGAACTTGTGGACACTCAAGCGCAGTTTCAAACGTCAGCTGGACAGACTTTAATACAAATGTGATAATAATCATGTAATAATCGATCACATTAATCTGAAAGCTGCCTTGATTGACCAGCTGTTGCTGATCTGACCATTGCAGATTACCTCATCATCGCCCGTTTGCACAAGCCGAAGCGAGACGGCTCTTTTAATCCGAACTCATCACACGTGTAAAAATCGTTTTTTTAGCAGACAGAGTTAATGGTGTAAAGACAAAGTCCATCAGGAGGCAAGTCTCGCCACTCAGCGACCATTTTGGAAAAGCCTTGAGGCAAGATTTCAGCAGTCAGTGGGTCATAACTGCATTTATAAAACCTTGAGTAAAAAAAGTTTTATGACTTTGACAAAAAAGGTTTAAAAAGTGTTTCTCCTTGAAAGTACTAATGCAGTACATGGTAAATGGCCTGTATTTGTATAGCACTTCACACAACCAGTCATTCACACACTGGTGATGGCAGCTACATTGTAGCCACAGCCACCCCGGGGCGCACTGACAGAGGCGAGGCTGCCGGACACTGGCGCCACCGGGCCCTCTGACCACCACCAGTAGGCGGTAGGTGAAGTGTCTCATTCAAGGGCACAACGACCGAGACTGTCCAAGCCGGGGCTCGAACCGGCAACCTTCCGATTACAAGGCGAACTCCCAGCTCTTGAGCCACGATCGCCTCATGCATGGAGTTCCACAATGCAGCTTCATTTCCCCTCATCCACTGAATGCATGCTGTGATGTTATAAAAAACAAAAAACAGTAAGTCAAAATAAAATCGAGAAAGTACTCGTTGGTGTGTGGTATGCATCATCTCAACAAGATTATTTTGATTTCTGTATTTTTCCATGTCTTCACATCGTTGGGTTGCTTTCAGGCCAAGTCTGGGACGAACAACATGATTCACTGAGAGCCACGTCTGCTCCTTATGTGTCTGCTGAAGGGACGTTTTTTTAAAAATCGTTATCTTTTCCTCAGCTTAAAACACTAGAAAACCAGAACCATGGTTAACAGGCATCTCTTGGTGTCTTGATGTGGTTGGTTTGGCTTGATGCAGACAGCAAAAGACACTGCGCGTTATCTCTGTAACACCAGAACTGCGGTACAAGAAGCCCCTGGACGAGAGCATGCTGGGATATTGTAAGATATTAACATTGAAAATGAAGGAAATCTGTTATTTGCCTGTGTAAGTCTTTGCTTTTATCTGGCCCTCTGTGTGCGACTTGATTGAGTAATTACAAATCTTGTAGTTTAATACTAGTCAGGATAATATTGATTATCTGTACTATGATGTATGTCATATTTCTTTTAAAAACCAGATGAAACATAATTGCAGGAGGGTTTTTATTAGAAAAAGTAGACTCTGCTCAGATAAGATCATTTCCTCTCATAAGAAGAGCCTGAAGCAGCTGAGAGAGGCTCTGCAGCGAGCACAGTCTGAGCTCCCTTAAAGAAGCATTTTAAAGCTCCGCAGCTCCTGAGAGATGAAGGGAGACACGTGGCAGGTTGACTCCTGTGTTCCTTTACGCTCGGCTTCATTTGAGAATCTAAAAGGAGTGTTTTATTCCGGTGTGATGTGAACATCATCCCTCTCCCTTTCATACAGACATTTTAACATTAGAGTCTGACTGTAGGCTCAGCGGGACGTCAGCGCCGTGAACTTTGCCACAGGAGGTTATGGTTCTGTCAATTTAATTACACGAGACAATGGTGGGTCCAGCAGCCGTCTCCCCACAGTCTGCTGCTGCCTCTGTCAGCAGGAGGAGAGCCCAACGTCTGCCTGGACCACAGCCCTGACATTTAAAAATTCTGTATGGGCACACTCGTGTGTGTGTGTGTGTGTGTGTGTGTGTGTGTGTGTGTGTGTGTGTGTGTGTGTGTGTGTGTGTGGGAAGAAGTGAAGCCTATTCTCTAGGCTAATGAAGAAGGCTGACAGGGTTTTTAGCTTCTGAACTCCGGAGAGGCTGGAGGCTGAACACTGTGACACTAATTGCAGGTATATAGTCACTGAGTGGACCAATCACAGCTCATTATCTGTGCTCGTGTGTGTAGTTGAAGGGCAGTTAAAAGTTGTGGGTACAGATTTTAATAAGTAATGTTTGCAATATGTGTAATATTATTTTTGTTGTTTTTCTCTAATTACAAAAGCATGCAATGAATTGTGTTGCTCCGTGTGCCTCTGCAAGTCACACTTAATCAATCATAAAAACACATAGACATAATTAATGAGAAAGGATGTTCGTTCTCCCTTTAATGTGGTAACAAATATGAAAATAACTAAATGAAATCAGATGTATTTGAATATAAATGTTAATATGACAGACTCTGGCATTTAAAATTTACATATACTAGAATTATGTCACGGACCCAGTTCCAGGGATTCGGGGTCCGTGAGCAGTGTGGACTACTATTGTAGTTATTATTATTATTATTATTATTATTATTATCATTATTATTATCATTATTGTGGTTGTTGTTATTATGGTTGTGTCTGCTGTCCTGTTTTTCCGTGTTGGTGTACTGTCAGGTGTTTAGGGGTGTGTGCTTGTGTATGTGAGGGTGCGGTCGTGGCAGGCACTTTTAGGCCTGGTGGGTGTGGCCCTGCCAGCTGACCGGTCCCACCCAGGAATCCACACACACCTGGCGCCGATCAAGCCTCGTCAGAGGAGCTTCAAAACAGTGTGGCTGAGAGCTCCTCGACGCTGGATCGTTGAGTGACTTCCCGTCAGTCCTAAGTGTATTGTGCAAGGTTAGTGCAAGTCTACTGTTAGGTTTTGTACTCACGGCTGCCTTTGGTATGCGTGTTTCCTCAGGAGGAATTGTGGCGACCAGGAGGCAGCACACGGAGAGTACACAGGGAACGGAGACAGAGCACGGAGCACGGGATTGTCACCACTGTAAATAAACACTGTTGCACTGTAGAGTCCTGCATTTTGGGTCCTCCTTTCCCCACATCCCCACGCTCTGCCAGCGAGACCGTGACAAATTAAAAAGCACAATTTTATTAAAATATGATAACTAGAGTAAATTTATATTCTAGTGGAAATTGAAAGTGAAAAGGTGACATGGTCTCTGTATTTCCATTGTGACTGCTGGAGACGGGGACAGTCTTTGTGAATGTAGCTGCTTTCAGTGCAGAGATGTTTTCCTTTGGCTGTGTCGATATTCAGCACCAAGACTTGACCGTCCTCATCTTAAGAGCAACAAGTTCTGGAGGAGAAAGCTAGAGGTTGATACTGGAGTGGATTAAAAGCAAGAGGACTGCAGGAGAGTGCAGCTATGTGCAGTTTGTTAGGTTTGTGATTTGAACTTTGTCTTTGCTTCACTCACTGATTTGTTTCCCTTTCACTTAGTTTTTCCCACCAAGAGCTGCTGGGTTACCAGTATACTGAAGAGTCCTGCCTATGCAGTGTGTTGCACTGCACAGAGGAGCACAACCCTCTTACTTTTCACTCAGTCTGAAGTGTTTCGCGCTGCGATTTTACTGAAAGAGAACCGAACCCAACAGAGCCTTGGAGGGATGATGTAAGATGCAAACATCTGTATACGTCCTGTTTTCAATTGCACGGTGAGCATTCCAGTTTTTCAAGCTTTTAGTCACATTCCTCCACAGCTGTCAGTACACAATGAAAACGTTTCTCCCCGTCTTCTCTCAGCAGTGGAGCCCCTGTGCAGACCCACACTTCCTCAACACTTCGGTGGGGGTGGGGGTGATATGTGATGGCAGGACTCAGCTTGAAGCTTCAGCAACAGGACTGGCCTGGCCTGGCCTGGCATGGCATGGCCTGGCATGGCCTGGCATGGCCTGCTGTGATCTCCTCTGACCGTGTCCTGCCATCTCTTCTGTCGTAGGTGCGACCCTTTTCGTACAGCTGACTCAACTCAGGAACTAAGTCCGAGTATTTAAGGCTGGAGGACGGGGGGCTGTGGTGCCAGAGAGCATTTTGGATGCTGTGTTTGGGAGCTGCTTACTCCTGCTCTTTGGAGAGGAGTGTGTTTGGTGATTTAGCCTTTTGATTTACTTTTCTGCTTTGTTTTTTACTGGTTATAGCAGTTTGTCAGTCTCTTTTAGTTTAATAAGTAGTACAAATATTAAAGAAAAACCTTTAACACGGACACTTTTTGTTACTTTCCAGATCCCCTGGACCTTTTCAGGGAATGTATCCCTGTCTTCTATACAGCCTGTGGTAGTCCGTGTGACAGAGGTCTTCAGCTGCCTGGGCCCCTCTGTGACTCCAGGTTACTGCATTCCTCGTTTGCTAATCTTTCTTGGTTCAGTAAATCTGAAACCTTTGTTTCCGCCTGATCAGCATTAACTTTCCTTTGTCTGTTTTTCTCAGGAGCCTCATTTGTTCTGGCCAACAATCACATCCTCAAACACGGACTGTGAAGATCTGAATGTGGGAGGTTCCTGTTATGTTAATAAAAACAAGATGCACACTTGATGTCGCCTCACTGATCACTAGTAAAAACAACTCATTCTAATTTGAGGGGGTAGGGACAAATAAGTAAATACTTCAGCCTACTCCTTTTCAAACAAATAATGGAATGATATTTTGTAATGATTGTGAAGGCACATGTTTGAAATGTTTGAAATAAAAATGAACTGAACTGAACTAATTTAGCCTAATCTTTGCCAATTTTAAACCCATGTGGAAACTGGATGTCGTAGTTGTGCAGAAACAAACGGAGCTCACAAACTTTTGCCTACAACTATGTGTTCAAGCAGCTCATCTATCAGACTCAGAATAAGAAACTCAAACAACATTTAGTAGCACATTAGGATGGTGTTTGCAGAGGCTGTCCCAAGTTTTATTGTTTTATTACACTTCTCTCCCTCGCTTCTTCTGTCCTCTTTCCTTTTGTTCTTTCTTCAGCCCCTCTCATTTGTCTCCTGCTTACAGAGCATACTGAACTCGTGCTTTTTTCTCTCTTTTTTTCTCCATATAACAGGATTATACAGTATAGTTTAATCAACTGATGTTTTTTTCTTTTTGCTCAGCCAAACAGGATTATAGATTCCATAGCAGATTCATCTGCAGCTTCTGATGCATCTGCTTTAGCCAAAGGTAGTGATGTCAGAATGCAAACAGCACTCACAGCAACACAAACACACTGGAGTGCTGAACATGCTCGGTGCACGCTGCTCATGTCTCATGTAGTTTAACATTTGTGTGTTTCCAGGCAGTTCTTGATGCTGAGCTGTCCCAGCAGGCAGTGCTGGTGGTTACCAACTGTTGAGATTCAAATTTGTGATGCTTGTTGGAGCCAAATCCATCCCATGATAAGCAAGTTGTGCAAGACGTCAGTTTCAAGGTAAAAGAAAAACTGTGCCATTAATCAGTGACGTGGCTGTACACAATTCATTTGGTTTATTCACTGAAATGACTGATTTACTGATATACTGGCAAACATACTGGAATGAATGGTTTCTGTGCTTTTTACTACAAGCCACACATTCATTCACTCTGTACACACTTTCTTCTTGTCACGCACACACCCTTCAATGGATGCATCAGCAACACTAATATGTTGCTCAAGGACACGTTGACATGCGGACTGGATTAAAGAAAATCAGCCTTCGATTCAGTAGATGACCTGATATACCTCCTGAGCCACAGCCACTCTGGCTGAAGTCCCAACATTTCAGAAAATGCAGATAAATATGTAGAGCGATAAAGAGAATATCGAGGGAAACAAGAGTAAAGTAAGAAGATTTTAACAACAGCAAAGCTTTCAAAGGAGAAGCAAAACAGGGAGAGACTGAATGCAGGGACCTGAGGTTTGACAGCGCTGTAAAAGTCTTCACCGACACATCATTTATTCATCTGTTGGACAGAGATGCTGTTTGAACCTTCCTAATGTTTAAAAATAATATTGTTTGGCCTTGCCACAGAAGATGGGAACTGTTATGAACTGTTAAAGCTGGAAGTGCTAACACATCATCAAAGTCCCTCAAGTCTTTTTAGCAAGATGTTGATGGCCTTGGCTCAGAGGAAGAGGAGCACTTCAACCAGCAAAGAGTCCTTCCTCATTTTCTGCTCAATTATGTTTCACATGTAAATCTGGTTATTGAATTAATATCGATGCAAAATCAGTGTTCCCATCACCACCACCCAAACAAATAAATTAAAAAAATGAAAACAGAATTAAATAAATAATAGCAATAATTAATTTTACATTGTCTGTTTTATCCCGGTCACATGGGGCTGTAGCCTCTCCTGGCTACAGGAGGATGGGTACGCTAGCAAAGGTTGTCAGTCCATCACATCTAACAAAGAAAGTCTGCACCATGCATACTCACTACACATGTAGGAGTGGATTAAACTGGAAAAAAGAAGAAACGAGTACATGCAGACTTCACATAGAAAGGCCAACCATCAGGCTTTAACATTCCTGCTGTAATATGACAGCGCTATCCACCGACCCACAATCCAGCCAAGAATCTGTCATAATTATGGCAATTGCAAGAGTGCTATTATAAGGAGGGACACTCAGCAGAGCAGTGTTCATGAAGTCTTTTCCATAGGCAACGCAGCAGGCATGCAGCCTAACAGCAGACTTAAGCTGTGAATAACACAGGTCCTATA
This sequence comes from Rhamphochromis longiceps, assembly GCF_057381845.1. Classification (NCBI taxonomy): domain Eukaryota; kingdom Metazoa; phylum Chordata; class Actinopteri; order Cichliformes; family Cichlidae; genus Rhamphochromis; species Rhamphochromis longiceps. The sequence continues at coordinate 43,680,842 of NC_140571.1, read as the reverse complement.
GAAAGATGCCTCAGTGTGGTACAGCTGTCGTCCTCCCCTGTCAGGAGGAAGTGTCTGGCAGTTTTCTATTCACACCATGCAGGCTCTGCTTCTCCTCTTGCCTCTCATCTCTTCCTGACTCGTCTTGACTTCCTGTCAAACTCAATGTCTGACAGCACTGACAGGTGCTGGAGAAGGCGAAAGTTCAGATGTTTCAGAAGTTCTTAATATACCTGCTCCATTTGTATGTTTAGGTCTGAGTACGCTGCAGGTTCATAAACCCTGTGGTAAACCCGCTACAACTCTAACCTACATTCTTCAACTGGTCTTAACTTTTTAGTTTTCGTGGAGTCATGTTTGGAATCTGAAAATATTTCAACATGTTTGTGTCATGATTGCCAAGTGCACAACAACTCCATAGAAGAGCAGGACATGTAACAGACAACTTTCATGATGAGCCGCAAATATAATTAGGATTGTACTGGGCACTAATAAAACAAATGCTTAAATCACAGGTTCACAGGGGTATTTATTGCCTCCAAGCGAATTTTGGTCAAAAGGAAGTTTCATATATCGAGAAAAGTATAAACTCATAAAATAAAACCTTTAGAAACTTCAGTTTTGCCAATACTAAGAATATAACTTCAGCAAAACCTTGGGACAGTCTCACAGGGCAAAGTTTGAACAGTTATAACAATCAGTAGCTCGATAGTAATTTTACTGTGCGAACAACATCTGCAGTGCTGTTTCAATGTTTCATAGGAATCTAACGGACTCATTTTCAAACATTTTTGTGGAAGACACACAAAGGCCAACTCAGAAAGGGACAATGCACACCTCCATTTATGTGTTTTATAAGTGAAATCTGTCATTCAGCAGTTCCTGTGATTGCATTGTCCAGTTTAAGGCACCTTGCATAGCACTCGCATTTCTTTCTTTGCAATAAACTCTAACATATAACTCGTCAGACAACCTCACATAATGATCACACTGTCTCTGGCTGAGGTCCAGTGCTGCTGTGAAGATGTTGGATTTCAGCCTGGTGGGCACAATGTTAGCATTACTGAAAGGATGACACACTTTCACTGTTTCTGGATAAAGTTTTGTTTTGAGCTTCTTTTATTTGCTTATTTGTTTTGTAATACTGGTTGTTGGTTGTGGCAGCATGTGCTGTTGTATTCCTTTCTATTAACTATGACCTTCAAATCTTTTCCAATAAGTTACAACATCAAGAAACTGCCTGAAAGAAAGAAAAATGAGAATATGATATCTCAGCTTTGAGCATGAATGTGTTACCCCTGCAGGGGACTAGTGGCCTGTCCATGGCCCACTGTACACAGCAAATTCAAAAGTGTTAAATGTTTTGGTGTTAATAGTCTTCTTGCAAAAGTAGAGTTAATTTTACTCTAAGCAGAGTCACATTCTTTTAATGTAACTCTGAGGTGTAAAATGATAGTAGTTAAAATCGAGTGTTAAAAATGAGTGTTTCTCTGTCAAATCTGGAGGTGTTACAATGGAAACATTAACTCTTGACCTCTTAACTCTGAACTCCTACAGGGGCTATGACACCAACAGAGTAAATTCACAGACTCCGCCCCCAGCACGGCTCCAATCGAAGCTGAAGTGAAGCCGTTTCAGAACATTTTGCTCTACATATTTGAGTTGTTTGCCATGCTTGGTAAGTCATTTTTCAAAGATTGTTTCAATTATTATTATGAGCTTTTACTTCTGTGGCTCTTTGGAGTTGAGACAAAGCTGTGTGAAAGGCATTAGCCATGTTGCTCGCTGATAGCATAACATTCTGTTTTAGCTAGCTGAAAGGTATTGTTTGCGGGCAAATACCACAGCCTTGAAAAAAAGCTTGCATGTGAATTTTCAGTCAAACTTTTGGTCAAATACACCTAAAACAATGTGTAGAATGTGAAATGTTGGTATAATGGTGCTACTTGAAGCCTGAAAACGATCGCCCATAAAAAAACCGAGCAAACAGCAGTAGCTGACGCCCTGACTGGGTTCTACGTTAGCATAGATCCCTCCAGAGTTTTGTGCACACGGTTTAGGTAAAAATGAAAAAGGTTGAGGTTTTACATTTAGTTCAGTATTACCTGTTGCCTGTGTCTTTGTCTTTTGGGAAAATACTTTACACAAGTAATGGCTCAAAGAGGATTCCTTTTTTTTTTACTGTGCTGCAATTGTTTACTGGATTATTTGTGCCATTAATTAGTGTCAACTAATTTTTATTCAATCTCCGCACAGGATATGCTTGTGAAGATGGAATATGGGGGAGAGCAGAAGTGCGTTGAAGTTCCACAAAGTGATGAATGAAGGACATGCATATTGTATTGAAGAAATAAGTGATGAGATGCTGTTATTTGCATTTACCATGTCAGACCTTTTGATAAACAAAATTCTAATGAAAGTGAGAACATGTACACTGTTACATCTTTCAGAAAATGTTTTGAAATTGTGGTGCACAGTTCAGAATAAATGTTTTTCAAAAACATTGCATCTTTTTAGTAAATGTTTATTTCCAAAAGAAATTTCTAGGAGTTCAGAACAGTAAAATTCCCGCTTTTTAGAATGAATTAGAAGATAACTCTTACGTAGTTAAACTAAAATACTCTTTGAGAGTTAATATATAAACACCAAGTGTTAAATTATCAACTCCAGACAGATTTGGTGTTTAACACTAAATCAGAGTTAACGTACCAACTCTCCAAAAAGAGTTAAATTAACACTCTCTGGTGTGGACCCATATAGACACTTTAATAGTGTTGAAATCAAATCCGACAGTGTTAATTTGGACATGCTGGATTTGCTGTGATACCCAGACTTTTGTCCTGTGAAAGCTGGGATAGGCTCTGGGGTTTCACATATCTTGCCTGAGCTGGATCAGCAGTTTTTTTAAATGGCTGGAAGCTTCAAAACTGAGGAGTGCTTACCCTGGGTTGAGGTGGAGGTGCTGCCCCCACAGAACAGCTGAAATATCCTGGGATTTTGTGTGGAGGAAAAGTGCAGAGGGAGACTAACAGATGGATCGGCACAGTGTCTGCAGTGACCTCAGAGTTTATCCCAAATGGGTGGTTTAAACACCCTATCACCAAGTAGAAGTGTTGCTCCTTGTCTTTGAAGGCCAGCTGTAGTGGTTCCAGGACACCTCGTCTGTGAGGTGCCTTGAAGGTGCTGGAGGGATTATATGTGGTGCCCAGCTTGGGAATGTCTCCGGGAATGTCCTGGCATCTTTGCTTTGAGTCCTGCCCCCACAACCTGGACACTGATAAGCTGGATGGATGGATGGATGGATGGATGGATGGATGGATGGATGGATGGATGGATGGATGAATGATGGATGGATGGATGATGGATGGAGGATGGATTGATGGATGATGGATGGATGAATGAATGATGGATGGATGGATGGATGGAGGATGGATGGATGGATGATGGATGATGGATAGAGGATGATGGATGGATGATGGATGGATGGATGGATGGATGGATGGATAGATGATGGATGGATGGATGGATGGATGGATGGATGATGGATGGATGGATGGATGGATGGATGGATGGATGATGGATGATGGATGGAGGATGATCCTGAGCCTGAGCCTGAGGTTGGGAAGAGTCCCACAGCTCTGGAAAACCTCCTGTGTTGTACCAGTGCCAAAGACTTCACGCCCCAAGGACCTCAACAGCTACAGGCCGGTGGCTCTGACATCCCACCTGATGAAGACCCTGGAGCGGTTGGTCCTGGCTCAGCTTCGGCGCCTAATAAGCTCATCACTGGACCCACTTCAGTTTGCCTACCAGCCTGGCATTGGAGCGGATGATGCCGTCATTCACCTCCTACATTGTTCCCTCGCTCACCTGGAGACCGCTGGAAGCACTGTGAGAATCATGTTCTTTGATTTCTCCAGTGCCTTCAACACTATTCTTCCCTCGGTTCTAAAGGACAAGCTGGTGAACTCTGGAGTGGACCATCACCTCACTACCTGGATCCTGGACTACCTCACCGACCGACCACAGTATGTGAGGACTCAGGGCTGTGTGTCGGACAGGGTCGTCTGCAGTACGGGGGCCCCACAGGGAACGGTTCTGGCTCCGTTCCTCTTCACCATCTACACTGCAGACTTCTCCCACAATTCCACCCAGTGCTTCCTGCAGAAGTTCTCTGATGACTCTGCAATAGTCGGCCTCATCACTGATGGGGACGACAAGGAGTACAGAGGTCTGACCCAAGACTTTGTGGACTGGTGCCAACTACCTCCAGATCAACGCCAGTAAAACCAAGGAACTGGTGGTAGACTTCCGCAGGCACAAGCATTCTCCACTGCAACCACTGAACATCCAAGGTATGGACATTGAGGCTGTGGACAGCTACAGGTACCTTGGTGTTCATCTGAACAACAGACTGGACTGGACTCATAACTCAGACGCCCTCTACAGGAAAGGGCAGAGCAGGCTGTACCTGCTGCGGAGACTCAGGTCGTTTGGAGTGGAGGGCCCACTCCTGAAGACCTTCTATGACTCTGTTGTGGCTTCTGCTATCTTTTATGGCGTGGTCTGCTGGGGCGGCAGCATCTCTACTGGGGACAGGAAGAGACTGAACAGGGTGATCCGAAGGGCCAGCTCTGTTCTAGGATGCCCTCTGGACCCAGTGGAGGTGGTGAGTGACAGGAGAACGGCGGCTAAGCTGTCATCCCTGTTGGACAACATCTCCCACCCCATGCATGAGACTCTGACAGCACTGAGCAGCTCCTCCAGTGGGAGACTGCGGCACCCACGGTGTGGGACGGAGAGATTTCGCAGGTCTTTCCTCCCCACTGCTGTCAGACTCCATAATAAAGACTTTAACTGATCAAGCACACACATCCATACATATGCAATAACACTAAGTGCAATAATCCTTTCTGTCATCGTTGTATTTTTACTCAGTTGTATATAGTATTTGTATTTGTATTCTATTTTTATCTTATTGTATATTTATTTTATTTTATTCTACTGTATATAGTATTTTATTTTATTCTATTCTGTACAGTTGTGTACTGTATTTATTCTTATTGTATTCTAATTTTTGCCTCATAACTTTTGCACTGTCCACTTCCTGCTGTGACAAAATAAATTTCCCACGTGTGGGACTAAAAAAGGTTATCTTATCTTATCTTATGATGGATGGATGGATGGATGGATGGATGGATGGATGGATGGATGATGGATGGATGGATGGATGGATGGATGGATGATGGCTGGAGGATGGATGGATGAATGATGGATGGATGGATGATGGATGGAGGATGGATTGATGGATGGATGGATGGATGAATGATGGATGGATGGAGGATGGATGGATTGATGGATGGAGGATGGATGGATGAATGATGGATGATGGATGGATGGATTGATGGATGATGGATGGATGGATGGATGGATGATGGATGGATGGATGGATGGATGGATGGATGGATGGATGGATGGTGGATGGATGAATGATGGATGGATGGATGATGGATGGAGGATGGATTGATGGATGATGGATGGATGAATGATGGATGGATGGAGGATGGAGGATTGATGGATTGATGGATGGATGGATGGAGGATGGATGGATGGATGGATGGATGGATGGATGGATGGAGGATGGATGGATGAATGATGGATGGATGGATGATGGATGGAGGATGGATTGATGGATGATGGATGGATGAATGATGGATGGATGGAGGATGGAGGATTGATGGATGATGGATGGATGGATTGATGGATGATGGATGGATGGATGGATGGATGGATGGATGGATGGATGGATGGAGGATGGATGGATGAATGATGGATGGATGGATGATGGATGGAGGATGGATTGATGGATGATGGATGGATGAATGATGGATGGATGGAGGATGGAGGATTGATGGATTGATGGATGGATGGATGGAGGATGGATGGATGGATGAATGATGGATGATGGATGGATGGATGGATGGATGGATGGATGGATGGATGATGGATGATGGATGGAGGATGATGGATGGATGGATGGATGGAGGATGGATGGATGGATGAATGATGGATGATGGATGGATGGAGGATGATGGATGGAGGATGGATGGATGGATGAATGATGGATGATGGATGGATGGAGGATGATGGATGGAGGATGGATGGATGGATGAATGATGGATGATGGATGGATGATGGATGGATGGAGGATGATGGATGGAGGATGAGGGAGGATATTTTACTATTTTGACAGCAGCGTACTTGATATAGCAGTTTACAAATGTAGAACTTTCCATGCAGTCATACATGAAATAATAAAGCATGTATGGCACAAAATCAGTGCTGTCCACAAGGCCTGCACTGTTTGTATATTCATTTATTGATAAAGCAACATCAGGTATTACGCTTCTAAGTGATGCTGATGCAAATGGATGAAGGTCATGTTTGTTTAAAAAAATGTGTGAGGGTAAAAACATCAGTGTCAGAAGGAATGATGTCACCTGAGTGCGTGTTAGATGGCTGAACACTGATTCTTAAATAATAAACTTCACAGTGCGTGTGCATGCGTGCATGTGTGTATGCATGTGTGCGTGCATGTGTGTGTGCATGGACAGCGGTTCCTGAAAAGTCGCAGGATCAGAGTAATTCAACCTGGCAGAAACACAAAAGACTTTTATTCTACTGTATATAGTATTTTATTTTATTCTACTGTATATAGTATTTTATTTTATTCTATTCTGTACAGTTGTGTACTGTATTTATTCTTATTGTATTCTAATTTTTAACTCATAACTTTTGCACTGTCCACTTCCTGCTGTGACAAAACAAATTTCCCACGTGTGGGACTAATAAAGGTTATCTTATCTTATCTTATGATGGATGGATGGATGGATGGATGGATGGATGGATGGATGGATGGATGGATGATGGATGGATGGATGGATGGATGGATGGATGGATGATGGATGGATGGATGGATGGATGATGGATGGAGGATGGATGGATGAATGATGGATGGATGGATGATGGATGGAGGATGGATTGATGGATGATGGATGGATGAATGATGGATGGATGGAGGATGGATGGATGAATGATGGATGATGGATGGATGGATTGATGGATGGATGGATGGATGGATGGATGGATGGATGGATGGATGGATGGATGGATGGATGAATGATGGATGGATGAATGATGGATGGATGGATGATGGATGGAGGATGGATTGATGGATGATGGATGGATGAATGATGGATGGATGGAGGATTGATGGATTGATGGATGGATGGATGGAGGATGGATGGATGGATGGATGGATGGATGGATGATGGATGGATGGAGGATGGATGGATGAATGATGGATGGATGGATGATGGATGGAGGATGGATTGATGGATGATGGATGGATGAATGATGGATGGATGGAGGATGGAGGATTGATGGATGATGGATGGATGGATTGATGGATGATGGATGGATGGATGGATGGATGGATGGATGGATGGATGGATGATGGATGGATGGATGGATGGATGGATGGATGGATGGATGGATGGATGGAGGATGGATGGATGAATGATGGATGGATGGATGATGGATGGAGGATGGATTGATGGATGATGGATGGATGAATGATGGATGGATGGAGGATGGAGGATGGAGGATGGAGGATTGATGGATGGATGGATGGAGGATGGATGGATGGATGAATGATGGATGATGGATGGATGGATGGATGGATGGATGGATGGATGGATGGATGGATGAATGATGGATGGATGGATGATGGATGGAGGATGGATTGATGGATGATGGATGGATGAATGATGGATGGATGGAGGATGGAGGATTGATGGATTGATGGATGGATGGATGGAGGATGGATGGATGGATGAATGATTGATGATGGATGGATGGATGGATGGATGGATGATGGATGATGGATGGAGGATGATGGATGGATGGATGGATGGATGGAGGATGGATGGATGGATGAATGATGGATGATGGATGGATGGAGGATGATGGATGGAGGATGAGGGAGGATATTTTACTATTTTGACAGCAGCGTACTTGATATAGCAGTTTACAAATGTAGAACTTTCCATGCAGTCATACATGAAATAATAAAGCATGTATGGCACAAAATCAGTGCTGTCCACAAGGCCTGCACTGTTTGTATATTCATTTATTGATAAAGCAACATCAGGTATTACGCTTCTAAGTGATGCTGATGCAAATGGATGAAGGTCATGTTTGTTTAAAAAAATGTGTGAGGGTAAAAACATCAGTGTCAGAAGGAATGATGTCACCTGAGTGCGTGTTAGATGGCTGAACACTGATTCTTAAATAATAAACTTCACAGTGCGTGTGCATGCGTGCATGTGTGTATGCATGTGTGCGTGCATGTGTGTGTGCATGGACAGCGGTTCCTGAAAAGTCGCAGGATCAGAGTAATTCAACCTGGCAGAAACACAAAAGACTTTTATTCTACTGTATATAGTATTTTATTTTATTCTACTGTATATAGTATTTTATTTTATTCTATTCTGTACAGTTGTGTACTGTATTTATTCTTATTGTATTCTAATTTTTAACTCATAACTTTTGCACTGTCCACTTCCTGCTGTGACAAAACAAATTTCCCACGTGTGGGACTAATAAAGGTTATCTTATCTTATCTTATGATGGATGGATGGATGGATGGATGGATGGATGGATGGATGGATGGATGGATGATGGATGGATGGATGGATGATGGATGGAGGATGGATGGATGAATGATGGATGGATGGATGATTGATGGAGGATGGATTGATGGATGATGGATGGATGAATGATGGATGGATGGAGGATGGATGGATGAATGATGGATGATGGATGGATGGATTGATGGATGATGGATGGATGATGGATGGATGGATGGATGGATGGATGGATGAATGATGGATGGATGGATGATGGATGGAGGATGGATTGATGGATGATGGATGGATGATGGATGGAGGATGGATTGATGGATGATGGATGGATGAATGATGGATGGATGGAGGATGGAGGATTGATGGATGATGGATGGATGGATTGATGGATGATGGATGGATGGATGGATGGATGGATGGATGGATGGATGGATGATGGATGGATGGATTCATGGATGGATGGAGGATGGATGGATGAATGATGGATGGATGGATGATGGATGGAGGATGGATGGATGGATGGATGGAGGATGGATGGATGAATGATGGATGGATGGATGATGGATGATGGATGGATTGATGGATGATGGATGGATGAATGATGGATGGATGGAGGATGGAGGATTGATGGATTGATGGATGGATGGATGGAGGATGGATGGATGGATGAATGATGGATGATGGATGGATGGATGGATGGATGGATGGATGGATGGATGGATGATGGATGATGGATGGAGGATGATGGATGGATGGATGGATGGATGGAGGATGGATGGATGGATGAATGATGGATGATGGATGGATGGAGGATGGATGGATGAATGATGGATGGATGGATGATGGATGGAGGATGGATTGATGGATGATGGATGGATGAATGATGGATGGATGGAGGATGGAGGATGATGGATGGATGGATGGATGGATGGAGGATGGATGGATGGATGAATGATGGATGATGGATGGATGGAGGATGGATGGATGGATGATGGATGGAGGATGAGGGAGGATATTTTACTATTTTGACAGCAGCGTACTTGATATAGCAGTTTACAAATGTAGAACTTTCCATGCAGTCATACATGAAATAATAAAGCATGTATGGCACAAAATCAGTGCTGTCCACAAGGCCTGCACTGTTTGTATATTCATTTATTGATAAAGCAACATCAGGTATTACGCTTCTAAGTGATGCTGATGCAAATGGATGAAGGTCATGTTTGTTTAAAAAAAATGTGTGAGGGTAAAAACATCAGTGTCAGAAGGAATGATGTCACCTGAGTGCGTGTTAGATGGCTGAACACTGATTCTTAAATAATAAACTTCACAGTGCGTGTGCATGCGTGCATGTGTGTATGCATGTGTGCGTGCATGTGTGTGTGCATGGACAGCGGTTCCTGAAAAGTCGCAGGATCAGAGTAATTCAACCTGGCAGAAACACAAAAGACTACATCAGGGGTGTCACACTCAGTTTAACTAAGAGCCACACGGGGAAATGAGAATCACATCAAGACACAAGACATTTATAATTTATTGAAATGAATTGATTTGATAAAAAATGAAAGTCTAATATAGCCTTTAATTGTAGTCCACAACCGGTAGCCCATAATCGGTTCAAAGAGATGAACCAGGAAACAACTGTGTGTTTAAGAATACGACAGCTAGGATGAGACAATTAAACCAAATGTGTCCTCATGTAAAAACAAATCTTTCTTATCCATCTGTATGAACTGTATTAGATGATAATGCATCAGTTGTTCCATTTAGTTGGCTCATTACAAAAAACAGAAAATTTGTTCCAGAACAGGAAAAGTGTGTAACTCCTGCTGAACGTCAGGCTGAGCCTGCTGCGTTGGCTTGCACGTGACAGATCAGCTATTCTGTAGAAAAATAAAGATTATTGAATTATCTCTGATTATGTATTATGTTCAGTCCCACCCTCTGGCATTAACATCAGCACAAACAGTGGCGGTCCTAGCCTGTTTGGCGCCCTGGGCGAGCACTCCCTCTGTGTCGCCCGTATCAAAAACCGCTACTGTCCATGATTCAGCATCTCTGGTGGGTTTGGGTTTCAAACACACAGTGACAACATAAATGATGTTCTCTGAAAGTGGAAATTGTTTAGGGCAAATGATTATACTGGTCTATATTTAGACGGCATAAAGATGTGTCCAACTCCCAGCTCGATCTAAATGTTCTGCCTTCAGCATCAGCTTTTCTCTTTGGTGTGATTTTGTGTTAGCTGCCTTCTTTTCATTGCAGGTGCTTGAGATATGTGCTGACACCACTGTGCCAACATCAGCTACAGCTAAGTAGAAATTTATTGATAAGTTAAAGGCTAAAAAATTGGTAATGGCCTGATTTGGATTGACCGCCTTCATTTTGATACTTGATATATTTTTAGGTGAAATAAAAGCTAGAGCAACTTCACAAATGTACTGCAAAAACATCATACGATCACCCCTCATTTACATGTCATTTAAGTGTCAAAATACAATTTTCAATGCAATATTTTGTGCCAGTCGACTTGTTAAAATCGGGTAAATTGCCATCCATTTATCCAGCTGTCGTATAAAGACATGACAGGAGGGAAAATTTAACAGCTCCAGAAAAAGTAAAGGCTCAGAACAAACAGACACAGAGAGAGTAAAGCAGCAAAAAGCTGTGTTAATATTCAGTTTTGTTTTTGGGGGCTAAAAAAAACGGTGCGCTCATGTAATTAAACTGCGATTAAAAGGGTTAAAACCCCCGAAATATAATTAAAACTTTACATGAATATTTCAGGGAGAAGTAGTTTTAAAAGACTGGCTAATTTAAAATGAAAAAAAATATGAATATATAATTTTTTATAGCACTTTTTGGGGAATTGTCCTTAGGCATAAAGGTGGATGCATTTTTTTTTAAATGTGCTCCTGCACAAAAAATAATAATGGATCAAAATGAATGTTGGTGCCAATCTTTGGCTCATCTAAAGGCCTAATTATAATAACAATCAAATATTACTTCAAATGTATTTTATGGAAAATATTTAAGTTTGTATTTTTTTTTCTGTTAAAAAACAGGGCGCTCATGTACACAAACTGGTATTTAAAGGGTTAAAACAATGAAAATATAATTAAAACTTGACATGGATATTTTAAGCAGAAGTAGTTTTAAAAGATTGACTAATTTAAAGTAGAAATAAATATTGATATATAACATTTTTAGAGCACTTTTGGGGCGGGACCATTTTTGGTCCTGAGGTTCACGAAAGGATGGGATTTTGAGGTTCTACCAAGGTTAATAATGTCTGTGGTGGGCTCAGCTTCTCTCTCCGGTGCCCTGCACGCAACAAAAACATGTGAAGGAAAGTCAGTAATGTCAGCTCCGTTCATTACTGTGCTGTCTGCTTTACAATGACATCCTTTAATGGTTAAACAAAACGTTTTGAAATTCTAGTGGCTTTAATGCTGTTTAACCACCAGCTTCACGAGCCGGGTTCATATGAAGTCCAGGTCAGAGTTGGTGGACAGCTCCTTTGTTTTTAGCCCCAGGATATCTGTGACCTTCCTGTGCAATTGAGTGAAATGTGCTCAATCACATTTGACTGTAACAGGCTGGTTCAGAGATCCTCTCAGCTCTGCCGAAATCTGATCTTTATCTTCTTTGTTATCTTGATAGGAACAGAATATGCACAGACCCTTTGTAGGAGCTCCAACACAGCACGCTACAAAGCAACAGCAAGTTCCTCTGCACAGAGTCTGGCTTAATACCTTATAGAGTGCATTATGCTATGAGTTAGACCTTTCAGCAAACTGTCTCGTTCTCATTTCTAGAGTTCACATTACTCATACAGCATGTTCATAACACGGGTCTGAACTTGGGCTGAATTTGCTACTCCTGGGAAGATCGCTGCACTCACACACCTGAAGCTTCTGAAACTGTCAAACCTTTCTGCTGACAATAATCACAATATATGTGATTAGCAGCGCCTGGCCACCCTCTTAATTCCTGTTGAAGAAACAAAGGTGCACTTAGTTTTTAGGACTGTGTGGAGACGTGTGAGGACTTTTCTTGCGATCGTATATGAGCGATGTAAACGGCTCAGATCCCCATCGACAAAAACATGACTTAGAAAAACAAAATATAATGAAATGAGCTTTCCAAATGCACAAAAATAACATTCACAGTGATTTCATTCTCTATCTCATGAACTCTAAAATTCATTAATAAATGTTTATCAGTGCAGATAGGCAGCTTGTTTGTTTAGCTTCCTCCAGCAAATCCAATGCATCTATCCACAGCAGCTATTCTACAGGACTCAGAGACACATGTCCATATTTATCAAGTGGAAAGGAAGCTTCACTGAGCTTTGTACATCATGTGTCTGCGTGACTGGCTGCTGCAGCCAGGCTGATGAGGACGATGCTGCAGCAGACGGTGGATAACAAACGCCTCGGCCTGTCTCTCTTTTAAACCACCTTGTTCTTTGTAATGAGGGAGAGTGCGGTAAGTTATTCCTCCTCTATGTTTGCTTTTTATGTTTCATTTCTAGATTTTCTTTTTATTGATTTCTCCTCTTTAATTTGTTATTCTGTCTGCAAGAAGCTAAAATAAATAGAGCCATAAACAACAGAAGAAAAGAGAAAAGCAATAAAATTACAAATGGGTGAAAGTGTCTCTTTTTTAATACTGACAGAGACCTGTTATATTTTTAATGTTACAACTCGTTCTCCTCATACTCTGCATTATTAAATGAACAACCTTGCAGATTCCTCTTTCGCTTGGAAAAAGGGGATGAATGTCAGCATAAATAATTTGTTTTTGGTGCTAATAAAATGGCTCAATTTGTGTGCACAGAACTGTGCTTTCATGTGAACGTAGTCTTAGTTTTAATGCTCATTTCTGCACAACTGATCAAATAAAGAAATGATCAAAGTTTTATTGGATTGTTTAATTTATTTATAAACAGCTGTGTGCAGGCAGGATTGGACCCAAACGCGAAATCACTTTGGTGAAACGTGAACTCAGAATACAGCTGAGAAAATAACACAAACTATACTGGGAGCACGACATACATGGGGAAAGACACAGGAAACGCACACAACTATGAGGGAGGACGCGACACAGGAGGGAGGAGACGCTGACGTAAATACGCAGAAGGATAACGAGGGGAGTGAGGACACATGGGGAACACAGCTGACGTTAACATGACGCCACAGGGGAAGCAAAACAAGACACGCTGAACATGAAAACACGAGACCTTCACAATAAAACAGGAAACTGGACAACATGACACAGAAGTGGAGGAGAGGCAGGCGAGAGGGAGCGAGGGAACGTGACGGACTCGGGAAACATGGAATAAACCACAAGGAGGCGAAACGAGGCACGAGAACTCACACAAACACATAAACACAGACGCACAGAGAGCAGAAAGCGGAAATGACTAAATAATCAAGAAACTAAACCGCGACCATAAGAAACTCAAGACACAATAACCAGGCACTGAAACAAAGTTAAGACTAGCAAAGAGAACTTGTACACGGATCGTAATACAAAATGAGAAAAACTCAGCAATACTTCAAACGCTGGGTCACATGACCCAGGACCATGACAATTATTCATTTTTCTCTGACTTTAACCCACAGTCACTATAAAACACTGCTGTGAAAATCTCAATGTGTCAAATTCCAGCTTCTTCAGTTGGAGGTCAGACACCAAAATAATGATGCATTTCTGTTCAGTACAAGATAAAAACTCCGCCACTGGGATTCAAAATGAGATTAACCTTACAGATGTTAAAGCTCTCTCGCCGATAATATTGCTGTTTATTCAAAGCTGCTGCTGGGTTGTAATCACAGATAAGCTGACCTTTGGTGGTGAGGGGTAACCCATTCCAGCAGCTTCTCTGAAGTAGAAACACATCCAATCAAAAGTCGTGTTTTTGTTTTGTTCTGTTTTTGTGTTTAGTAAAACCTGTGACCAGCACTCGAGCTCATTAACACATCGTTTACTAAAATATCACTTTTAACACTGAAATGTATTCTTTTGTGCGCTTGTGTGCCAAGTATGGCTCTAATTCAGATTACACATAAAGTCAAGTATGGTCCAAACGCCTAATGTGTTGGTGCTCCATCCATGTGGGTGGAGATGACAGATGACAGCTATCAGCTGCGTCTGTTTTCAAAAGCCAATCATTGGCCTTCGTTTCTCATTCGAGGTTAAACATGCGATATAATCTGCTGATGTTAAATCTGCCGGGTGATATTTGGGGTTTTGTTTGTTTTATTAGTTTTGGACAAATCATTGTGGCTCAGACTGAAGTTAACCTTCATAACTGATTCATTTGACTCCTTTCTAATGTCTTACTGCAGTGCTGTCAGTATGTTTTGAAGATCTTTATGCCCTGATGAATAAATGTCTTATACTTGTAACTAGTGTTGGTCAAGTTACTTGAAAAAAGTAATCAGTAACTAATTACTGATTACTTCCCCCAAAAGGTAATCCCATTACTTTACTGATTACTTTTTCAAAAGTGATTAATTGCTTAGTTACTTAGTTACTTTTTAAAAACACGATTTACAACCTGAAGAGGTGATAAAGCGATAGATCTTTCAGCCCAATTCTACTTTTTCTGCATAATCCATCATACAAAATGTAATCAAATGGAAAAGTCTCTTTTTAAAACTTGTTTTATTAGTTTTAATCTTTTAACTTTATGCATCAAGCGAAAAATTTAATTATCTGCAACATTCTCTGACTGGAAGAAATGAGTTTAACATTTAAACCTATTTTCTGCACATTCCAGCACATAAAATAAATGTTTTTTTGTGTTTACACTCAGTCTTTCAAATAGATGCAAGTAAAACACAGCAGAAAATAAATAAAGTCAAAGACTCAGCGGTCCTGTTGCTCTATTTTCACCTGTAAAGCAGGAGTGGGGTAGGCGGAGGTTTACCCTGGTGCAGGTGTGCCGCGGTCAGTGGAAGAATCCGCGAGTTTCTCTGTGAGTTTCCCATTACGTCGTAGCTACTCGGTGCTTGTTGGAAGTTTAGGGGTTTTTTCGCTGTAAAAAGAAGTTTTCTTCCCACGCACAGCGGACACTAATGTTTTTGTCACTTTTTATGGAATCAAACTCAAAGTAAGGTCAGTACTTCCACGCTTTAAACGCTGCACGCTCATACTCTCTCTGCACTCGATATATGATCCATTGTTGATCTGCACACAGCTGTTGTCACGAACGTCGCACTCGCTTACGTCACTGTCATGAGACATTTTCGCAAAAAATCATGGTTTTAGTAACGCAGTAACGCAGCGTTCCTACGGGAAAGTAACAGTAACAGTATTCTAATTATTCTAATTACAATTTTTGCAATAGTAATCCCTTACTTTACTCGTTACTTGAAAAAAGTAATTGGATTACAGTAACGCATTTACTGCCAATCTCTGCTTGTAACAGATTATTCTGAATTAAAACTAATGTTCAAATGTTGCTGTGGTCGGGTTGCCCAAACTTAGTTTTAACCCCTGAGCGAACAAATAATAAGTATGAAAGTACAAAACTGGCATACGTGATAATGAGAAACACCAGATGAGTCAGCCTCTGCTCGCCATTAAAGACGGTGCCAGCACAGGTTCCACTTTTCAGACCCAGAGGATATAATCAGAGGTTATGATCAGAGGCAAACGTTTTCCGTTTATTATTTTTAGAATGAGAAAGAACATTTTCAAGACTTAACTTGAAGAAAAGGTTCAGCTTTATCCAATCTCAGTGGCGATTTACACTTTGTCTGGAGTGTGATAAACTCTGCTCACAGATTAGAGCAATTCTGTAAGTAAAACATCACTACAGAAAAAAAAGTGACAGGAGTTTGAGAGTGATAATAAACTAGAGTTACACAACATGCAAGGACCAGATGCAAGAGAGAGAGACAAGAGGATATATAAAGAAAAATGAGTGCAGCCCTTGGATGGCAGATTTAAGGACCTTGTGCCTCAGTGCCAAAGTCACTGTGCCTGACAGTCATTCAGCTCACCTCTAAATTATTCTTTAGGGCTCTGGAGCTGTGGGGTGGAATAATAAGTCATCAGCTTTACCAGCAGCTGCAGATAGGGAGCCATTTTCAATTAAACAGTTTCGGCCTTAGTTGATATTCTGAAGTATTTTTTCTCTTTCTTGCATATTTTTTGTCTTTTATCCCGTGTATTCGAACATGTATCCCGTGTATTCGAACATGTATCCCGTGTATTCGAACATGTATCCCGTGTATTCGAACATGTATCCCGTGTATTCGAACATGTATCCCGTGTATTCGAACATGTATCCCGTGTATTCGAACATGTATCCCGTGTATTCGAACATGTATCCCGTGTATTCGAACATGTATCCCGTGTATTCAAACATGTACCCCGTGTATTCGAACATGTATCCCGTGTATTCAAACATGTATCCCGTGTATTCAAACATGTACCCCGTGTATTCAAACATGTATCCCGTGTATTCGAACATGTATCCCGTGTATTCAAACACGTATCCCGTGTATTCAAACATGTATCCCGTGTATTCAAACATGTATCCCGTGTATTCGAACATGTATCCCGTGTATTCGAACATGTATCCCGTGTATTCGAACATGTATCCCGTGTATTCGAACATGTATCCCGTGTATTCGAACATGTATCCCGTGTATTCAAACATGTACCCCGTGTATTCGAACATGTATCCCGTGTATTCAAACATGTATCCCGTGTATTCGAACATGTATCCCGTGTATTCGAACATGTATCCCGTGTATTCGAACATGTATCCCGTGTATTCAAACACGTATCCCGTGTATTCAAACACGTATCCCGTGTATTCCAACATGTATCCCGTGTATTCGAACATGTATCCCGTGTATTCGAACATGTATCCCGTGTATTCAAACCAAACATGTACCCCGTGTATTCGAACATGTATCCCGTGTATTCGAACATGTATCCCGTGTATTCAAACACGTATCCCGTGAATTCGAACATGTATCCCGTGTATTCAAACATGTATCCCGTGTATTCGAACATGTATCCCGTGTATTCGAACATGTATCTCGTGTATTCAAACATGTATCCGTGTATTCAAACATGTATCCCGTGTATTTAAACATGTATCCCGTGTATTCGAACATGTATCCCGTGTATTCAGACATGTATCCTATGTATTTAAACATGTATCCCGTGTATTTAAACATGTATCCCGTGTATTCGAACATGTATCCCGTGTATTCAGACATGTATCCTATGTATTTAAACATGTATCCCGTGTATTTAAACATGTATCCCGTGTATTCAGACATGTATCCTATGTATTTAAACATGTATCCCGTGTATTCGAACATGTATCCCGTGTATTCAGACATGTATCCTATGTATTTAAACATGTATCCCGTGTATTTAAACATGTATCTGTGTATTTAAACATGTATCCCGTGTATTCGAACATGTATCCCGTGTATTCGAACATGTATCCCGTGTATTCAAACATGTATCCGTGTATTCAAACATGTATCCCGTGTATTTAAACATGTATCCCGTGTATTCAAACATGTATCCGTGTATTCAAACATGTATCCCGTGTATTTAAACATGTATCCCGTGTATTTAAACATGTATCCTGTGTATTTAGACATGTATCCTGTGTATTTAAACATGTATCCCGTGTATTCAAACATGTATCCGTGTATTCAAACATGTATCCCGTGTATTTAAACATGTATCCCGTGTATTTAAACATGTATCCTGTGTATTTAGACATGTATCCTGTGTATTTAGACATGTATCCTATGTATTTAAACATGTATCCCGTGTATTCAAACATGTATCCCGTGTATTCAAACATGTATCCCGTGTATTTAAACATGTATCCTGTGTATTTAGACATGTATCCCGTGTATTCAAACATGTATCCCGTGTATTTAAACATGTATCCGTGTATTCGAACATGTATCCCGTGTATTCGAACATGTATCCATGTATTCAAACATGTATCCGTGTATTCAAACATGTATCCCGTGTATTTAAACATGTATCTGTGTATTTAAACATGTATCCGTGTATTCAAACATGTATCCCGTGTATTCGAACATGTATCCCGTGTATTCAAACATGTATCCGTGTATTCGAACATGTATCCATGTATTCAAACATGTATCCGTGTATTCGAACATGTATCCCGTGTATTCAAACATGTATCCGTGTATTCGAACATGTATCCCGTGTATTCAAACATGTATCCATGTATTCGAACATGTATCCCGTGTATTCGAACATGTATCCGTGTATTCAAACATGTATCCGTGTATTCAAACATGTATCCGTGTATTCAAACATGTATCCCGTGTATTTAAACATGTATCTGTGTATTTAAACATGTATCCGTGTATTCAAACATGTATCCCGTGTATTCAAACATGTATCCGTGTATTCGAACATGTATCCATGTATTCAGACATGTATCCGTGTATTCGAACATGTATCCCGTGTATTCAAACATGTATCCGTGTATTCGAACATGTATCCCGTGTATTCAAACATGTATCCGTGTATTCGAACATGTATCCCGTGTATTCGAACATGTATCCCGTGTATTCGAACATGTATCCATGTATTCAAACATGTATCCGTGTATTCGAACATGTATCCATGTATTCAAACATGTATCCGTGTATTCGAACATGTATCCCGTGTATTCAAACATGTATCCGTGTATTCGAACATGTATCCCGTGTATTCAAACATGTATCCGTGTATTCGAACATGTATCCGTGTATTCGAACATGTATCCCGTGTATTCAAACATGTATCCCGTGTATTCGAACATGTATCCCGTGTATTCGAACATGTATCCCGTGTATTCGAACATGTATCCCGTGTATTCAAACATGTATCCGTGTATTCGAACATGTATCCCGTGTATTCAAACATGTATCCGTGTATTCGAACATGTATCCGTGTATTCGAACATGTATCCCGTGTATTCAAACATGTATCCGTGTATTCGAACATGTATCCGTGTATTCGAACATGTATCCCGTGTATTCGAACATGTATCCCGTGTATTCGAACATGTATCCCGTGTATTCGAACATGTATCCGTGTATTCGAACATGTATCCATGTATTCAAACATGTATCCGTGTATTCGAACATGTATCCCGTGTATTCGAACATGTATCCCGTGTATTCGAACATGTATCCCGTGTATTCGAACATGTATCCATGTATTCAAACATGTATCCGTGTATTCGAACATGTATCCCGTGTATTCAAACATGTATCCCGTGTATTCGAACATGTATCCCGTGTATTCGAACATGTATCCGTGTATTCGAACATGTATCCCGTGTATTCGAACATGTATCCATGTATTCAAACATGTATCCCGTGTATTAAAGATGCAGGCTGATACTGTTGGCTCTTCTTGGATGTTGCCCATCAAGTCTGAGTGAACCAAGCAAAAAACAGTTTAACTTGTATCAAGGATTTAGCTTCAATTACCTCAACCTCAGTGACACCCGCTTTCTGCAGCACAGCTTCATCCAGTCTTAACTGTGAATTATTCAGCCGGAGTATAAATAGTGAAGCACTTTCCCAGTGAGAGGGCCGTGGGGTTAAACTGGATCTCAGTGTGAGCCTGTGAAGGTGAGGTGCAGCAAACACAGAAAATATCAGAGCAGCAGCTCCCTCCAAGAGCTGTCAACAAGACTTTGTTGAATCATTCATACTTTTCACTGTCTGCCCTCGTGTTGCAAACAGAATGGATGATGTTTTAGTACAACAAGGTTCAAACCCCGATCATGAACCCTGCAGCTCCACTCTTTAGCTTCGTGTCACACACAAGTTTTCTGTAAAGTTTTTGTGTGCTTATGGGCTGAAATGTGGGCTGAGTGTCTGACACAACACACGTTGCATCACTGTTGGGTCAGAGATGCTCCGCTCGTCGAGCTGGTAGATGGACTGTGTTGAAATTTGGTACAGAATTCATGTTTAATTACAATAAATTTGCACAAATCATTTTATATATATATATATAGCATACTTTGAGATTCCAGTGTAACCAGTGGGAATTTCATCAAATGACTCTCTTCACAAAGACTGCGCCCAATCAGAGGAGGCATAGAAGGCCAACCAGATTAAACTGGTTTTTGAAACCCCACATCACTGTAAAAGAAAAACAACAGTACGTAAGCCATCTTCCCTGCTGATTAACAATACCTCAGTTTAACACATATTAATTTAAACTGAAGACTCAAAATAATAATTACAGATATCTCCTGTAACGTGTTTGCTAGTTACTGTAGCTGTTTATGTTTCAGCCCACTGCGCTGGAGCTGACTGTTGGCTGCTAGCAGTCCCATTGCCTCGGTAACCCTCTAATGTATTTATGTTTCATTCTTATTGGTAGAGACAAGTGTAACGACCCACTTCATATTGCTGGCAGTTTTCTGTGTACGTTCTCGTCAGGTAGTGTGAGGAGGTTGGCCAGAAAGCGCCTGGACGTCACTTCCTTCATCGTCACTTTCAAGTTTCCGACAGTCACAAACGTTGTACAGTTTCTAAACATTCCCACCATAACCATACACAGCTCGATGGTTATTAGTTTTTTGTTTTATTTATTTATTGCTGTAACAAATAATAAAATATCAAAATTTGGGAATATTTTCCGTTACATTTACAGAATCCCAAATGTCCCAAGCTTCTGTACGGATATCTTTGAAATGTAGAGCTGCAGATGTAACTAGAATCAGACGTGCTTTTGAATGAAAAGATGAACAGGAAATGATCTTCTAATGCAGGAGAAAGAGCCACCAGCCAAATTATTCATTCACATGTGCACTTTCCTTTGTCATGTGTTTGAAGGATCGCGTGCATGTGCATGCACTTACACGATGATGAAAGAAAAAAATATTAAAAGGCTGATAAATGCACATGTGTGCCTCTGGTCAGGTGTGAGCGAGCAGGACCACGCTGCCTCCTCTCTGTGGAGAACTGAGGCTGAATAGAGAGAACAAATGCTTCATACTGTGGCAAAGCACTATACTTCCAGAGAAATAATGTCGCACTAAAGGTAAGTAATGGCCAAAGTAATTGTCGTCATTTTCATCCTTTTCAGAGAGGATGTTAAAATATGCTCTGGAAATAACAAGAATATTCCTTTTTAATAATAGAATTCAAAAATATATGATGCCATGGAATCCAAAACTGGGCTCATTAATGCTGAAAAGATGATGGATCTTTAAAAGTAATGGAGTAATTCTGTACTCCGTACGATCCTTTCAGTGAAGCAGGCAGGCAGAGAGTGGGCGAGAGTGGGAACAGAAAGAGCAGCATTTGTTGTTTCTGAGAAAGGTGCAGAGGCTTTGGGGGAGAATTTCTCAGTGTGCAATAAATAATGCATTGAATTGTATTTATTTGAGTTGCAGATTATACTATATGACTGCACAGTTCAATGAAATCACTGTAAAATAAAATAATAACAGTTTTATATCTAAACGCATTTGCTCAGGACATTTAGTGTTGCTGCGTTGAGGCATTTTCTTGCCTTTTGTAACGTCCACAGCTCCTGACATTGAGGGAACATTATAAACTGACCAGTAAATCACCAGCTTTGCTTCACTCCCTTCAGGTTCGTCAGTATATCATCAAATCCTTCTCTGCTCTTCCCCCAATCATCAACTAGGCTTTCATACCTTTGATTCAGTATTTTGTAAAAGCCTCTTTAGCTCTGAGTTATAGCAGCTTGCAGCTTTCAACTGGAAGCTGCGACATTTGTACTGGGTGTAGAACAACCACTCTGTAGCTTTCTTATGATGCTGCTTTATTGAACGTACATCCAGCATGGGTTATCACAGCACAACAACGGGTGCGGCAGCTAGGAGTAGAACTGCACATAGACTGCCCCGCCGTGAAGCATGTCAGGGTGGCGTAAAGCCGCAATGCCCACCCCCTCAACACAGGCAACCCAGTATATGACACTGGGCAGCATATTCTTCCTGCCAGTTTCTGTCGAGCACAGTCAGATCTGAGGGAATAAATCTGTGTGTTTGTTTTGTTGCTGCCACGTCACTTCCTACATCTGCTTGATTAACAAAACAAAATAACTCCGAGGCACAAAAAGAATCCTGTGAGGGTCCGATTACAAAACAGCTTTATCTGGATGTTTAACTAAATCCATTAGTCACTGACCAGTTATCACTGAGTTTTTAGGAGCTTAGCTTTGTCCCCAGCGTTTTCTATAAAAAAGGAGAGCCAGAAAAATGAAAACAGGCTTTAATAAACTCTTCAAAAAATGCAAAAGTTGTCCAACAGAGTTACAGTTAGTATAACTGGTTTATTTATCACATAATATTATCATAAATAATATCTGACATAACGTGACCTGTGCCCCCAAAGGTACAGACATACTCATGATGTTGTTTGCTTTTCCATTAAATTACCAGGAAATTATAGTTCTTAATAGTACTTATACTGCATTTAAAATTACTTAGAGTATAATTATTTCCTAGTTTTGTAGTGTACCTACCTTTAAGTATTTGTATGTAAGTGTAATTAAACTGTTATTAAGTTACTGGGGAAATACGCCCTTAGTCACAGGTCGGATCATCATATTAAACCTCCAAAGGTGGCACATAGATAAACACTACAACTGTCAGCAGATGTGTGAATCAAAGTGAACACAGTATTTATTTGGATGTGTTACCGAAAGAAAATAAAGGGGAAATTATCCATAGAGGCTCATTATTTTTTGTTGTTGTACCAGGTTGTAAGTACGTCTAAAGTAGACATTTTATGGTGTGAGTCTAAAGTCCTTCACTTGCATTTTGATCCTTGTGGCCGCTCCCAGAACTGTCGTTTCTGGTAAGCAGAACAAATAAATGGACTGGGCTGGGTGAGAAAGGGCAAGCACCGTTAAATCAATACCAAATTAAATATGCAGATCATAGACCACAGCAGTCATGATCAAGGCTAAATACTCCTGCCTTAGGCGCTGCCGGCAATCAGGGTGAACGTGGAAGCTATGCGACTGTTTTATCCAAACAATAGCATTTTTATAGACTCAAATAAAATCCTACATTTCTGGACAGTTTTTTGTGAGACAGATTTAACAGATTAAATAAAGTTCACCTAAACATGGACAGTAGAGCAGTTTTTATTCTCCGTGAGTTCTCTTGTTAAGTACGAGTCATTTCCATTAGGCAGAAAGTTTTGTTGCCATTTTTGAGCCACCCTCAGAGTTTGCACGATGGAGATCTTTTTATTCTGCTGTTCTGCAATTTGCAGGGAAATGTGGGCCAGTTGTGTGAATGGATGCAGCTCACAGCAGTGTAGCTGTGAGCAGTCAGGCTGTGAGGGAAGCAACACTGCTGCTTCCCACTTTACAGGCTCAGAAGACTCTGGCTCTGTTCACAGCTTCAACACTTATCTCCCCTGAGCAGGTGTGTGTGTCTGCGAGTGTGCGTGTGAGCAAGCGTGGATTTATCTGACTTGTTATTCTCATCATTCAGATGGATGTTGTGCGTTCGTGTGTGTGAGAGAATCTGCGATGAATGTGTGTTTGTGCCACTTCTTCACATTTGCATGGCTCTGACTGTTTATGTATAGATTAAATTCACTATTTATTTTGCATCTTTAGCCATGCGTCTGCATGTCTGTCTGTATATGGAACTGTTTCAGTGTGTGGTTGTGGAGAATAAACTGTGGTAAAATGCTGGGAGGCTGTCTCTGTTCTTATCACAATGGACGTGGAAGCTGAGGCAGAAAGAAGAAAGAATGAGAGAGAGAAAAAGACCGAACAACACCACACTTGTCAAAAATACATCCCTCTTGTCTGCTTTTTTCTTCTTAAAGAAAGTCTATTGTAAAGCTTTTGCAATTTTCCTCTGTGGACAGTGCAGCACTGTACTGTGTCAGGAAAGTCAAAGTGCTATTGACTAAAATGTCTGAGTGCTGCTTTCCAGTGGGTCGTGTGGAGAGGAGCAGAGCCTCTGGAACAACTTACTTCAACTTACTTCTAATGCATGAATTCTCTATAATCATAGCTTCCCCTGTTCTTCACACTCTGGTGCTGTCATGTACGATTCTCACAATACACACCGTCTACCACCTGTTTGATGTATAAGAATGATGTGATACCCAGTTAAGGAGGAACACTGAATAATATATGAAGCTCATCATTCTTCATTTAAAGCTTCCTCTGCGCTGAAGCCCTCCCTCTGTTGGTCTGATACAGACTGTGATGTGTCTCCTGATGCACCCTGAGTCACCGTGTGCCAAGAATGGTTTCTCTCCTCCTTCCAATGCAGACATTTCATCGTGTAGGCAAACTCAACCAAATCCAGCTAATCTTGCACTTTTAAGTCCAGCTGCAGTGATCTGACAGTGTTTGGTCAAATGTTTGTGCTGGTATGAAGATAAAGCTACATCTGACCTGGAGAGCTCTCACTCACTGCTTCATCGTTAGAATTCACAAGCAGGTTTCAAGCAAAATGACCAAATTCCAAAATGAGCTGCCTGATTCATAAAATCTACAGTCCTTGGGTCATGATGCAGACATGGGTGGGATAGAGCAGCACTTACCATGGCAACAAGGAAAGAGAGACACCAAAACAAAGACACAGCAGCCCAATGAGAGGACCTCTGAGAGTCCAGAATGTGAAGCTAGAATATGACAGTAGACGTGTGGTCGAGCTACAACATTTAAAATATGTATTAGGAATTTTTTTTTTAAGTTTTGTTTTCATTGTCATACAATTTATCAAAAAAACTGACTTTTATGTTGCAGTGTTAAGTCAGTGCCGCTTGCAGGTAATGAATTAGCAGAAATATTCCAAATGAAAAAAGTATTCAAAGAATGATTGAGCTGCTATTTGCTGTAACATGTTACACAGAATCACAAAAATCTTTAGTATAACAGGTAATGTAATTTAGTCTTTCTGTAATGTAGATCTAAAACAACCAGTGTCTCTCTCACACAGGGGCGGATCTAGAAGTGTGGCATGGGGTGGCAAGTGCCACCCTAAAATGATCCCTTGCCACCCCAAGTGCCACCCCAGTTTTGCATATGACAGTGTTGTTTATTAAAATAAGATAGCATTAACAGTTTGAGTGTAGTTACAGTCAACAGTGATTATAAATGCTAAAACTTTAAATATTGCATAGTGTTCCCCCCCTACCATTAACAAATGGTTCAGGCTTTTTTCTTGTTTTCAGTAGCAAGCGATACTTATGATTGTGCCAGAGCACATTCTGAACAACACCATGGGAATTTCGGATTTTACACAGGTGGGTGGATGTTACACTGTGGAAATGGAAGGTGAGTGTTATTAACCCTCTGTGGTCCACGGACACGCTGCACCTCCAAATCACATGACTGATGTAAGCTGACACAGCAACAAGCTGCAGCCGCTGAGTCTCTGTTTCAGCCACATTGAAAGTTCGGACTTTAAAGTTTTAAAATTTTAATTACAGGCCAGTAAATCCAGAGTTATGATAAAAAAATATATCAGCCACGCTTTGTTCTAAATACTGTCGTCACGTGTGTGCGCGCGTGTGTGCGTGTGTGTGTGCGTGCGTGTGTGTGTGTGTGTGTGTGTGTGTGTGTGCGCGCGTGTGTGCGTGTGTGCGTGCGTGCGTGCGTGTGTGTGTGTGTGTGTGTGCGTGTGTGTGTGTGTGTGTGTGCGTGCGCGCGTGTGTGCGTGTGTGTGTGCGTGCGTGCGTGTGTGTGTGTGTGTGTGTGCGCGCGCGTGTGTGCGTGTGTGTGTGCGTGCGTGCGTGTGTGTGTGTGTGTGTGTGTGTGCGTGTGTGTGTGTGTGTGTGTGTGCGCGCGTGTGTGCGTGTGTGTGTGCGTGCGTGCGTGTGTGTGTGTGTGTGTGTGTGTGCGCGCGTGTGTGCGTGTGTGTGTGCGTGCGTGCGTGTGTGTGTGTGTGTGTGTGTGCGTGTGTGTGCGTGCGTGCGTGTGTGTGTGTGTGTGTGTGTGTGTGCGTGTGTGTGTGTGTGTGTGTGTGTGCGTGTGCGTGCGTGCGTGCGTGTGTGTGTGTGTGTGTGAGTTTTAAGCATTTTGTAAGGACAGCGCGAAAACAGTAAAGAAAGAAGAAAAGCCACCTCTCTCCTATCAGTGGAAAAATGCACCATGTCGACCAATTAAAAAAAAAAGTCAACACGTGTGATTTGGTGTTTTAGGAAGAGGGAAAAGTTTGGGGAGTGACGGTAACAGGGCGAGCGAGACAGAGCGAGCGAGCGAGAGAGAGAGTTTTTAGATATAGGAGATTTGTGACGTTTAGTGTGTTGTGTAGTCGTTGTTTTGTTTTGTGTGTCAGTGAGGGCACTAATGAATGTCACAGAGGCACATTTGCAATGTAAACACTGTCACTAAGTAGAAAACCAGCGGAGTGATACACCTGCTGTTGTCAGGCCTGCAGGTTTCTCCCTGTGCTGTTCTCCTGTTTTTACTGACACACATCATTTGTGGGGCATCTTATTGCAACACCTGATTGTTCTCTCATTTTAGTTTTAGTAAGATTTTTAAATGGTTATACAAAATGAAAAAAAAAACGGCAGGTGTATTGGCTGCATTTTTAGATAAATACAGTAGTTGTTTATGTTTACAAAATGTACAATTTATATTTGCATTTCAAGTTATAAAAATTTACTCAACATGTCTGTGGGTTTTTTTACAGTAAAAAAAATACTACTAGGATCTTAAGTTCTTTGTGTGATTTCAGATCAGTAACACTAATGCAGCATGTCAGTGAAAAAAACAACTAAATTCAGTTGAGCTGAAAAGATACCAAACAAGGTAAGAGGGGAAAAAATAAAATGAAACAATCTGAGGGTGAAATACAAACGTAAACTCAAAAGGAGTCACAAATGTCCGGTTGTATTTCAGACCTCAGTGGGTTCATCCAACAAATCATGAAAAATTAGGTTTACATGTTTGTTCATGACGGTGCAGATTTCTGACATTTTGTGTAATTTAAGCTGCAACAATGTGACTGTTTTCTAACAAAAAACAGTGAAACTCAAGTTAGACCTGTGTTTGTAAATAGACCGCCTCATGTTGTGTAGCTTTCAGGATTTTATACTTATTGGGCTACATACTTATTTATCATACAGGCTATACAGTACATATAATCAAAACTCACATGTTTTATGTAACTAAAGTGTGTAATCATGTGGGCCACAGACAATAATTAAGTTATAGACTATATTTATATGAAAAACGTGCATACTTACTGCATTTGAATTATTCTAACCATATATAACCACCTGCATATGTGTTTGGGAAAGAAAAGGCTTTGATTTTGCCCCCCCCCCCCCCCCATTTGATTTCTTTGCCCCCCTCATGGCACCCTAAGAAAATTTCTCTAGATCCGCCCCTGCTCTCACATACCCAAAGACGTTGATTCTGTTCATGTGGACGGTTCTGTTTATGAGGCTGGAGAAACCTGCAGTCAGCTGAGACTGAAGAAGTCACTCGGACGAGTGACCAAACGTTTCTCCCACTGAAAACGTCCAGATGAACAGAGTCCAGTTTTGGGGATTTCCTGACCTTCTTTTGTTTTGTTTTTTCCGTGTGTTCAGAAACTGTCTGCAGTGTGAGCACAGTGGTTGGTCAGTTGGACAACCACCAGGCATACAGTGGAGTGAAAAGTGTCTGCCCCCTTTCTGACTTCCTGTTTTTTGTATGTTTGCCACACTGTTTCAGATCATCAAACAAATATAAACATTAGACAACGAAAACACAAGTAAACACAAAGTGCAGCTTGTAAACGAAGGTGTTCATGATTAAGTGAAAAAGTGATTGCCCTCTAAACCAGCAACGACTGCAATCAAGCGCTTGCGATAAGTCTTCATTTTATTTTGGACCTGCTGGTGTGTTTTGGATCATTCATTTTTTCTCCATTTATGTTTGGATTTTTAAAAAAGAAACACCCATTTTACAATAGAAACGACTGTTTTTGTTTACTTGTTTTATCTTTGTCTAATATTTTAATTTGTTTTATTATCATAAACATTTAAGTGTGACAGACACACAAGAAAAAACAGGAAATCAGGAAGAGGGCGAAGACTTCTTCACACCACTGTACACATGTTGGCTAATCACACAATGATATTGTGTTATGCTGCTTTAGACATACAACATAGTTACTTCATTTAAACTGTCTGTCATTTCACAGCAATGCATAGCATGCTGAACTGTTTAGGATAGTTACGGAGCAAAATGTTCAGAGAAGAACTTGGATGGAGCCCAAGGAGCACAGGGTTCACCGTGAATATTTTATAGGGATCACATTATATTCATTTCATAGAAATGAAGCTGAGAGGCACATCTGATAGCCTGACGTATTATTTAAAGTATGCATTACTATAGCCTACATTTTACATCATAAGATAAAGGGTACTCTGCTAAATGTGCTCTGGATTCTGCACGTGTCAATAATGTATGAGCCGGAGTAGAAAAGTCCTATTTCCTGCTTCCCTCCTGAGGATTGTAGTTGCCATTGGAGTGAGTGGAGCTCTTGGCTGTCACTGTGGAGCTCATAATGCAAACTGCGTACAAATCCTCCTGGGATGATGCTAGTCTGTCAGCTCTTTGGATGTTCTCGCATTCTTCACAGATTCTGTCTTTCTTCACTTTGCTGGAGGGTTTTTGTTGCTCTGTTTAATTTCTGTTTTTTTGGCTCTCTTTAACAGTATAAAATAAAATTGCAATCAAGGGGCACGTGTGATCAGGTCATAGCTTTACTTTTTAAAATGTTGTTATTATAGTCGTGTTAGGATGTTTCTCTTCACACAACCTCCTCAAAACTGGGAGTTTTCTTTCAGTCACAACTTGAGCAGCTGGATTCTAGTTGGATTCAGAAGATAATGTGAGAATCCATCTTGCCAGGCTTCATGCTCTGCACTTGTGGCCAAACCACAGTTTTTGGGGCCAGCCAAAATACCCCGGGGATGTACTGGCAGATACAGGCATTTTTCAGGTGTAAGTTAGCCTGTCACACACAGTTACAGACGCATCATCTGCCAATTTTCTTTTTAGATCCGTGTGCCCTTTTCCAAACAGTTCCAAATAAGGACATGTACTCTGATGCTCTGTCCAACAAACCATCATGTTGCCTCCTGTGCACTCTCCCATCTTTATTAAGTCTCACAGCATGATTTCTTGCAAGTTCAGGCAGTTGCTTAACATGTAGACTCATGCTGGCCTTAAACACAGCCCAGGCTAAAACTGATAAAGCTGCTGTGCAACTGGAACTGACTTCTGCTGATAATGCCATGTAATGTTTAATTCTGAAGCCTGTGGAAATTTGATCTGCTTCTCAAAAGGAACTAAATCAGAAGCGACTCCACACTGACACCAGCGCAGATATTACGGTGGTAGAAGGAGGAAATATTTACAGATAGAATATGACTGTGGTTTGGGTTTAAATATGCATTCATTAAAAGCATGGAGGGTTAAAAATTGTGCTAAACTGTAACTCCATTCTTTTAACAGACTCAGTGTATCATGGCACCAGTGCATAAGCACACCTCGTGCATATCTGTGACTGCGGCTTTGACTGAATGGCATCATTTCACACGCTGGGAATGAAAAAATCCCAATAAAAATGTCAATAATCAGCAGAGCAATGTAACGTTCATAGCATGAAATCTGCACAACTGCTCCCACGAACCAGCCAAGAATTTATCAAGAATCTACTGATCTGCTGCTGCTGCAGGCGTGTGTGTGTGTGTGTGTGCGTGCGTGCGTGTGTGTGTGCGTGCGTGCGTGCGTGCGTGCGTGCGTGTGTGTGTGTGTGTGCGCGCGTGCGTGCGTGTGCGTGCGTGCGTGCGTGCGTGCGTGCGTGCGTGCGTGCGTGTGTGTGTGTGTGTGTGTGTGTTGATGGCGGTGTTCTGGGTGCATGTGTGGATATTTTTTTGGTGCAGTGAATTCACTGAATGTGTTTTTCACAGCATGTGTGTGTGTAGAGTTTCTTTTAAGAGACATGTTTTATTGAAGGGTATCAAATCTCAAAAGTCTCCCTCCTTCTCTCTTCCCAAGCCCACTACATCACCATAGCAACCGGACCAATCAGCCTCACTGAATATGCCAGATGAGGCCGACTTGAAGGACTAAGAAAATCCCTCCTTGCCTCCTGCCCCCCTCCGACTCTCATCTATTCCTCGTCCTCTCATCCTCTTTCCTCCCTTCATGCGATTTTATTTTATCTCTCCCTCCCTTGTCACTTTCCCTGCTGTACCATTCTCCCTTCGTCGCATCCGTCCCTGCTTGACTCTCCCTCCTCCTATCTGATTCTCTCTCATCCCTTTCCCCCTTTCTCCTTGTCTGTTTTACTTCCCTCTCTATGCATTTCTCTTCCTTCCTCTTTTATTGCATTAAACATGTCTCTCTTTTTCTTGCTGCCCACTCCATGCAATTTCTCTCTGCACTTCCTCGCCCTTCCTTTGCTTCATTGGATTAAAAAGACACACCCAGTCATCGTGCAAAACCATCTCTTTCCCCATAGTGAGATATGGGGACTGGCATGCTGCTGACACTCACCATCTGTCCCCGAGACATGGGGACCAACAGTGAGAGGAGGGGGAGAGAGGAAAGGAGAGCAGGGCTGGCTTATAGGAAGCTGCCAAGACAGCCTTGATTATTTCTGACTCTCAATTTGCACTCAGGCTTCAAAGGCAAAACTGCTGTTCTGCTTACTGTATATGAAGCAAAGCTATAAATTTGGCACTGAAAGAAAGTCTCATTCAAAGATGTGGAACTTGAATAGAAAACTGGAACGGTGGCGACTGTGATCGTTTTATGACTTATCAGCCAGATACTAAGCGTATATCCTTAAAGGACCACGCCACTAGATTTGCAGAATGAGCAGATCTACTGAGTAAATCCTGTGTGGATAAAATATTGCTGGCAACTAAAAATCTTCCATGTGGACCTGTAATTTTTAAATGTGTTCCTCCAATTGGCAACGTCTCACTTCCTTTTAGTTCACTCTGAAATTCAGCTGGCACAGACTTCAAACATGAACACATCTAAAGAGCTCATAATGAAACACTTTTTTCATTTAAACACAGAATGTAGTTCCAGCTCCGTTTACATCAGCAACCAAAGACAGAGTCTGATGATGTGAAACACCATGGCATCATGGGAATTATTGGCTTCACCACCGCTGTACTCAGTAACAGTCTGTTCTCATTCCCAGATACTGCCCTGTGTCAGTGCAACAACATAGCTTGTTATAGGTTTCCAGTTTATTCTGGAGTTAAAACATACAAATTCCAAAGATAACGCTCGATGTGGAAGATCCATTCATTCATTTTGTTAAATGCTTTTCCATTTAGGAATCCAGGGCTGTGGGGCCGAGCTGACATGGGGCAAGAGGCAAAGTCCACTATGGACAGACATCTGATCAGTCACAGGGTCAACACATAGAAACAAACTCTCATGGTCACCTTCTCTGTGACCAGTTTAGAACCATGATGAGCTAACATGCATGTCTCTGGACTGTGAGGAAGCCTACGTAGCTGGATTAAACCTGCGCAGGCACAGGGAGAACATGCAAGCTCCACACAGAAAGGCCAGCCATGCATTCACACACATGTTTTTACCCTTTCATGTCTGCTCTTCCTATTATTGTGGAGCTGAATCAATGCTGGAGTAGTCACACACTGAAAGGGAATGTGAGTGACCATGAAACCATTACACATGGCTGTAAACCAAAACAGGAAAAGTGGATTCTCTTCATCTGGACGCAGCGTTTTCATCCAAGTCACTTCTTTAGACTCAGCTGAATGATTGATCAATGGCTATGAGAACGTTTTGTACCTACAAAGTAAAGAGTACATAACCTTTCTGGATGTCCTTACCTGGATGATTGAGCATGCATCAAGACAAAGCAGAGACAGAGTGTCTCGCAACTATGAAAAGCCTCCGAAAATGATCAACGTATGCATAAATAATAAGGCGGGGGGGAGCTATTGTTCATAATAGAGCATGGAGAGTAGTATTTCCAGCCTGAGGAAAGAAAATGAAGCCTGAAGTCTAGTGGGGTGGCATCAGATACTTCTGTATGGATGCCAGAGGGCAGTGCCTGGGGTGTGCCTGGGGTGTTGTCATTTAGAATAGTGCATAGACGTCTCACCATTATCTATGATGTGATAAAGGCCTGATGTCCTGGGCAGTTTGTAACACCTCCTGCTGAGCCTTCTTGTCCTGGGCCGTGCTCGTCTGCTAACAGTAAGGACCTGCAGCAGTTCACCTACTCCACCATCATCTCAGCGCCTCTTTCCAGAAATCCAAAAATTAGCTTCTTCGTTTTGTTGAGCAGGAGTTGTTTTCTATGGACCTCGTCTCCTGTGTTTTCTGTGGACTTTCACAACTGTCAGTTGCCTTCCAATCTGCACTCTCACCATGATATGTTGTCTGGCCATCAACAGTCTCCAAACTTCAAAATAGAGTTTCTCCATGTTTGGGAATACAGTCACCGGTGTGCATCTCCAACAGGAGTAAGCGAAGGAAACAACCCTGGGGGGCTTTGGTGTTGAGCGGAGGAGGTGTGATTGCCAATCCAAACTGTCTGCGTTGTGTTTATGTGGAAGTCCAATATCCAACTGCAGAGTGTGGCACTGAAGACAAGAGTGCCAAGTTTGTTTCCTGGGGTCATCGTATGAATGCTGAAATGGAGTCAACAAACAACACGGTGATGTACATGTTATCATTTTACATGTGTTTGGAGGCAGAGCTGAAGAAAAGGCATCCTCACAGAGCAATTTATCATTACAGAATATATGATTAGACTTAAACATCATCAACTTGACTTCTGTCACCGTTTCATATTGTTGCCTCAAATTATACAGGCACGGATTGTAATTTATTTTTTTTCTATTGATATTGGCTTTTACAGCCTGTTTTAATTGATTTTATTTTATTTTCTATGGTGTTTTGATTCTTTGATGGGGGGTTTTTCCCCCCCACATTTCATTGTTTTGTGAAGTTTTGCATAATTGTGTGTGGGGGTTAGGCTCTTTTTTTTTTTTGCTGTTGAACAGTGATATCTCACTTGGGCCAACATGTTAGGTGAGGAAACTGCGGATGGCGCTTTGCCTGATCTGTTCTCTGCGGGGAGTAATATGACCTTTGGTTTGGGGAGGGGTCATCAGATTGCTCCAAAGTGTTTTGGGAGGGGTAGGCCAGTAGTCCCGGGTATTGGTGCCCACACTGTAGACCAGTCAGTGATGCACTCACCATTAATGCCAGCAGCTAGCTCCACACCAGCTGCTTGCGAACGCCAAACACACACCCAGGCTGTCACTAGTGACATGTTGAGCAGCTTGATCACTGACTTAGCAAAGCAAATTGGGGAAAATATCACGTCCTCTCTTAACTCTATGCACCAGCCAGCCCCCACCCAGCCACAGTCTCCCCAGAATGTGCCCTCGAGCTGCAATGACCAGTCCCAGCTGAAGGTTGTTGTTCAGTCAGACACCAAAGCTCCACCATACTTCAAGGGCGACAACACAGATCTATTTCCCATCGCTGAATGGGAGGACATGATGAGATGTTATCTGCACAGAATCAGCTGTGACACAGATGAAGAAATGTTTGCCATATTAATGTCTAGACTTACTGGCAAAGCCAGAGATGTGGTCAAGGTGTCACTTCGTTGCCACCCTGAGTTGAATCGGAATGATTACTGCTGTGTTTTGGGTCATGTCGTGGATGCTGGTGGTGTCTCGGTTGATCAGGATAAAGTGAGGGTTATCGCCAGTTTTCAGAAGACTGACCTTATGGATGGTGATGGTTAGGGCTGCTCGATTATGGCAAAAATGATAATCACGATTATTTTCAATGAAATTGAGATCACGATTATTTCACGATATTTATTTAACAATAACAATGCATTGAATAATTGCTTTAAAGATTGTCATAAAATAATGTGCAAATTCTGATAACCGTGCAAATGTTTGCAATATAAAAAATAAATAAAAAATGTAAACATTAATGTTTAGTGAACTTCAAACTACTGCATAATATTTATGCATACAAATAACCAAACATCAAGGCAAGCTGTGTAGCCACACAATGCACAATTGCATCAAACTGACATTGAGGTATGTCAACTAAAGTTGCTGCCTGAACAAAAATAAAATTAAACACTGAAAGTAGTACCTTTTATAAGAAATAAATAAAAACTAGTAGGCCCGAGTCCCATACAATCTCAAAATGGCTCAACAAAACATGGTTCCTGCAACCTTTCAAAGGTTTTTAGCCAAAATCACCAGCCTATTGACATGATCAGGCTTCAGGGATGCACGCAGGCAGTTGACAACATTTCCACCAGTACTAAAGACCCTTTCTGTTGAGGCATTTGTGGCTGGGATGCAAAGATATTTCTTTGCCAGGATGGAGAGTCGTGGGAAGAGGTTCTGTGATAGCTTCCACCACCCCAGTGGGTCTTCCTCTGTGTCCAGGGTCCCTGCCTGGAGGTAGGCCTGATACTCAAAAGCTATGGCCTGGACAAGTTGAAGAGCATGTTCTGCACCTGGAGCTGTGCTGTGAGGGGCCTTAAAGAAGCTGCTTAGGCCCTTTTCCCTCTTCTTTTGGTTTGATGCACCATCATCAGCAACCTCCGTGTTACCAACGGGTGTCCCCATCACTGCAGCCTCCTTTAATGGGACAAACATAAAATGACAGCAACACAGAATGAGGAACCAGTTTTATCTGTCTCGGGTTTGGCATTCTAGAATACAATCCTTAAATAATTACTATAAATAATGATAGATAGATGGATAGATGGATAGATAGATGTTTAGTATCTTTATAAATACCATGATGGACTTCATTTCCATTGTCAGTCTGGCTTTTATTGTCTCTTGGCTGACCTCGCTTACATATCTCAGTTTGAACCTTGGGTCCAGGACAGTGGCCATGTCAAGCAACTCTTGTGTTGGTGAGTCACCATACTTTTCACCAGTATTCTCCTCTTGATGCATTTTGAGAGGTCTGTGTCATCATCTTGCTCAGCCAAGATTGAGTTGTTAAATAGGTGGAGTGTTGGTTTTATTAAAGACACACTCACATATTTCTCTCCAGAAAGTGCATCAGTGAATTCAACCAGAGGTCCCAAGGTCTTGTTGATGGCCTCAAGGACATCAATGTCCTGCCATGAGGGGATGAGGTGCCTGGTTCCTTTGTCTTGGGAGAGGACATGGGCAATGGCCTTCTGCTGCTCAAGGACTCTGGAAACCATGGCCTGCCTAGATCCCCATCTGGTTGGACATTCAGTCTTTAAGGAGTGGTCTGGCAGTTTGAGGTCTATCTGTGCCTTTTTCAGCTCTCTCTTTTTTTTTCCAACTGAATGAAAAGGTGCTGACCACTTTTTTGCAGACCCCCACTGCACGCTCAATCCTGTGATCTTTCATGGCTCTTTCTATAAAAACATAAAAAATATAAACAAGCATTATCAGGATGATGATTGTCATTTCCTTGAGTATGAATGAATAAGAAAAAGTGATGGTAGCTTATTTATGTGTTTGTATAATTCATAGAAAATGTGTATGACTGTGAGAATGAATAAAAGTATCTCTGAATTTAAATCGTTTTTTATTTATTATATTCATTCAAAGCATTATGTTGTATACTTATTGAAAGAAAATCACATTATGCATCATATTCAGTAGGAATTAGGCCTACTCACCTATGGCCAAATGTAATCTGTGCCCAAAGCACTGGAGCCTCATCCAGCCATTCAGTTGTGCAGCCAGTATGACATTTGCAGCGTTGTCTGTGGTTATACAGACGAGTTTACCCTCCTCCAGATCCCACGTAGCCAGTGCTTGTTTCAGACCTGCAGCTATGTTCTGCCCTGTGTGGTCTTCTGGGAAAAATGATGTCTGGAGACATTTCGTTTTCATGTTGAAATCCATGTCAATGAAATGTACCGTGAGGCTCAAATACGGCTCCATGGTGCGGCTTGACCACAAGTCCGTTGTGGTGGCAAAATATTGGGCTGTAGCCACTTCCTTTGCAACACCATCATGACACTCGTCATATAAAGCGGGAATCGCCACTCGACTAAAATAGTGACGAAATGGCAAGTTATACCGTTTGTCCAAAGTGTTGATTAGTTTCTTAAAGCCGGGGGTGTCCACTGTGTTAATTGAGCATTGGTCTTTGGCGAGGAAAAACGTTACCGCGTTTGTTATCTCCTTGTGTCTCTGGGAGCTGGTGGGATATTTAGTCGCGTTGTACATGGTAGCGTGAATGGAGGTCTGTGAGGATGAAGCATGTGTTGTTGAGGGTTTTTCTCTATGCTCCTTCATTGTTTGATTGTATGTCAGTTTGTGAGCGGTCTTCAAATGATTGAATAAATTTGTAGTGTTGCCCTGTGGTGCAGCTACAACACCGTAGCAAAGTTTACACACTATATCGACTTGATCCACGTCGGACTCCGCGAACCCATAATGTTTCCACACCACTGAAGTAGTTTTACCTCGCTTTTCAACCAACAGCATTCTTTCTTTAGTAGCCATTATCCTCTCCTCTCCAAATAACGTCTGCTTAGCTTTCCTCAGGTACTCTTAATTGATGTGACGCGTGTTCGAAACGCAGAGAGGTGCGCTCGATTTGCCACCTCGCGAGAGTAAAGCACGAGGGAGGTGCTAATAATCGGCTCAGTCATTTTTAATGATCGTTGAAAGCCCAGATCGTAATCGTGATTAAAATTCGATTAATTGAGCAGCCCTTCTCAGAGGAAAGTGAGATCCTTCCTTGGCATGGTGATGTTTACCAGCATTTCATTCCAGGGTGCTCTCGTATTGCGAAGCCACTTTTTGCTCCGGCTTGAATTTTTGGCTCTGAAGTGGGCTGTGTGCGATAAGTTCAGCCACTGGCTCAAGGGTCACCGGTTCACTGTCTGGACTGATAACAATCCTCTCACATACATTCTGACTAAGCCAAAGCTGGATGACTGTGAACAGCGTTGGGTCTCTAAGCTTGCACCATACTGCTTTGAGATCAAACATGTTCCTGGAAAACTGAACATTGTGGCAGACACCCTGAGCAGGGAACCGTTTGTGAGGCCTTTGGCCCAACGCCTCCTGTCGGAGCCCTACTTTGAGCTGCTAGAGCAAGTCAGTGATGTGAAAGATGCCAGTGTCCAAGATGCCTTCCGTTTGACCTGTCAGCCTCAATTGATACGCAGTGCTCCACCCTCTGCTGTGCTTGATGTGTCTCTGTCAACTGATGACGTGTCTTCTCTCATGTCTTCCCTCTGTGAGTGGGAGTCTGCTTCTCACCAGCGTGCAACATCCCTCGCTGGTCACCTGACCTCCATTAGTCCACCTGACTGTGATGTTACTCATGCGCTGTCCCATGCTGATCTCCTGTCTCATCAAACAGGGGATCCTGTGATCTCCAGAGTAGCCTGCTATGTTGAGCGTAAGCGCAGACCCTCCAGACGTGAGCGCTGTCATGAGAACCAACATACGTTGCGGCTCCTGAAACAATGGGATAAGCTCACATTCCTCAATGGTGTCCTCTACAGAGTCGTGAGGGACCCACTGACCAAACACAAGAGATTCCAGTTTGTGGTACCTGACTCCCTAAAACAAGTGGTGCTGTCTGGCATACACGACAATGCTGGCCATCAAGGTCAATCTCGCACACTCTCCTTGGCTCGTCAGCATTTCTTCTGGTATGATATGGAGAAGGATGTGCACGATCATGTGAGAAATTGCCGCAGGTGTGTTCTCAGCAAGACCACAGAGCCAGCAGCTAGGGCCCCGTTGGAAAGCATTAAGACCTGTGCTCCACTGGAACTTGTGTGCATTGACTTCTGGTCAGCTGAGGACAGCAACAACAAGTCTGTGGATGTCCTTGTGATTACTGACCACTTCACAAAATTAGCACATGCATTCCAATGCCAGGATCAGACAGCTAAGAGAGTTGCTAAAAAGCTCTGGGATGGATTCTTCTGTGTGTATGGCTTCCCTCAGCGCATTCACTCTGACCGGGGAGCTAGTTTTGAGAGTGAGCTGCTCGCAGAGCTTCTGGTTTTGGGTGGCGTTGCCAAATCCCACACTTCACCATACCACCCCATGGGTAATGGTACCACAGAGAGATTTAATCGCACCCTTGGAAACATGTTACGGTCCCTCCCCCCCAGATGTAAGCAGAAATGGCCGCAGATGATACAGTCCATGACGTTTGTGTATAACTGTACGGCACACGAGACCACCGGCTTTGCGCCATTCTACCTGATGTTTGGGAGGGTCCCAAGGTTGCCAGTTGACCTCGTGTTTCGGGATGTCCTTCATGATGACACCATTTGTGACTATGATACCTATGTCAAGTCACTGATGGATGACCTGCGCTCTGCCATGCTCCGAGCCCAGGAACACAGCACGATGGAGCAGAGACACCAGTCTGACCAGTACAACAGAAAGGTGAAGGGTCTGCCTCTTTCACTAGGGGACCAGGCGTTGTTGGCAAACAAGGGAGTCAGAGGAAAAAGGAAGCTCTCTGACAAATGGGAACCTGTTGTGTACATGGTAGTCGACTTGGATCCTGCTCTTCACATCTGCCATATCAGAGACAAAGAAGGACATAAGCGTGTGGTGCATCGCAACCTGCTACTTCAAGTTAACTTTTTGCCCTTGGACACAACATTGAATGATGATGCTGCACATCCTGCTGTGAGTGTTGTCAGTGGCGCCGCTGAGTCTGACCTGGATGGGTCCGTGACATCTTTTGGGGGCACAGGAGCTGTACCTCCTGCCACCTGGACTGTGGATTCCGTCTCCAGCATTGGCGAGTGTGATGACTGCACACTATCATGGATCCATCAGCAATCCGCCACTGACCCAGTCGAAGATGGTGTTCATGCGACCCCTCCTATGATTGGTGCTCCTGATCTTGGTGGGCTGGCTGGTGATGGAGCCTCCCCAGGCTCCTCTGCTGACTCCCATAGTTTTCATTCTCTTGAACCCGAAGATGTGGACTTGGATCAGGGACTTACCACACGTTTTGGTAGAATCATCAAACCAGTTCGGCGCTTGATCGAATCAATGGCTCAACTCAAAACACTCCTTGGTGTTGAACCTGTTCAAGCAGCGGTTATCGATGTGTGCATTTGTTTATTGCTGTATGTTGTCCATTGCTATTGTTTTTGGTAAAGAATAATAGAGGCACAGAGTTGACTGTATTTTGTCAGTCTGTGCAGTCTGATGGTGACGCCCATAGATATTATGGCCTGTTTTGTGTGGTGTAAATGGCACCTCATTTTGTCTATAGTGTGTCCTGGGATCTTGCTAGGCGCTGAGCGGGTCTCAGGTCTCTTATCCTCCTTGGAGGAAGCTATGTTGCTGATCTAATTCATTGTATATGTGATGTGAATTTGTTTGAGGCCACTGTATCTGTTGTTGTGGGTGTATTTATACTAGGGGTGCAACGATACACAAAATTCACGGTTCGGTTCGGTTCGATACTTTGGTGTCACGGTTCGATATTTTTTCGATGCAAAAAAAATGTTCATGCCTTTTTAATTTGTCATTTATTAAAATTATAAATATATATTTTAACTCAAAAGTACAGTTTTTAAATTTAACCCTAACCCTTGTGCGTGTTTTTTATTTTGACAGCGAATGCGCACCTGCGGACCACTTATGTGCAGCCCTGGTTATTTAGCTCGTCATATTGCAGCCACAGAAATTATTTTGTCCATGAAACCATAAAGCTGCACTTTCTTTTTGCCTTATAGTCTGATTTGTCATAACTTCTCCGTTTTGTGGTAAGCTTTTCTTTGGCTGTCACTTCTTCACCCTGACCTGTCTTATTTGGCTCAGCAGAACTAAAATATATATCCTGCTGCTTTTATACACACACTCACATAAGCTCAGCGATTCTCTGCGCGATCAACCTCTCACATGTTTAAGCTGCGGGAGATTTCACTTGTCATGTTTGCATAGTAAGCTAACGATTAATAAGACGATGTCAGAGGAATTGGTGCACAAATTATCATCACTCACCAATCAGTGCTGTCGCTCTCTATACACAGTTCGCACGATTGCAAAGTGAAAGCAAAAAAACAAGCGCAAATTCAAACACGATTTCAATATGTCACATATTGACAGTGGCTCACCGATGCCAATGACATAATTACCCAGCTACATTTCTGAAAGAATGCAAAAGCATTGACATATATTTTTCCTTCCTACAATAGCCCGACGGGCAGGGCAGAGATAGTTTTTGGTAGCCCGACTGAAAAAATCGCTAGCTCCAGGACGTCGGGCTAGCGATATTGCGAGCCCTGTATCTGATTGAGGAATCACTCATCTTTGGAAAAGAGAGTTTATTACAGAGAAATGGCTCTTTCCAAAATAAAAGCTATACTATCCGCTTCTTCTGGGCTATATTCTCAGCAGCATAAGGAGAATCATGTGCTAACAGCTGTCTAAATGACTCGGCTAAAGTTAGTAGCATGCTTGTTGTTTTTGTCTTTGCACTAGGATGATGTCGGTGTAAATGTGCAGTCATATTCGTTGTGTTCCCACTAGTGCTTTCAGGTTAATCTCGTTGAAATGACCTTAACGCCACAACACGGCAAATCTCCGTTAACGAGCTACCGCCGATCGCCCCGTGCATGGGGCTAGACGGCCAACACGTTAACGAGCTAACTGCGCTAACACACTAGTTCCCACCCATGTAATTGAGCATTGCATGGCACATCCAACATACTGTTTTACTTTAGTCCATGACTCGCTTACCTTCAGGGTCATACGTCACATGAAAACCAAAATAATTCCAAACGCCAGAACTGAATGAGGTTCAATTTGCCTGTTGCAAGGAGAGCTTAACTTCTGTCTTGCTAGCTTGCCCTGCGCTCTTCCTTCTGACTATGCTGTCTGTGTTGAGCGCTCAGTGGATCTGCGCTCGACAGTGCAGCCTAGGCGGAGTAGTCGAACACAGATTCACTGAGCGCTCAACACAGACAGCATCGTCAGAAGGAAAGTTGATAAAATAAATTACAAATGTTGTATTGTTCGATACATATGCGTACCGAACCGAAAGCACTGTATCGAACGGTTCAATATCGATACGAATATCGTTGCACCCCTAATTTATACATTTCATTTTTTTTGTGTACTCTTTAGGATTTTGTGTAATTCTTGGGGAGTGAATGTAACA
Source organism: Rhamphochromis longiceps (assembly GCF_057381845.1). Classification (NCBI taxonomy): domain Eukaryota; kingdom Metazoa; phylum Chordata; class Actinopteri; order Cichliformes; family Cichlidae; genus Rhamphochromis; species Rhamphochromis longiceps. The sequence continues at coordinate 43,638,960 of NC_140571.1, read as the reverse complement.
GGGTCATAAATCACATCTTGTTATAATTACACAAAATGTGTTCTAAACCCCCAAACTGCTCCTTTTATACCTGACTTTTAGGACCTCCAAGCCTGTAGTTATGTTCATTATCAGTTAGAGCCCCTCCTCATTCTTTTCTTCTTCTTCTTTGGTGCAATCCTATAAATACAGTGCACCCCTTTTGCCTCTCCCCTTTTCTACAATTCCCCTGTGGGAGAGGTGGGTGTCCTTTCTTTCCAACACTGTAAAACACACATATAATTCATATTTAGCCACCCTGATGTTTCTGATTGCTTCAATTATTGTCATTATTAAGCCTGTTTTTGTAAGATGTTATAAGTGTGTAGTATGTTGGACTGAAATAAATCCTGGCAAAACGTTACTCATTTATTTGTTTATTATTCATTAAACTGTATAGAGTTATTGTAATAATTAAACCAGTTTTCCTGTGTAATAATAAAACAAGAGAATCGTTAAAATGATTCATAGGCAGACTGTAATATTATTGTTGTCATTTTTCTTCCAGATCCATTGGACCCGTTTACATTCATTCATGTGACAGATGTGTCAGTCGAAAGCTGATCTGATGGTTGTGTTAAATATCAACACTTCACCGAGTTCTTTTGATTCCTCAGAGACATGGAAGACAAAACACTGCTCATAGACCATTTAACACTTTATTTCACTTTCACGATACTTCTAGAAGGGAGATGCGTCCTGCATGACACGTTGCAGCGGATCTCAAATGGTGACGAACACCTGACAGTTTTATTACCGGGCGCCTTATTCTAGTCTAAACAACAGCATTTCAGTAAGTTTCCACTACAAGATGCTTCCCTCTTATCTCCTGCTCTACAGGCAAACATGGGCGAGAGTCCTCGACTGAAGGACACCTGCTCTAATGCCTTTATTGTTCAGGGCTGTGTCCACTTAACATACTTCTATATGATTATATGGCACTTTTGATTAATATGAGATTAATATAAGGCCCAGTAATAAAACACTTCAGGTAAGATCATTCCAACAGTTCCTAGAGCTGTTATATATAACCACAAGCCAAACTGAGGTTTGTTTGGTCTCTCATTTGTAGCCCCTCCCACTCACTTGTCCACTCCTGCTTCCAATAAGGATAAAATACATCTGCTGATGTGGTTTAAAAAAACACTGCACCCTGTTCTTAATAGCATAGTTTATTATTGTAAAAACGCAGCATTGGAAATGTACAGAAATGGTTCACAGACACTCGTCTTTTGCACAATCACTCAGAACAATTTACTGCCTTTCTCCACTCATCGCAAATCCATCAGGGCTGTCCATTTCCCCAAATCCTTTTCTTAGTATTTTCATCCAAATCACCGGGTTACCAGAGCAACAGCTGCACAGAGCCTCTTCTTTTAAATAATCTGACCAAAGTGCTGCAGAGGGGCAGCAGCACAGCAGCTGTAGTTACATCGAAGGTCTATCTGTGTCTCAATTACGATTTTTATTTGTGGTTGAAGTAGTTACAGCGTGTCCGTTTGGCCTCTCAGGGCCGCCGTAGTGTAGAGAAGGCGTAAGCAGGCAGAATACATCTACAAAGGCTGGTACTGAAACCAGAGTGAGAAGACTGGTTTACCAATAAAGGGGATCATTTATTGTTTGCCACACTGAAGGACCGAAATAATGAGACTGGAAATAATTTCCATGAGACTGGACTAATGAGTTAGTCCGGTCTCGTAGAAAACACGTGAAATAGTCATGAAAATGAATCACTGCACATGAATATGGACACAGCTTGTTTAGAAAATATTGAATCCAATTTCAAATGCACAATTGAAAATAATGCAGCTTTGAAAAAGCATCAACGGCTTTACTTTAACCAAAAAGCTGATCTTTCTTCTTTTTTTCACAGTATAACTTGAGTGTAGAAATCACAAGTTCAAACTGCAGTCTCATTATGAGAGACTTTGTGCACATGGACATAAATCATTGCAGGCTAATGCAAAAGTACGGCTGTGTAAACTAAAGAAGGGGGAGACACGGGAGACAAAGGGACAAATATTACAGCTGAGATCATGGGAATGCAATTCAGTTCAGTTCAGTGTATTCAATATGTCATTATTATTATTATTTATAGAGCAGTTGTTCAAGGCACGTTCTACTGTAAGGTAAAGACACCCCAACAATCAGTAAATCCCTTATGAGTAAGTGCTTTGGTGAGAGTGGGAAGAAAAACTCTCACAATGAATTACTCAGTACTCAGGCCACATAACCAGAGACTGTACACAAAGACTAATCTGTTTCTTTATTCTGCTTTTGCAGCTGCTTCCTTTAGATGTTGCCCCACCGCACCTCTACCTCACCAGCCCTGCATATCCTCCTTCACTACATCCATGAATGTCCTCTTCGGCCTTCCTCTTCTCTTCCTGCCAGCATCTGTAGTGCTCTTTTTTACCATGAAGTCAGACTGCCATCATCTCCTTTCTTAACCTTGCTTCAACACCTCTTTTCCCTTCATGGTTCATCAGCTTTATCGCTCTGTGATAAAAAGAGGTCACTGCCTCTCTCCGAGACGTATCCACACCTACACAGGTATGTCATCTGAAACAGCTTCAGTGTTTTTAACATCATTATTTTATTCTTGGTCACAACCAACATCTTGAAGGCAGGAACTCCTCCCCAAACCGGACTGTGCACTACAGCGTTGTCCAGCTGAGAATCATGGGTAGAGATTTGAAAGTCATATTATCCAAACTGAAGATTTGCTGCCTTTTGGCTACAGCTAGAAATCCTGTCCATGAAGATTATAAACAGAAAGTCTGTCATGGCAGATCCAGCAGGGTCCAACACCCAATGGGTCTCATTTACTGATGGCAAAAAGCAGCTCTCACTATAGTGGTACATGGACAGAATAGCCTATAACATTGGGCCTGAAATATCCCACACTCCGTCCCTGACAAGACTCCCCAAGGGATGCAGTGATTTGCCTTCTCAAAGGATTGACTTACACTTTAGGAACATGTTTTAAAGATGTTCATATCTCAGCTTTCCACAAAAGAAGCCTCATACTGAAGGGTACAGTACACTTACATGAAATCTACCGAGTACATTCAAGCTCCCACTTCAGATTCTGGATATTTTTGGGGCCCTTATTGTCTAGACAATAGCTGCATGGACTGACAGTTGCCACGGAGAAAAAAAAGTGATAAAAATTATTACATGTCACTGTAAGATTCAGAGCAGAGGCAGAGTACACTGGTGTACGATGACACCCTCCAGGTTTAATTCTGAACGAGCAGACTCTAATAGACTTCTTTAATCCTGATATGTGACACCGTGTACTTTGTAGAATAAGTCACCTGTTCCTCTCACTCTTCTCTCTGTGGAGCTATCTGGCCTGTTAGCTCCACCGGCTCCGAGTGCTAATTACTGACATTTCTCCTGAGGCGCCCTACTGCGCTGTGGTTGTCTCAGTACCTTTCATTCCACCAGTGGGGACACTCGCAAAGGTCACACGCCGCATAACACACACCGTCTAGTGAATCAATGAGTCAACCTGTGTGTGTGTGCGTGTGTGTGTGCGTGCGTGCGTGTGTGTGTGTGTGTGTGTGCGTGCGTGCGTGCGTGCGTGCGTGCGTGTGCGTGTGTGTGTGTGTGTGTGTGCGTGTGTGTGTGTGTGCGTGCGTGCGTGTGTGTGTGTGTGCGTGCGTGCGTGTGTGTGTGTGTGCGTGTGTGTGTGTGTGCGTGCGTGCGTGTGTGTGTGCGTGTGTGCGTGTGTGTGTGTGTGCGCGTGTGTGTGCGTGCGTGCGTGTGTGTGTGTGTGTGCGTGTGTGTGTGTGCGTGCGTGCGTGTGTGCGTGCGTGCGTGCGTGCGTGCGTGTGTGCGTGTGCGTGTGTGTGTGTGCGTGCGTGCGTGTGTGTGTGTGTGTCTGAAAGAAAGAGAGAGACATGCATCCATTGTAGCGAGCGTCTGTGAACTTATCAGCACTGAAACTTTCATGCCTCAGTCATTCCACATTCTTTTAATCCCACCAGTGAAGAGCCTGCGCTATTATTCGTAGCTATAATTTACAGATGTTCCCTAAATGCATCAAAAACATGCAATCATGAAGCTACTGTTTGTAAAGACGACTGAACGCACTCACTGATCAAAACGTGAATGTGCAGAATGGCTGCAGCTTTCTCAAAAACTGCTCATCCAACCAACGTGTGAGTGATTAAAGTCACGTTAAGGAACCCAAAACCAAAAATTAAACAAATAGCGAGAGAAATGCTTATAGTGCGCCTTTTTTTCAGCTTTCTTTATGAAAACCAGCTTGAGAGCATCAGACTGACAAAGACTGATGTCAGTGAATGTCGACACAATGATAGCCAAACAAACATTGTCTCTGCCATGAATGTGGAAGTCTGTGGAGTTCATAAATACTTAAATATGGATTAAAAATGTGACTTTGCTATATTGTCTCCAAATAAGAGGAAAACACCAAACCAAGCCCAGCTGACATAAACTCATTTTCCCAGTTATCTTAATGGATTTTGCCAAAAGGGAGAGGGAGCCCCTCCAACACTCCTTTGTCTCTGCATCCCTCTCTACCCAGAGTAGATCTCAGGTATATGCTGAAGCTGAATCACGATCTGAATTTTGGCATGTTTTTCTGCATATTTCCCACAAGTTGAATCTTAATAATAAGACTTGAATCATAAGCTGGCAACAAACCATAGACTTCTTTCTTGCAGGCCCTGTAGGCAGCTTTGCTGGGAGGATCATTTTATCAGAGATTTGTATTTGAGACGAGAGAAATAAATTTGATAGAGGTTTCATTCCAGAATCAGAAACCTTTAAAAGACCATTACAGCCACCCTCCCATATTGGACTGAATAAAGATTTGATAGCTATTGATCCCTCACTAACCTATGAGTCTACAGTTTGCTATATGTGCTCGCAGACTCGTTAGGATCCTAAACAGATGTTTCCCTTGAAGTGGAACTGGGCCAAAAGTGCTTTAACAAAGGCAGATTATTGCAGATTAGAGGTTCCCCTCTGCGTGCTTTGTTTTTCCTGCCCTTAAAGATGTACCCATACTCTTACTCAGGCCTGATGTTTTTACACTAGTTTCATTAAGGTTCATTTTCCCCAAAGGTTCAGAGCACAACTGTGAGTGTTGTTAATAAGGGACGTAAAGTCCAGGCTGTGTGTGAGCAGCAGGGTTGTGCGCTGCCAGTTTCAGGTGATGGTTGTTATACATTTGCTTATCTAAGATGGCATCTCTTCTGCGCATGTGCATCTCCTTTCCTCCTCAGCTGCCTGTCAGACCCATCAACACATGCAGAGAAAATGTCAGAGAGGAACGAAGCTGATATCGCCAATCTCTGCCTCCTGCCTGAAAAACAAATTAAAATCAGCAGCGCTGGATATTTGTGAATCAAAAAAATGCACAGCAGGTTTCCTCCCAGAGTTGATCTCCAGTTTGCAAGAAAATATCAATGTTTCAAAGGTATGGTTTGGTTTATTTTAGTCAAAAGGTATATAGCAACATTTAAGAAAAAAGGTATTATGGTTTAAGTGATGATAAACCACGTCCCACAGCCAAGCAGAGCTTTTCTTCTTCTTTTCTTGTTGACAGTTTTAACCTGAGGGATCAGTTCACAGTTCAGGACTCCTGAATGTTAAAAGAAGAGCACGGTCGCTGCTTTCAGGCGTGGCCTCTTGAACCGCTCTCAAAGAATGAGAGCCAGCTCTCATCACCAGCAGTAATCCTTCACACAGAGTTAATGTCATGTAGACACAATCGTTGATTTTTGCTCTTTGCATAACTACTTTGAGGTTTGTGGTGAAATCACAAAGTGTAAGTTATTAGTAAAAAACTTCCACGGAGCGATTTATGAACTGGACGGGAGTGCATGTGGACATGTAGACATGTCCGAGGAGATATCGTGACGAAGAGATTCGCCAAAAGTGAAAAATTATAGTTGTTCATTGACAGTGCCACAGTCAAGCACCAAAACTCTCCGAGCAACTACAGCATGAATACGGCGTCTGATTGACTGCAGTGATGGAGCCATGACATGCGTGATCAATCCTGGAGTCCCTGATTTGTTGCTTGAGCCTCGCTTCTTGGACCAGTTCTGCTCTGAGTGTTTGAGCTACCATTAAGTTACATTAGTTGTCACCCTGACATCTCATTTCACTGTTACACCAATGACATGTCATTATATCTCCATCAAAACTTCTTCAGACTTGGACACTGCAGAGTTGCCTACTGCATGTGAGAGAGTGGATGTCACAGAACTTTCTGCAGCTGAAATCTGACGAAACCAGTTGTATCACTGGTCCTCTGTCAGCAAGTTAAACCATGCTTGCACCACTGGTTTGACCAAAACAACAGTTTTTGACAGCATGTGTGTAAGAATGAGGCGTATAGAGTTGTTTTGTTAACAATGCACGCTGCTGACATCACTATCTGTAGTTCAGTTTCAGATTGGACAGAGTACAGAGTGTCTTTCTCATTTTTGATTATGGGATTTATGGGTGTCTTCTGATGGCACCTTTTTGAAAGCCAAGCCCTTTGGGTAACTGGAAACCCAATATTCTTCTCCACAGATAACTCTCCTGCATATGTTGTTTTACTGTTGCTAAGACTTGAAGAAAATCGCACACCTCACTGGAGAGAAAGATCGGATTGCAAGGTAATTACACTGAAGGACACGCAGGGAAGACAAGTGATTAACAGCTGTGAAAATGCCACATTTGGTTGAGGTGTGCTTGTGGTTTTTAAAAGCATATGGGCAAGAATAGACGACGCCCCGAGGGGGTTCACGGGTGCTCTCGGTATCCCACAGTGTTGTTAAAAGTCTGACGGTTGTTACAGGAGGAGAGATGGCAGTCACTGTTAGAGGCTCTCGTGCTGCTGCTGTTTGCCTCTGCAGCCATCACCGTCATTCTGCCTCAGCGGCAACAGAAAAGTAAATGAGAGAGACGTCTGCTCTCATTCTCTGGAGGCGTAGTTGGAGTTCTTTAAATCCCTGAGGATAAACTGAAAGATGCCAGTCTCCTCCTGTCTCCAGATTCTGGATTTGACAGTAAAGTCCTTGGACTTTATGTTTAAGGTTGTGTTTGTCTGCACATCTGTAGCGCAACACACACACATGCTCAGTGAGTCCCCTGCTGAAAGGACGAACTTCAAATCCACTGACCAAATGTCAGAAACAAGGTGGATAAAAACACATTGTGATATAGCAAACATATAACTCTTCTCATTGGCTCCGCCTTGTTCCGGCGTGTCACTTCTCATCAGCACGTCCTCAACACCTAATGTGGACCTTGTTAATTTCGTGGACATCTAAAGTGGTTATTTAGTTATTTGCAGGTTTGGGCAGCATGGGGCACCTAGCCTGGTGATTCTTACGGGATGCGTGTCCAGCCGGGATTCAAACCCGTGACCTGTTGTTTCAAAGACAGTCATGTTGCTACCACACTAATGTTCATGGTATTTCAAAGAGTTACATTAAACATCATCTGGAGGCTGTTTAATGCACCCTGGGATGAGAATGCTCCTCCTCCTCGCTACCTTTACACACAACATGCCCTTTGGAGGCGGTCCTTGATGCACAGCATGTGTGTCTCTTGGCATTGTTAGATAATGGTCTTGCAGTCCTAAAACATTATAAGGGATGACTGTGGTTCAGGATGATCAACCAGGATTTAGTGGTTTGTACGCTGTTCAAACCTTTCTGATGCATTTCGTCTGCGCTTGTGTTTTACTTTCACTCACTGGTTAAACTGACACACACGTCCCTCAGTTGTCATGCGCTGGGCATCAGAGCCATCTCAGAGCTCAAGCTCAGTGATTTGAATGATCAGGATCCACATCTTAACAGCTATGCTCCCAATACTTTTAATCTTAATAATTAAAATGAAATGAGAGACAAAGATAAGCAACATGGGAGTCCATCAGCACGACTCGTTTTTACAGACAGCCTCTAATGGCCACTCGAGAAACTGCAGTTTTTGACATTTTGTTTTTGTTTCCTTTGCCTCTGTACTGAACATACAGATAAAAGTACAGTTTCTAAAATTTAGACTGCTCCTCTGGGAGTTCTGCTGCTGGGGTCTCTGGAGAGCCTTTGCCTTCATTGTGACTGATGATGATCAATTCCTGAAGACGAACAGGCGCATACCTTTCTGGTAAAAATAGGTACCTTAGACAGTAAATGAATCTATTGTTCCATTGTTAATGGAGACGGGCCAAATACTCTTTGTCTTTCACTTGTTGAGAGTAAATTTTGCATAAAAATCTTTTCCATTTTTCCCGGGGCTTTCTATCATCCTGCTCCTCACCCTTCTCTCTCTCTCGCTCTCTCCTGCTCCTATACCACATCACGCAATTTCATGCTCTCCTGGGGGAAGCGTCCATATTTGTTTAGCTTTAAATAACCTGTTTATTCCCCCAGAATGTACTTGTTCTACTCGGAGGATGCTGGGAGGGTGTCAGCATGCGGGGGGCGACCTACGGTCCCTTTCATCTCTGCTTTTCATTTATTATTCAGTCCCACCAGCAAGTCTGCAACGAAAAGCTTCACCTCGTCCTTATCAGGCCTGCTTCCAATAATTATATTCCCTGTTATTAGTGCTCTGCTTTCTTTACTAGCACACACACACACACACACACACACACACACACACACACACACACACACACACACACACACACACACACACACTTGTTTAGTTTTTTTAAATTAATGTTTGAAACAACAACGATTTCAAACAGGAAAAGAAATCAGTGGTGCTGCATTGCCTGCTGGTTTGTTCATTTATTAAAAACACGATGTGGTTCACTTATGATGGATATGCAACTCCGTGGATTCCATACTTTCTGTGATGTACCACAGATTCTGAGAGACGGTCGTTTTTTATAGCACAGATTTTACAGTTGTAGTGGCAATGCTTTTTTTCTTTCTCCAACACATGTCTGAGAGTGAAAGAAGAAGTTCTATGCATGTACTTCTCGCACATCCTTAACAGGAACTTTGCCCTAGAGACTACAAACTAACTTTTTCTCTCAGTTTGCCTGACACTAGATTCTGCCTCCCTTTCACAACACAACCCAGGAATCATCAGTATTATGCTGCTCTTAGTTTTATGGGTGTTGGTTTTGCAAGAAGATGATGATGGAGAAAGTTCATCCATCCCTTTTCTTCCACCGATCCATTTGAAGGACACAAGGAGCTTAGAGCAGTGGTCATTGGACAGGTTACCTGTGGCAATGTTTTTGAGTTGTGGGAGATCCCAGAGAGAATCAATATCAAACCAGGAAGGCCAGCCTGCATTTGAACCCTCAACCTTCTTGCTTTGAGAATACGAAGATGGCCCTGACATAATGAACACTTATTCAGGATCATGTGATGTATAATAATAATCGAATATAGGCCACCACTAAACAATAACTGGCTAATTCAGACCTTCCCAAAGTGTGGGGCCCGCCCCCCCCTGCAGGGAGGATGCGGGATGAAAAGGAAAAAAAAAACGCTTGGACACTGCTAGCACGGGCGCCCACACAAACGCAGAGCAGGAGATGAAGCTGAATATGTTTCCAAACCAACTTCATTCTGAGCCAAAGACTAGAAAATATGGTGAAGCAAATCTGCCCTTTGGCTTCACCTGCACAGGTGCCGAGGTAGGTCTCCCTGCAGGATTGGTTTCCCCTGCGTCGGGAGCAGCGCTGGGCTGTTTAGATCATGAACAAACAGGATCCCACATTCGTGATTTTTAGTTCACAAACACTTGTTGTAATGACTAACTACTCCTGACATGTTGGAGATGTTTGCTCTTTATACAGTAAAGTTACAGCTGGATACAAATAACATCAGGCTGATCCTGCCACGATTTGTTCCCTCGGTTCTAAATCACAGACAAACAGGATCTCACAGCTGTTTATGTTTTTGAACACATTTTGAACAGAGAGGCGTTTTTTTTTTTTAAATGTATTGACAGCAATGTTGAACATTATTACACAGGAAAAAACAACTACAGTAAAATAATGACACTGTGACGCCTCTGCCTTTGTAAATGGAGGGACAGTAACTGCGTGTAAAACCTGCAGACAGTCAGATTAACAGTATTTCGTCTCTATCATTCTGCAGTTCATCTCATGTAAACAATAACGTGGCCACAGCGTGACGTGGAAAAAGGCACATACCTTTGATGTTGCCAGACGAACTCTGTATTCCTCGTAAAATGCAAAAAACAAGTTTTAAAAATCTCCGTTTTCGGTGATTGGAAACGCCGTTTACGTGGATGAAACAGCTGCGCTTTCAAAATCACCCGTGTAGGTGCGGACGCAGCGTAAAAGAGTTAGTAGTTTATTTTATTAGCACCTGTAATTTATTGCAGGTTACTTGTATTTGCTTAATTGTTTACTAAATGTTTGAGGTGTGAAATAAATCGCAATGGAGCAAAATATGGGCGTGTGGTTGGAGGATGTGTGCGTGCGTGCGCGCCGGGGGGGGGGGGCGCAAACATTTTTCTTGTAAAACAAAGGGGGGGGGGGGGGGGGGGGGGCAGCAAAAAAAGTTTGGGAACCACTGTGTTAATTCAGACACCTTAATGTCATGTTTCTGGGTCATTGGACCCAGTTTTCTATATTTTGCATTGATTTTGTTCCTTTTCATGTCACAGAGTCTGTTGGTAATTTCTGGTTCATGTTCTCTTGCCTGTCAGGCTCTTTTGTTGAGCCTGTGTCTCCTGTGAGAATCTGTCTTGTCGCCTGTGTTTAGGTTTCTGTGCATATCGCTCCCTCGCCCTCTGTGCGTCTTAGTCATGTCGTTGTGTTTCGTCTCCCTTTTCCGTTCACGTTTCCTTCCATGTTCCCTTCCCTGTGTGTCATGTGCATTCATGTATGTTCTCTCCAGTCGTTCATGTCTCTCTGTCTCTCCCTCCATGTCTCATCTCTGTTATCTGTATCCATGTTTCCTTCGATGTGTCTCCTCCCATAGTTTGTCTTGTTCTGGTGTGCGGTCCTTTGCAGCTGTAGGATTTTACATTCAACATTCTTTGGATAGAAGAACGAGATAAATAAAGATAAAAATAAGTTTAAGAGGTAATGCACACATTATATACAGAGATAAAATATCTAAATGTATCTGCAGGTACAGTTCAGGTTCCACGTTCTCAGCGTTAACTTTTAGTTCCCAGTCTAGTTTATTGTTTAGCTTCGTCTATGGTTGCCAACTTTTTAACTTTCAAATAAGGGACACTATGGAAACACAATGCACAACCAGCGGGGCATAGTGTAAATGTGCACTGTATGTGACACTGCAGGCTATGATCAATATACGGGAAATTTAAGGTAGAATCAGGGACAAAACAATGTTTGCTCATTAAACAGGCCATCCCGGCTACAACGGGACAGTTTGGCAACCGTGGCTTCCTCTTAGTTCTCCTGTGCCCTTTGCTTTTGCTTATTGCTAACCAGCCTTTAAATGAATGTTTCACATTTTGTTAAAGTAATGTTTCTGTGAAGGTTCTCAGTCATCCATCGTAGGCTAAGGAGCTTGGAAAGAAAAGCATCTGGACTTCTTTAGGTGGCTTGAAGACGTTTCAGCTCTCATCTGAGAAGCTTCTTGGGTTCTAGCTAGCCTCACAACTGAGACCAAGTCCTTAGACTTAAATTAATGTCGTTGCCACACGTCTTGGGTTCACACTACAAACAAAAACTCTGCAGCTGCAGCCTTTTAACATCTAGCTAGTAAGTGATATCTATGGCATTAAAATTCCCAACAGATGAAATGGAAATCACGTGGCTGTTACTTCATCAGATTCCAACTATACCTTGTATGTCAAAGACGGATGCATTCTCGAAGTCCCTCTGCATGTTGATGCTATATTTTGATGCCTGCATGTAGGCTTTTTGGAGCCGTGTGTTTATCATATTTAGGGTGGAGTGCTTAATTGCTAGCTAAGGCTAGCTAGTTAGCTTAGTATAGTATCTGTAAAATAGTGGCAGGAAAGTAGTAGAATTTCAACTGGGGCACCAGCCATCTCTCCCACTATCTGGGAAAACTTAAGGATTACAAGAAAAAGCTCAAGACATTGAACTGCTACCAAACAATCCATCATCCATCTGCAGGATGCAGCACAACGCTGTAACTGATGAGACCCAATGGCTTTAATGCTTCCATCTCTGTCACGGTATGGCATGGCACACCGTGGAAGGAGTGGGGAAGGAGGACCCAGGCGCGGTACTCTGTGTATAAACAGTGCGTTTATTTACAGTGATGGAAACAATAACAGTAAATCCCCGTGCTCTCCCGTGACTCCCGTGTCGTGTCTTCCCAAAAAGTCCGTGCTCCGTGTTCTCCACTCTCGTGTGTCCACACACACCCCGTGCCTGCTGCCCTCCGATGTTCCACGCTCCTCCTGAGGGGAAAATGACAGAGGCAGCCGTCAAGACACTTAATTCCAGTAGGCATACACTCAGACTTTAACTAAGCAGAAGACTAACGTGGAGTCTCACGGAATGATCCCGCGTCGGTGGGAGCTCCAAGACTCTCCTAAGTAGCTCCCCCGACGAGCCCTGATCAGCAGCAGGTGTGTGGCTTCGGGTGTGGCCAGTCCTTCCGCAGGGCCACACCCCTCAGGCCTGCAGGTGGCTGAGCTCCATCCTCCAAGCATCCCCGCAGACATAAACACACACACTCACATCTACAATCATGGAGGAGAGCAGCAGCAATACCAAAATACATATAATAATAATAATATAATACATGACTGCTCAGGGATCCTGGGTCGCCCAGTCCCAGGACCCTGACAATCTCAGTGCCAAACAACACGGGACAAACAGAGGTCAAGCATCCAAATCTATATTGGTGGAGTGGCATGGACCTCAGTAACAAGTGGTTTCAATCCAATGCATCAGTCTATATCAAAAATAATCATTAATAATAATTACTAATACACTTTATAATATCTTGATGCATTCTCAATGATCCAGGTAAGTAATCTCCAAAAGTTGCTTCTGTTCATCTGGACGCAGCGTTTTGTGGGAGAAACGTTTCGTCATCATCAGGTGACGTCTTCAGTCTCAGCTGACTGCAGGTTTCAATCTTTTTTTTTTATTATTATCTCTTTTATTGGGACAGCTGTTGAACATAACAGTAGTTTGCCTTTTTACACTTTCTTTGCTGTCACATTTTAACTTATAATTGAAAAATAAAGAAGAAAGAAAAAAGAAGAAAAAAAAAGAAAAAACTAGGGTTAGGAGGCGGCAGGGCAGGTAGGTTTACATAATACTCAGGGTTGTAACGTCATATACAAAATCACACCTCATATGCTTAACATAGTCTGTCCATTTAGACCATATTCCGTAGAAGGTATCCCTCTGAAGTTTAAGAGAAAATGACATTTTTCCCATCGTATAGATCTCTTGTACAGAATGTATCCAGCCTTCCATCGTTGATGGTTCAGGCTTAAGCCATCTTCTCATAAGAGGCTTTTTACTTGCGGCCAGAAGGACATACAGGAGTCTTCTGTCGTTGGAATTCAGTTTATCCGCTGGTACATTGCACAAAAACATGGTCTCAAAAGATGAAGGAAAAACAAATGAAAAAACATTTTGTAAATGATCATGGATTAGAGAGCAATACTGGCTAGCTCCGTCTCCCCCACATCTCCAACATTTATCACCAATTCCTCGATATCTTTGTTGAGCAGGGGTAATGAAAAATCTCATAATGCTTGCAGGTTTCAGTCTTATCAACAGGACATTTGCACAATGACTGAAACCAGCCCAGTGAAGCAACAATGGGCTGGGAGGGCAGTTCCTTAATCTTAATTATGCAAATTCTCATGACCATTGATCAACAACCACTGATCAATAACCATGAGTCCCATTCACAGAGAGTCGGTGAATGGCTGCAATCACAGCATGTAAGATGGTGACAGACGTACCCTTAGGCCCCTCCTCGATTCAGAGATGGTCTTTCCCTTTTCACGTAAATGGCCTCCTTGACTCCGCCCTCAAACCAGCGTTCCTCCCTGTCCAGGATGTTACATCCTCATCATTGAAAGAGTGTCCACTGGCCTGTAGGTGTAAACAGACTGCAGAGTCCTGGCCTGACGAGGTGGCTCTGCTGTGTTGTATCATCCTCTTAGCCAGAGGTTGTTTGGCTTCCCCGATGTATAAATCCTGGCAGTCCTCCCGGCACAGCGTACACTATGCTACTCTGTGCAAATGTCCTGTTTATAAGATTGAAACCTGCAGTCAGCTGAGACTGAAGACGTCACCTGATGATGACGAAACGTTTCTCCCACAAAACGCTACGTCCAGATGAACAGAATCAACTTTTGGAGACACTTTATAATAATTCTTATAAAAATATGACATCATACTGTAGCAGTGCAAATCCTCCTACAACTGTGAAAGTAAGAAAATCCCCCAGAACACACTGGACTCTGCAGAAAAGAAACAGACCAACTCTTTTCTCAAGTGCTGCAGGGATTTCGTTCAAGTCTTTCACAGACTACTGGACTGTAGCGCCTGTACAACACTTTCACCTCACCCTGTACGCCTGTAAGAAACAATACTCTGACAGCATTTTGTTTCCAGTTTGGTGTGAACCTGAGAAAACCGCCAGCGCAGTATGAGAAACACTTTGATTTCCCAAGCAAAGAAAACACAGAACATCTTTGTTTCACAAGTTTTCTGTGTTTGCAGGTATAACTTTGAGGTGTATAAATGTTTGTAGTAAAGGAATACATATTTAAATCAGTGATTTACTGATGATGAATTCAGTTCAATAAAGTATTCAAGCCTCAGTCTGGCTTCAGCTATGATGGGTTTTTCAAACTGAAATTAAGAACACATCAAATATTGATAAGGCGGCAGAAACAACCACAGCGTCATCTGTGATATTTCAAGTTTTCTGAGTTATTGTGTCATTAAATATGCTGAAATTTGTATAAAGATTCAACAATAAATGTGGAGTAAAAAAAATTAATGTTCTAAGGATCAAAGTTGTCTAAAATCTCCCTGCATGAGAACAGAAATTTAAATAACAATAATGATCAACTAACTTTGTTTGTTCTTGTTTCCAACATTAGCAACAGCTTGATATTTACCTCCGAAACTGAACATGAAACTGGTCCAAAACCTCTCAGTATTTTCTCGATATATCAAAACTATCTCTGTGACGAGGGGTCACATCATATTTGGAATAAAAGAAAAAATACTTTGGCTTCGATTTAATTTGTAGGGAAATAGTAAATTCAAGCATCAGAAACTGATTATGCTCTTATTATTCCAAGACCACCATAAGAACTAAAGCTTCTGTGTAAAAATTAAAGGCTGAAAATGACAAAGCTGCTGTGATTCAATGTTGCTGCATGAACAAAACAAAACGGTTTAATGAGAGCTGTGGAATAAGGAATTGGAAGGTTAACAAGAGAGCAGAATAATCCACATGATGTAGCTGAAATCAGAAAATCAGAAGCTGAACCGAGAACCAGCTCACTTATCAGTTAATAACCTGAGCGTTACTGAGGACAGAGCTCGTATTTAAAGAACCAAACTAGAGAAAATGTGCCTACATCCTTCTCAGCACTCCTTTTAAATTAGATTAATTAACCACTGCAGATGAAAGGAACTGCCTCAAGTGAAGAAATGCGTCTTATCTGTCAGTATGTAAGCATGTGTGTGCGAGACAGAGATGCAGGACGAGACGGTGCACCTGACTAACAGTGCAGATATCCCACAGAAATAGCAGCACAGACAATTTACTCTCAGTGGGAGCTGCTGACGCAGCCTGCAGTGTGCGATTTTCAGCTGATTGGGAGTCACTGAGCTCTCTTTTCCTACACTGGCCTTTTGTTGTGGGGAAGCTCTGGCATACATATGTACCTGCCCCTCGTCTCTGTAGAGCTCATTGATTTTCCTCTTTTCTCAACCACCAAGCCTTTCCCTCAGATCAATGCTCCCGAAAAGCTTTTTCACCACAGAAATGTCAGGCGTTAACTAGTGGAGCGTGAAGGGCAGAGACTGTTTCCAGGTTCAGCTCCTGCAGAAGAGGCTCGGGGCTTTTTGAGGAGCTTGGAGATGTCGGAGGCTGACAGAAGAAAAGCAGGAGAGGCAGGATCCAAATAGCCGGCTGTCATATCCACTGCCACTGAGATTGCCCTGCCAGAGCATTCATACAAGTGCAAAATGTAGGTATTTATACAGGTGCTCTCATTTTCTCTCCATTAACACAAATGAACTGTCACGTACAGACGCCATTACTATACACGGGTACTGGGAGAAAGCATGGCCCTGCCATATTTTACTCAGACGTTTAGAAATTGGGTGTAAGAGTCCTGCAAATTGCTTTAATGTTACCTCTGGACAGCCAACTAAATTAAATTTAGGTTACTAAGTCTGACTTCAGGAGTATCTGCAAATTGTTTGCAAGAAATACTTTGCAGGTGCTGTGCACAGAAAAAGTTCTGGGTGACACTATAAAGAAAATGTACCAGAATAAGAAGCGTGTTTCAGCTGCCGTGTTCCACAGCGTGCAGCTCCACGGACGTCAGATAAAGCAGATTACAGGAACATCTGGCATTGTGTGGGCTGATGTCTGAGGAGAAAAGGAAACAGAACAATGGGAACAATTTAAAAAAAACATCACAAAATTACATTAAACAAAAGCAAATGAAATAAAACAGATAGTGTTGGCTGCTCCAGCAGAAACAAGATACGATTCTGCCTCTGGACTAATTACGTGCACTGCTGGCTGCTTGTATTTGTCAAAGTGATGATGTGTTTTCTATGACAGTTTAACAGGATACACAGCTTCATAAAATGTGTGTGCCATAGTAAAAACTCTATTAAATCAATCCTTCCATCCATCTGCGTCCTTCCGCTTAAACAGTGAAGTCAGATTCAGACCAGTGATTTGATATAGTTGCATTTCCAGGGTTTTACACAAACTTCAGGAGCTCAAATACATGTTCAATATAAAACATATCAAAAAGTCAGGACAAAGGTAAGTACATACCATAAAAATGAATGGGGACGTCACCTGGAATAGTTTGCATTTAATAGATGTGCCTTGTTGAAAGTTAACACGTAACTAGCCAAGTTTAAACTACTACTAGTGTTCAAAGGAGCTTGCCGTACATACTACTAGTGTTGTCAAATAGCCTTGTTTTAACTGAGTAATCCACATTAGCATATGTAAGGAACAACACGAGTCCGTTGTTACTTCATTCTGGCTCCACAGTTTCCACTGGAGGTAAAACAGAGCCAGGCCTGTGTTTTTGTGATGCCATTTCAAGCTGTACAGAGCACCTAATAAGTCAGGCACAGGAAAGGGAAAGTGGATATGGCCAACTTCAAAATAAAAGAACCACGCAGACCAAAGCCGCCATTTCTGAAACAATCTCTGTGACTTGAAGTTATGCAGAATTTCCACACACGTACTGCAGAAATTCGTATGATTTCCCTGATGATAATCTTATCTAACAGATGAGAGTATGAGGTATTCCAAACCTGTAAAACACGTTTAAGAGAAAGTAATCACTGACTTTCATGCTTTCCATTCATTTTGAGCATTGAGCCTGTGATCAAAGTACAGCTATATGAAGCACCCAGGCTCATAAAGGTCACGTGAGAAGCTGCACACTCTTCACCTGCAACGGTCACTGTGTGGTAGTTTATCTTTATTCATCACAAGAAATCAAATGAGAATCTTAAAGAAATGTGGGCTGAAGCTAAAGCTTGTGTAACACCTGCCAGTGATACAACTTCAAGTAGAAGATGTTAAATCAATAAATAATCAGTGAACTCAGATTTTAATTCAACATCATGAAAAGATCAACCATCAGTATCTAATTTTATCAGGACAACAGTCCCAAAGTTTAGCCGCAGTAACAAACACACAGTAAAACTTCATATTGGTCCATGTTGGTTATGTAAGAAACTGTTAAACAGCTGTAACCCATAGACTGTAAAATGGCCTGCATTTGTATAGCGCTTTACTCAGTCCCTAAGGACCCCAGAGCACTTTACACTACATTCAGTCATTCACACATTCACACACTGGCCATGGCAGCTACATTGTAGCCACAGTAGCCTGTAGAAGACTGACAGCAGGATCTCAACTATTTGTTTGCAAAGTCAGATTTTTGAGTCCAGGTTTCTAATCATGTGGCAAAGACTTACCAATCACAAGTTAGTAATGTCTTAATGCATACCGTGCTATATCACTGTTTCGAGGATGAGGTTTTTGCTTTTGCTACCAGACGATGCGCCCTCTACTGGCCATTAGAAAGAATTTAAGCTTCAGGTCCTTCAATCTGGGAGCTTTGTTCGATTTTGTATTTGCAGGGTTTGTTCCCTTTGCACCATTTTGGGGGGATATCCAGTAAATAATGTGGTTTGCTATAAGGAGCAGTGTGTCCTTCAGGTGTCACTAGAGTAAAAATCTATTATTTTATTAGGCTTTTACTTATTCTCTCTTTTGGATCCAAAAATCCTGACATGGCAGCTGCCAACTTACAAATGTTAAAGCTTCAAGACGTGGGGCCAAAATGCAGCAGTTACCAGCAGTTATCAGCATGCTGGTTGATCATCTTTTATATGCACAGTTTATGGTTTGCCCTATTCAGAAATTCTTTGCTAACTCTTGCTTTGAGTTAACAGAGAAACAGCTTTGAGAAATAAAACATCCACAGAGTCAGAAGGTCAAATGTATGGAAGACAACAAAAATACACCCTGGGTGGAAAGCATGGCACAGGTCGGAGAAGTTGCTGTCTTTTTGCAGTTAAAGTAATGGAGGTTAGCAAGCACATTGATCTGTTTTCTTCCTACAGCTCCTTCAGATGGAGAGGGGAAGGTTGCATCCTTTAGTTAGTTCAGGTGTTGTGTCCTTGAGTTTATTGGTGAGACTTAAACAGGAATGTTAATGTTAATAAGGAAATGGGGGGGAAAGCTCGAACAGCCGGGTCAATAGTTCAGTGGCAATAAAGTCTAAAGCTGCCTTTGGGCACTGCAGGTTTCATTCACAACACATTCAGGTCAGATGACTGCGTGCTGTTGGTGTGATACAGGAAAGAAACAACACTGATGTGATGTTCCACACAGTGATGTTTGACCTCCTACAGAATATCAAGTGTGACACTGAGACACCTCCACAGTAAAGGCTTTTTATAAAGGTTCATGAAAGTAAATGAATGTATCTCATTAAGACTATAAAACTACTTTTTCTATATACATGTCAAAGGCTGATGTGGTGATAATGGACTCTAAGGCCACGGCAGAGTTTCACAGACTTGTTGACTTTGAGGGAAACTTCCACAGGAGACCATGGCAACAAGGAGACTGATCAGGTTACTGGGAGAGAGAAGAGGCAGGGGAGGTAGGTTAGTCAAAGATGAGTCAGTTAAGATCAATTAGTCCAAAGATCAAGATTTAATTCCAGCGTCAGTGGCAGCTGAGCAACATTTACCTGCCACTGATTGCAGCCCAGTTTGACTTGTTTTTGACAATCGTGTAAAATTTGCTTAGCAAATCATGAATAATGGTTCTGAAACCAAACACATGGGCACTTACCAACTCTACCATTACATTTCAGTGCTGGAGATAATGACCAGAATTCAGCTTCTTCCAGTGATGCCATTCAACGAAGTTTGAGCATGTCAAAATGGACAGAAATTTAAATTTCTGCATGGTACACCCAGGTTACTTTTAAAATGTATTCCACTACAGATTACATGCCCCAAAATGTATTTTGTAACTTATTCCGTTACGTTACTCAATGAGAGTAACGTATTCTGAATACTTTGGATTACATAATATATATACAGTGGAACCCCGACTTACGAAGACCCCATTTAACGAAAAATTCAAGTTACGAAGGCACTTAACGGCAATATTTCTGCCCGTGTTACGGCAAAATGCCCGCGTAATGAAATCCGCTAGCTCTTATTGGCTGAGCCCACAATGCCTTCCGAATCATGTGACAACCCCCTTGGCTTTCGTACTTGAGCTTCGCTGTTCCACTTGAACAACGTGTTGTTGTTGCAGTTAGCAATTAGCCTGTAGCCTATCGTTCACTCAAAAGGCGCGATGGGTGCTTCGACTTACGAAAGACCCTCAGGAACGAATTAATTTCGTATTAAAGTCGGGATTCCACTGTGTCATGCTTTTTTACAATTACAACTACATGAATGTCCTATTGCTGTGTGATTTATTACTATTACTGAAGGTTACTCTCCACACCAACACCAGCTAGATGTTTAAATCTTAACATAAATGAGTAACAGTAGGTGGACATTAGGTAAGGCTGCACTTTTTGCAGCGATCTGGTGTAGAAAACTATTCCGCGCGTATATAAAACAGGTCCGCGGCTCCGAACCGTAGTAAAGGGACCTCTGGCTAATACGTCGGGTTCGTGTCGGGCTCGTAGCTGAAAACTAGCTTTACTTTGTTGTGTG
This sequence comes from Rhamphochromis longiceps, assembly GCF_057381845.1. NCBI lineage: Eukaryota > Metazoa > Chordata > Actinopteri > Cichliformes > Cichlidae > Rhamphochromis > Rhamphochromis longiceps. Next base: position 43,618,514 of record NC_140571.1, on the reverse strand, counting down.
GGTCAACTTTGCTAGCAGAGACAGAGAGAGGCGTTGAAAGGCTGCTGCAACGGGGACTTATTGTTTTTGGAGGAAAACACAAACACGGTGTACAGTCGAGTCTTAATAGCTTACTTACAGCTGGGCCCTCTGTTTGGCTGCAGTGGTTATTATTATATTTACATGCTTCCAGCTCCCGTTTCTGCTCGGTGACAGCTCGTACTTTTCCTTTCTCTCCCTCCCCGCTCACAGACACATAAGCAGCACGGACTACACTGCCCATCAGGCTACATGCTTTAAGGCGATGCCTGTAACACTCAGCCTGTTGCCTTCATACTAAACCTTTTTTTGAACAGTAAATTTTTAAAATAATTTTTCTCATCATTATGCGGCTGCAAGTAGAGGTGACATGGGCCGCGAGATTGAGACTCAGGCATTTGAGCCTCTTTTGTTTGGGTTTCCAGCGGCGAGGAATTACCAGAAACAGAGAGAGCAGAGCCGAACATATGAAACAGGAAAAGACCGCCGTGTAATCCCTTTATTTCAACAAAGTAACTGTATGCTAAATACCACCTTTTTAAATGGTAACTGTAACAGAGAACAGTTTCTCATATTTTGCATTTCAAATACGTAACGGCGGCACATGTACTCCATTAGAAAAGAAGAGAATAATCCTTTAATTGTCCCACCAGGGGAAATTTGGTTGTATCAGCAGCAGCGTTACTCCCCAACACTGAACACACCTCATCCAAAAAGTCTGCCTGCTTCAGTTTTTGTGTTTTTTATTAATCTGTTTCTAATGAACAGTTTCTTAGTCCACAACCAATCGATGACATCACAGTGGCTATGCTCTTCTCCTGTATGTACAGTTACTCATACAGTATGAGTTGCAGTTAGACTCACATCCCACAGTAATATCTGTATTAAGAGTTGATCACAGTGGCGTCATTATCTGCGGTAAAAAGCAAAGGTCCATGCATGCAGTTTAATAAGACTGAGGCAGAAAGCTTTTGGCACCAGTGTAATACTATCTCCTCAACTCCTACCTGGATGTTATTGATACTGAACAGGCACACTGTGTCTTCGATGGAGAGCAATCTCATACCATCACAATGTAAAGTGTGTGTAAATGAATTACACACGTCGTAATAGAATGAGCGCTATTTGTCCTCAAGAAGAATCTGAAGGAGACGTCCGCCCCTCACTGCTGGCTTCTAATGGAGTAATTAAAACAGAGGAAGCATCAGTCATGTTTCTCTCCTGGGAGATAAGCTGTAGGGGGTTAAAAGACCTGAAATCAAAAGCTCACAGCAAATCACACACATCCTGCTCAGAAAACTCCCACACTGGATCAATTACATTATGCTGGAATACTAATTACCAGTGATATGGGAATAATCAGCCAATTAACTCAACACAGCATCAAAACCCCATGACGTCTTCGAGCTGGAATGGAAACAATTCATCAGCTGCCTCAGAACCAAACTGTGAACATACCTGCTGACAGTGGGTCATGTGACACAGGCCGAGCAGCTGGTACTGACACCTAGCAGAACCCATGTTTAACAAGTCACAGTAGCTGAGGTGGAGACCTGGGTTGCACAGGAACAATCTTGCTATAAATAACATAACAGCCAGATTTTATTAAAGTTAACAAAACCTCCTCTGGTCTGTACCACACAGCAAGCAGTATCATTAAAGTTCTCTCTGTCAAATTGTCCATATTGGAAACATTTTGGAGGAAGTAGCAATATTTTTATTTTGGGTTTTAACTTCCTCATTTAAAGCATAAAGCTCCGCCCAAAGCTCCCAGCCATGTTTGGTTCATAATAATAACCACTGGAGCAAAGCTTTTTTATTTTTTATTAGTATTTTATTTGAATGTTACTACATATGTTTTTTAATAATGTTATCAATGTAGGAGTAAATTAGCAGGTGTCTGTCTGACATACCCATAAAGTCGAGCTACTTAATGCCTTCATAATGCTGCATTCATCTGTGAGTCCACTACAGTTAAAGAAAGAAAATTCGATCATCCGATAGTGCGCACAAAGGTCAGTAAATTGTTTTGACCGTGCAGAGAACTTAAAATGGACCAGCTACACATTTGTCCAGCTGGCAGACTTCAAAGAAGTGTAAGAGGAGTGACGGCTCAGCTGTCTCCAGCTGTCTTTGTCCACAACAGAGACGAATCAACGCTTGTGTTTGCCAGCATTAGCTTCTTAGCACTCCAGCTTCTCCTCCAGTTGTGCTCAGTTCTGGAAAGAAAGATGGCAGCAGATACAATGACATATCACTGGCTGATGTTATAGTGCACACTTTAATTTGCAATTCACTTTTTAAGAGTGAGAAGTGAATATTTTAGGGTTGTGCTGCTCACCTTTTGATTCCTCGCCCTGTTACTAGAGTAGAATCCATCTGGGGATTCGACACACTGCAAATATGTAGATGTTAAATCTTACCCGGCTTGTATTTGTGTTTGAGCCACACAGACGACTTCCGACTCAAACTGAATTTAATTTTGAGATTTTTTACAATGTCTCAAAGTGACGGGAAAGAAAAGCCAGACACAGACGTGTGTGAGTTTGCTGTGACTGCAAACGATCACATAAATGTCTGCAGAGCAGTTTATTTTTCTACTGATCAAATTAATGTTAATTAGCAACTGCAAGCACTGACCAGCAGCAATTACCATTAAGCAAAGCTCTTTACCAGATAAAAGAGGAGAAGCATGTAAATGGTGTGCATGGTGGTTATGGTCCACCTCCCAAAATCTCTGTGAACCAGTTTCCATATTCACACATGCTCAACACCACAAATTGGTGGGTTACCAATCGTAGCATCGGCAGCAACTCTGTCCTTCTCTGTTTGCTGTTACGCAGACATAATTGGGGTACAATAATTGCATTTCATTGGCACTAAATCACAGTTAAAACTGAAATGTTAAAAGCCCCATTGTTGCTCACTGGATTTTACGCACATTGTCACACAATTACACTGCTTTGTATCTAGAAATAGTTTTTGAGTAGATGGTTATAATTTGAGATCCACTTTCCTTTCCCTTCTAACCATTTGGCAAATAGGACATTGCATCAAATTAGCCCTTCCTCTGCTCTCACAGTACGACTAATGAAGGACACTGAGCTGCTATTATGGTTAGCCACCAACAAATATCACCTCAGCTTATTCCAGCCAGGATAACTTGGATGACAGTAAAGACGTTTCTGACTCACTTGCTTCCTCCCGTCTCTGTCTTTATGATTGCTTGAGTTATTTATACGGTTGTGTTAATGACTTATTTTGACAGGTTTGTTTGTTTTTTCGTGTGTCATATTGTGTGTTTGCTCCCTGTCTTTGTCCCTCGTTTCCATTGTGGTTCCACCTGTTCCCAATCAGTCCTCCTGACGTTTTTGTCTGTTTTGGAGGTTTTTTCTCTTTGATTAACATTTTGTTTTTATCTGGTTTCTATCAGCTTCATTAGTTTGTTCTAGTTCTACATCCTGTAACTGTCTGTGAGCCCACATCTCGACACACTCATATATAGTCAGAATGAGGTATGCAATGTCAATAATAACACTTTGCAGAAGCTGAAGAAATATTCTGTTGGTCCATTTAAGCACTTCGCCTTAGTGTATGTGAACTATGCAGTACTTCTACTGCAATACCAACAAGTGATCTGTGATCAGATTACTGTCAGATTTTTCATTCCACACAGGAAATGTTAGCTGCTGCCTGCCTCTCTCCTCTGATTGTGATCAGTTTGCAAGGTGTTTGTTGTGTGATTCAATCAACGAATTTGCTGTCTATAAACAGGGTTACAGGTGCTACAAACATGGTTATCAATATACTATCAATACATTGTATCAATATACATCTACAGCTACATTAAGTTGCTTAAACTGCTGTGATTCTCACTGATGACCTTTAGTGCATCCAATATCTGACCAGACAGAAGTCACAATAGACACTGACAAACTGCAACAGGCTGAATAGTGTTACGTCTAAGTGCTCCGTGCATAGTTTCCCTGTTCGGTGGAACTAAAGTCAAATATAGACGCTAAAGAGACCTTATAGCAAAGTTTCACTGTCATGTGTGCTGAGTGACTGCAGGGACGAGCACCGGCTATTTTGGGATATCACGTTGCACATTTGAAATGTGCTGCAACTTGTTTTATCTGCCTGAAGTGTGGATTCACTGACTGTGGCTCTCCACAGTGCGCCAGTATTATCAAAAGGAGCTGTGCATCCCGTTGTGAAGCAGGCTGTTGTAGATTACGAATTCTGTTTTGTGCAGGAACCGCTATATAAAATTATTTCTCACAAATGTGTTTGTCAGCAGTGTGTCCTGTTTATTTCAGCTCTCCATACAACCAATCAGCCTACGAAACGACTGATTGATCATCCTGTTAAATTCATTGAGTCCTGGCATTGATCTATATGGTGCTTTGATTTCAAGCAAGCACACCTTTGTTTGCCGAGGTTTTCACCAACAGCTGCCCCTGCTGGCATGACGATGTGCAACCACACAATGCAAAACAGGAACAGCTTGATAAAGAAAACAAACAGCCCGAGGCACTCGTGGGGTTGGAGTTCAAACAACCACATCTCACAAACCCACAGAACCCAAAGGATCTCCTGTCAAAACCACAGGACACCTCCAAAAGTCTCAGATCTCCTTATTGGTCAGAGCTGTGTGACAGCACGAAGAGGACTTAACAAAATATTAACCAGGGGACTTTAATGGTGGCCAGTGTACACACACTCGTGGCCATATCCTCGTTGTGCACATGTTAGATCGTCAAGCATCAGGTACCTTGGGTTATGCTGAATTCAAAGCACACTGCCATGCCAGCTTCCACCCAGCTGGATATATGAAAATATGTGTAATTTTTGGCAGGCTGGAATTTTTTAACCTCATTACATTTGGATCAGATCATTCTTGCACTGAGCCTCAAGAATATTACCAGATCATCATGCAAAAATCTCCAACAACCTCTTCTTTATATTTTTCTAGGAAAATTGGGAAAGAGTAGGTGCAGTAATTTATTGAAACAACACATGCAAGCATACATGAACATACAGTATATAAGGCAAAAACAGAGCACAACATTGACCAACTTTATTCTTTAACAAAGCCTTAAATATCCACATAAAAACTAGAAAGAGCATCATTTTTCAGACCATTTTAAAAAGTACAAGAAGGTCTGGACCTCAGAAACAAAATATAAAAAGTCAGGGGCAGCACACGCCTTTTACACAGTTGTTTTTGTGGGAGGATGGAGTACTCTGCTAATGCTAGCTGGGTTTGTGTATAAAAATGCATACAAAGACTGGAGGATGAATTTCCTTGATGGTCTCTAACTCATAGCCACATAATTTATCAGATAAATGCACAAAAACCAAAAGCACAGTTGGGAGGTCCAGTTAAAGTGCCTTCAATTAGCAGAGGTGAAGCCGACCAGACAACCAGACTCCTAACTTCTCCAAAAGTCCACCCACCACACAGTTGTTCCAAAGGCGGAAGCTGTCCATGGAGCCAAGAAGCATTTTTATACCAGGCTGTAAATATGCTTTTTAATGCTGTGAAGTTTGCCGTTTTATCATGGAAAACTGTTCATTTCAAATCAAGCAGTGTGACAGGTTGAATGACTATTGCATATAAAACTGTTCAGTTAATACTAATTCATATCAGTTGATATAAGGACGAAAATAATGTAAATATGGTAAGAAAATGGTTAAGAGTTTATTATTTTTCATGTTATATTAATGGCTTTCATGTTACTTAAGAGAACTGCAATCTATACATCAGTGATCGGCTAGTAAGCCTTTTCTGGGATCGATTAGTAGTGTCTCTATTCTCCACTAGGGGGCTTTCGCGCATTCTCCTCACTGCAATAAACTACTGCATGAGAGACGCAAGTCATAATCACTCTCGTGATTCTTTTCCCCCTGTTTTCAGGTAAAAGTGTTTAAAAGTTGATATATTTCCAATGTGTACACTGTTAAGATATTTAAGAGGTAATCCTTCATTGTTTTGTAAGCGTTAAAAGCATTACATTGCAGTTTTGTGCACATATACGTGGCGGTTTTGAGCTGTGTTTTGTACTGTGTAATGGCCATTAAGATAACGGCAGGAGCTAAAAACACCGCGATTGTCAGCCATTTTGTCAGGAAACCTGCTCAAGTATATGTATAGTAAGCACTTTAGTATTTCGGTTTATTATTTAGTGTTTTTCTTCCACCATGTGACATTTAGCAGTACAGAATGTGAAACGTTTCTGCTCATTCTCACTGCAATAAACTACTGCATGAGAGACGCAAGTCATAATCACTCTCGTGATTCTTTTCCCCCTGTTTTCAGGGGTGTAACAGCAGCATAAAGATTGCACACAGTGTGCTCTCTGAACAATGGCAGAATGTCAATTATAACTGAGTAGTGTTCACAGCCAATAAGATCAAAGGCCATTTCCATGACTTTTTGACTAAATCCTGCTTCCCCAGGCAATAGTATTGATCAGCAGAGCCGAGTCCGTGGGAGGACCAATAATCTTACCTTAATATGGGCAGATAAGGGGCTTCGTGGCTGCCACTTCACGCTTATCTTTCTTTATATTTGACTGTCGGGACTGTAGAAGAAAATCATTTCAGTGAGATTCAGCAGGATCTTCATTTCCTGTATGAATACTTCACAATGTGTTTGCTGCGTCTCTGTCTCTCTCTTTAGATTTAAGAACAAAGAACTGTAACGGCTCAGGAGAGATTGCAACCATCACGTCATTAAAGACCATGGTCATTGAGGTTTTTCACAGTGGCCTGTGGCACTGGTGCGTTAGTTCACTGACCATGAGCCCATATAGCCTGCATCAGTATGTTACAGGGGTGATGGAAGCATAAGTCGCAGGTTTGTGGTCCAGTAGACCCTCGGGAAAGGATTGTGGTTTGGGTTAAAGCAGGCTCCACAACAGAAGACCTCACTGACAAATTATGAGTTGGGAGGGTCAGCTCGCTCTCCATAATGTCACAATCCAGTGGGTCATGTGTCGAATGTCAAAGCGCACCTCATGGGTAAATGAGCTGCGCCAGCGGCTTTGACTAGCTGACGCCTCAGGTAAGAATGGCAGTTTGTTGTCGGGGTGGGAAAATGACATCATTGTTGTCACAAGACAAATTGTTACACATTATAAAACACATTTTAAATCAATATATTGTATTAACCTTTTTAAGAACATAAAACCAGTTGCAGTAAATTTGATCTTTTATAGAATTTATAGAAAGTCTCAAAACTGTAGAAAAGACAGAGAGCGAGATATGAAAGAGCAGAGAGCTGCAGAGTGCAAGACACTGATGGCAGCACTGCATTAGCATGATGCTGATGCAGACACTGAAGATGGAGATGTGGACTAAAGAGGTTTATCAGTATTTATCTTTGACCCTTGGAAATAACAGCAGGCTTTACAGACACAGAGGCATCTTCATACAAATACACGTTTATAGAAACAAAGAGTCTTCAGGTCTGTGGAGTGGAAACGTATGCCTCCTGTATGTTTCTCCCTCTCTTTGTGTTTGTAACCCCCACACCTTATCTCTCACCTCTCCCCTAATATGTCAGTCATCATAAAAAAGTTAATTGCTTTGGGATTTCCTTCCAAGGCAATCACAAAACCAGTCCTGTGTTCTGGGAATTGGTGGCTTTAGTCCTGACTTAGTTCCCAACATCATTTTCAGACACAACTGAGCGGAGCCTTTCCCCCAAAGGACTCCAGCAGTCATTACCTCTTTGCTCTTTTAAACTGGGGATCTCAGAAATAACAGAGCCACTGCTCTGGATTTAAATTGACCGTGTTTCCTTGTACTTAAAATATAGCTAATTGGTTTTGCTAACAAACCTTCGGGTAAGTGTACGGCTCCTTTGCTGAAGGAAGCCACAGACCAGGTATTAATCAATAACATGAGTTTGTTTAGACAGCTGCATGTGTTTGCAGGTGATTTGCAGAACAATAAGAGGACGGCCGCAGAGGAAGGTAGAACGAAGCTGATCCAATTGTTCTACACAGGTCGACTTCTCGGTGAACTCCAGCCCTGTGATGCCTGAAGTCTCATACATTTTGTTCATGAAGCTCATTCTTAAACAGCGGACATACAGGGGGATCTATGGTCTGTAACTCATAAATGCCCCCTTTTTAACTAAAGGTGGCAGCTATCTGTTCTGTTTCTGCAGTGATGTTCATCATAATTCCAAGGAAAGTTGGGAATATGTTCTCGGTCTAAAAAGTGACAAATGTGCCTCAAATCTACATTCTTTGTAATGGCCAGCATGTGTTTGCAACAGGAAGTCAGATGACCTCGTCTGTAACAGAAAATGTTTAACTGATGAGCTCATTGTCTCGTTTTATGCTATTTGGTAACTTTCATTAAAGTTGTCACACTTCACACACACATTGTTGTGTCTGCACTGATCACTCACTCAAGCACTGAGGTTGAGGCCGTGCTCCACCATCTGCAGCTCATATATGTCACAAACAAAGTGGACCAGAAACAGCTTTAGTTCAGTTTTGTAGTTTTACATTTCAGCCTAAAGATGTACAAGAACACCAGGAGCCTGATCTCACAGACGTGGGGAACCACGGCCTTTGAACACTACAGTCCATGATAATGGCAGGTAATGTGTTTAAACTAAAGGCCAGCATAGCCAAAAGCAACATACCCGCCGTGAAATTGATCTGTGTCAATAGTGCAGCAGCTTGGACAGATATTGTTGTCTATGAGTTGTGGTTGCTGCTTTAGCAGTGCGATATCTGCCTGGGCTGAGGCTCCGTGAGCCCTTTGTATACTGCTGGCTGTTTGATGGTATTCACTCTTTTTTGCATATCACAGGATCATATGACTGACTTTAGCTGCTGTTGAAGAGCACAGTGACATTTTTACAAGAACAAACAGAGACAGTGGGGGGAGGCGAGAAGAGTAAATGCAGCATAAACCTACATGACAGAAAGATCACATGCATTTTCTGTGAGCACAGCCGTCATTCAGAGCGTTTTTATGGTATCGAGCGCTGGGATTTTAATTCTCACAATCCTTTTTTCATAGGTCTTTTTTTTTTACCTCTTTATGACTCGAAGGCTGAGTTTGGAGAGTTGAAATCCCGCCGCAGTTTTTAAGATGTATGGCATTAAATGTGCGTATGAAGTGCTGGAAAGTCTCCTCCAGCCCGAGGCCAGGGCCTGCAGGGCTAACTGGTTTTATAAACAGCTCTTTGATGAGCTGGTGAATATTAAAGATTTGAGGTATGTCGGCAAAGTATTGTCAGGGGAACAGTGAAGCTCAAAGGGCTGAGAACGTGCTGCTGAACAATACCGGCTCTTATCTATCTGCCATAGATACGTAGATAGTTGTATTTCCCATTTCCAAAAGCACAAATACAGGAAAAGAAAAAAAGTATTCTGCTACAATTAGCTGTAGGAAAATGTAACAAACCCAAATGTGCAGAAGATCTTTGGTAACAAAAACTGTACAAAACAGTACACGTGGAGAGCCTTAAAACAACATTAAACATGGGACAGCTTTGCATTAGCTTTTAGTGTTTATCTGAAAAAAGACTGGCAGGAGGAACAGGAAGTGTCATGGCTACTGAACGGACCCACGCGCAGACAGTTCTTTCAAGGAAACAAAAGGGGATTTATTTACAATAGGGATCACCTTAGTGCAAAATATATGTACAGTGAGTTGGGAGGGGGTCCAGGGCTCCAGGGAGAGAAGGGGGGGGGGAATCCACACACACACACACGCTTCCTCTTCCACTCAGTCACCGCCACCGCTCCTCCGCACACACGCACTCCTCTTCAGCCGCACTCGCTCCAACACTCCACACACTGCCCCACTTGGACAGGTCCGGTGATTCGGTCCAGAATCTACAGACAGAAGGTCAAAGGTTAGTTCCACAACATAAAACACGTGTAAGCGATTCTTCTTTGAATATGCCGCGAGCACGAACTCAGGTGGTTCGACGTTCCAGCGGTGAGCTGCTCTGTGCCACTGCCTTAAATAGCAGCTGGGGAAATCAGCCAGATCAGCCGCAGGTGGACACCATCCACAGGGGTGCGTGGGCCAAGAGTGAGAGCCCGTAATGAGCTCCACCCAGGCAGAGAGGAGGAGGAGAGACAAAAAACTAAAACTAACAACAACAAAACCTGTAGCCAGCGTGGGCCAACCAGAGAGACACGGGGACCGTGACAGTACCCCCCCCCTTAACGGGAGCCTCCCGGCGACCCACCAGGCTTATCCGGATGAAGGCGATGAAAGTCGGCAACCATCCCGGGATCCAACACAGCGGAGCGGGGAACCCAGCAACGTTCCTCAAGGCCATAACCCTCCCAGTCCACCAGATAGTGAAGACCCCTCCCGCGACGGCGAGAGTCCATGATGCGGGAGATCGTGTAGGCAGGGAGGCCACCAATGACCCGAGCGGGCGGAGGGGGCCTGGAAGGAGGGCACAATGGACTGGAGAGACACGGCTTAATCTGAGACACATGGAAGACATTGTGTATCTTCATGTTGCGCGGCAACTTAAGGCGAACAGAAACAGGGTTTATCAAAGCAGCAATTTCAAAAGGCCCGATGAAGGTTGAGGTGAGCTTCTTCGATTCGGCATGAACAGGAACGAAGCGTGTGGACAACCAAACCTTTTGACCGATGGTGTACTCAGGAGCGTGAGTGCGGCGCCGGTCAGCCAGACGTTTGTAGCGTTCTTTCGTGCGCAGCAAGGCCGCACGGGTGGCCCTCCAAACCCGGCGACACCTACGAAGGTGAAACTGGACCGAAGGGACAAAGTGCTCACCTTCCAGAGCAGGGAACAGAGGAGGCTGATACCCCAGGGAGGCCTCAAACGGAGATTGCCCTGTAGCTGAAGACGTCAGGCTGTTGTGGGCATATTCCACCCAGGGCAGTTGGTCGCTCCAGATGGTTTGGTTGGAAGCAACTATGCAGCGCAGAGCGGTCTCCAGCTCCTGGTTAGTGCGCTCAGTTTGTCCGTTGCTCTGTGGGTGGTAACCAGAGGAGAGACTGACCTTGGCTCCTAGCGCCGAGCAGAACTCCTTCCACACACGAGAGGTGAATTGCGGCCCACGATCCGAGACCACGTCCTCCGGGATGCCATGGAGGCGGAACACATGATGCGTGAGATGCCGAGCCGTCTCCAGGGCCGTCGGGAGCTTGGGGAGTGCAACAAAATGCGCAGCCTTTGAAAAGCGGTCAACAATAGTCATTATAGTGGTGTTACCTGCTGACTGTGGGAGGCCGGTAACAAAATCCACCGCGATATGGGACCACGGCCGAGACGGTGTGGGTAAAGGTAGCAGCAAGCCGGCCGGAGGTTGATGTCCCAGCTTGTTGCAGGCGCAGGTTGAACAGGCAGAGACGTACTCCCGAACGTCTCGTGATAATGTGGGCCACCAGAAGTAGCGCTGAAGGAAGGTGATCATTCTGTGTACTCCTGGGTGACATGTGAAGCGGGCAGTGTGAGCCCAATGCAGTACCTGAGACCGAGTGGCCGATGGAACAAAGAGCCGCCCCGCTGGTCCTCCTCCTGGATCTGGTTCAGCCCGCTGAGCCTCACGAATGGCCGACTCGATTTCCCATGTTATTGTACCAACGGCACAAGTCGCTGGCAGGATGGGCTCAGGGTCCTGCCTCTCCTCAGGCACCGAGAACTGCCGTGATAGGGCATCCGGCTTCACATTCCGCGAGCCCGGTCTGTAAGAGATTGAAAAGTTGAAACGGGTGAAAAAAAGAGCCCACCTGGCCTGTCGAGCGTTGAGACGTTTTGCTGTTTGCAGGTAAGCCAGGTTTTTGTGGTCCGTCCATACAATGAATGGCTGAGCCGTGCCCTCCAACCAGTGCCTCCATTCCTCCAAGGCCAGTTTTATAGCCAAGAGCTCCCGGTCTCCCACGTCATAGTTGCGTTCGGCTGGGGAGAGGCGGCGAGAGAAGAAGGCACAGGGCCGTAGCTTACCCTCTCGCTGTTGTGAGAGCACCGCGCCGACCCCCGAGTCGGAGGCATCCACCTCCACAATGAATTGGAGTCGCAAGTCAGGCTGAGCCAGGATGGGTGCGGTGGTGAATCGGTCCTTGAGCTGTGTGAAGGCCTTTTGGGCCGCCTGATCCCACTGAAAAGAGAACTTAGGAGAGGTTAAGCGGGTCAAAGGCAGAGCGATTTTACTGAAGTCCCTAATGAACCGGCGATAAAAGTTGGCAAAGCCGAGGAACTGCTGAAGCTGACGGCGATCAGTTGGTTCCGGCCATTCCACAACAGCTTTGATCTTGGCCGGATCCGGTTTGAGGTTACCCTGGTCAATTATGTAACCCAGGAACGCCACTGTTTGAACGTGGAATTCACATTTCTCCCCCTTTACAAAGAGTCTGTTCTCCAGCAGCCGCTGCAGGACCTGTTTTACATGGGTTACATGTTCGGTTTCAGTCTTAGAGAAAATCAGGATGTCGTCCAGATAGACGAAAACGAACCGATCTAGGAAATCACGGAGCACGTCGTTAACCAACGCTTGGAAGATGGCTGGGGCGTTGGTTAGCCCGAAAGGCATCACCAGGTACTCGAAATGACCGAGGTGTGTGTTAAAAGCGGTTTTCCACTCATCGCCGTCTCGGAGTCTGACCAGGTGATATGCATTTCGGAGGTCCAGTTTGCTGAACATGGTGGCCCCGTGAAGGAGTTCGAATGCAGATGAGAGAAGCGGGAGAGGATATTTATTCCTGACTGTAATTTTGTTCAGCCCCCGGTAATCAATGCAAGGACGTAGCGATTTGTCCTTCTTCTCAACAAAGAAAAAACCAGCCCCTACCGGGGACGAGGAAGGGCGTATTATGCCAGCAGCCAAGGATTCTGAGATGTAAGTCTCCATTGCTTCCCGCTCAGGCCGCGAGATGCTGTACAAGCGGCTCATAGGTAACGGAGCCCCAGGAAGCAATTCAATGGCGCAGTCGTACGGCCGGTGGGGGGGTAACGACCTCGCCCTGTCTTTGCAAAACACCTCGGCCAAGTCGTGATAAACTGGCGGCACAGAGGAGAGGTCCGGTGGTTCCAAAGCCGGGGGCGGTTCGACAGTAGAGGCGAGGGGAGGGGCTGATCTAAGACAGTTCATATGACACTCCTCCCCCCACCCAGACACGCACCCCCTCTTCCAATTTATGCGCGGATTGTGTTGCTGCAACCAGGGGTGGCCCAAAACCAGGGGGGCGTGCGGAGCCTGAAACACAAAAAGGCTGATTGTCTCAGAATGATTGCCAGATAACGTGAGGGTAACCGGCTCCGTAACATGAGTGATGTCTGGTAGGCGCTGCCCCGACAAAGCAGAAACACGAAGGGGGTGTGGCAACGGGTCGGAGACCAAGTTTAAGCGTTTGGCGAGGTGTGAGTCAATGAAGTTTTGTTCGGCGCCAGAGTCTATTAAAGCGGAGAGAGTGTGTCATGGTTTGCTTAGTTATCTTGGCTGGCAGCAGAAGACGTGGAGGAGAATCTTGAGAGAGCCCGCCCACCAGTATTCCTGCCTTTACTGGCGGGCGCGCCCTTTTGATCGCAACGGGCAGGTTGCCACGAAATGGCCTGTCTTGCCACAAAACAAGCACTCACCCGAAACCAAACGGCGATGGCGCTCAGTGGCGCTAACCCGGGAGTGCCCCAACTGCATGGGTTCCTCCTGGTCCAACTCCTCCCTTCGCTCACGGAGCTCTGCCTGGGCTCCTCCGGGCACCGTCTTGGGCCGCCCCGAAGGCTCATGAAAGGGGTGGAGCCGGGAACTCCGTCGTGCACGCAGGCGGCCGTCTACTTTCACACACAAACTCATTAAAGCATCTAGCGAGGAGGGCAATTCCCGCATGGCTAATTCATCTTTTAACTCCTCACAAAGGTTATTTAGCAGGGTACAACATAATGCATCCTCACCCCAGCCGGTCTCCTCAGCCAGAATCTGGAAGTCAATGGAGTAGTCTGCCATACTCCGCTTCCCCTGCTTCAGGTTCAGCAACCGATGAGCTGCTGCTTCGGCGCCGGATCCCTTCTCAAAAACATTTTTAAATTTCGAGAGAAAAACAGCATAGGTTATGTCTGGATTGGCTTTAAGCGCTGCCTGTGCCCACAGCAGCGCGCGGTCACGTAACAGCTGTACAAAGAATGCGATTCTTGCTCCATCATCTTCAAACAAACGTCTCTGTTGGCGGAAAACCAAAGAGCACTGCGTCAAAAATCCTGCACACTTTGACAGCTCACCAGAGAAGGGCTCAGGGGCAGGTAGACGGAGTCCTGCGGTGCCTGGCTCCAGAGCAGAGGGGGCTGTTACTTCAGCTGCTGCCGGCTCCACAGCTTGGGCTTCGGCGCCTTGCGGGGCGGGGTGAGCCGCCGAGGGCGTTCCTTCCAGCGGTGTAAGCCGAGCCACTGCCTGGGTGAGGGACGCAATCTGGCCAAGCAGGTGTGAGAACATCGCCTCGTGGCGGACCAGCACCGTCTCCTGTGACGCAAGGGCTCGCTGGACTGGGTCAAGGTCTGCTGGGTCCATATTCTGGCTGGAACGTTCTGTCATGGCTACTGAACGGACCCACGCGCAGACAGTTCTTTCAAGGAAACAAAAGGGGATTTATTTACAATAGGGATCACCTTAGTGCAAAATATATGTATAGTGAGTTGGGAGGGGGTCCAGGGCTCCAGGGAGAGAAGGGGGGGGGAATCCACACACACGCTTCCTCTTCCACTCAGTCACCGCCACCGCTCCTCCGCACACACGCACTCCTCTTCAGCCGCACTCGCTCCAACACTCCACACACTGCCCCACTTGGACAGGTCCGGTGATTCGGTCCAGAATCTACAGACAGAAGGTCAAAGGTTAGTTCCACAACATAAAACACGTGTAAGCGATTCTTCTTTGAATATGCCGCGAGCACGAACTCAGGTGGTTCGACGTTCCAGCGGTGAGCTGCTCTGTGCCACTGCCTTAAATAGCAGCTGGGGAAATCAGCCAGATCAGCCGCAGGTGGACACCATCCACAGGGGTGCGTGGGCCAAGAGTGAGAGCCCGTAATGAGCTCCACCCAGGCAGAGAGGAGGAGGAGAGACAAAAAACTAAAACTAACAACAACAAAACCTGTAGCCAGCGTGGGCCAACCAGAGAGACACGGGGACCGTGACAAGAAGTCTTGAGTTGAAGATCCATTATCTGCCATTAGTCAGATTTTCCAAAAAATGTATAAATCTCGGTCTGTATATGAACAATCGACATGGCTTTGGACACAGTGAAATGTGCAGCGTATGCAGCAGTACCTTAAGCTTGCGTTCTTATTAGTGGCCAGCGAGGTGCACAACTCTTTGATTGCAGAAAGTCTGGTTATACAGAAGTCTTTGCAAAAACAACTCATCTGCTTGCTTGTCTGCAACTTCAGAGAACAGCTGTGATGTTTTTTCTCTCAATCACTGGTTTCAAGACTAACTGAAGACAATATGGTGTAGATTTTTTTAAAATATGATCATATTTGCCCTGTTTGAGTCCAAAAGAAAGAATGTTTATGAATGTATATCCATCTTTAATATAAAGTCTATGGTTGCCCCAAGAGACGAAATCATCAGATTATTAGTCAGTGACTGGAAACACGGCTGAGAATGAACAAGATCAGGTGATCAGACAGGACATAATCAAACCCTTTGATTAGCTAAACCTTTGTGAGACACACAAAAAGGTGACCAGTATTGATTATTATTAAGAAAGTGATTTCCTGCTTTCTTATCTTTGCCTTGATTCAAATTTGTCACAACAGCTGCTTGTGTTTGTTCCCGTTCACATCTGCTGTGTAAATGTGTTTTCAGATCCCAGTGATTATTGTGAGGTTTTAGCACAGTGGGCAGAACTTGTGATTAACCGCTACGAACATTTAATGTCATTAGCAACATGTGAACAAAATGAGAGGTATGTTGGTGCACAAACATGCAGCCTTCAGAGTGCAGCGACAGAAATCTGCCACAGCCAAGTTACATTTATTTTTCATTCACAGGGATGCTGTAAAATGTGATTGCTGGAATTACTTTTGTTGATGGAAGCCACTGAAAAATCTAAATTATGCACATCTCATTTTAGCTTAAAAAAAGTTTTGCCAGAAAGGAAAAAAATTTGGCCTTCAGGTAATTTTGTCCCAGAGCCACAAATAATTGTGTTTTGTATTCAATTCCTCCCTTCATGAGTTGTTTAAACCAGTCTGTCAGTCCTTTGAATTTGTTGAATCCACAATGAACGTCCTAATTAACTGAATGAACAGGATACACAGAAGAACTCTGCATAAATGTCAATTTTGAAAACAGATTTAACAGAGCAACAAAGCAGAGACGGTGGCATGAATCATAAGTTTGTGTTCCCATATGGCAGCTTTTGAGTTTTGCATTTAGTTTCAGTTTTTATTCACTCTTATGGGTCAAAATTGTCTTTGTTCCATTTAAGCACCAATGCCTCTTTATTAGGGTTAGGAAAAGTTTGAGGTTTACCCGTTAACAACATTAACCGTACATGATGAAAATTGGCCCTTACAGGCACCCACTGGATTTAAACACTGGCGTGGACTTGGCTTTATTCGTTTATTTCTGGACTCTATATTAACATTTTGGGTGCCACCATGTTGTTTTTTCTGAGCCGTGACTGAGAATATTTAAATGAAAGGATAAATCACTAAGTTAACACAATAGAAAGACTGGTTGCTGCATCCATAGACTGCATGGGAGCAGTGTGGACAGAGACCTTCTAATTAGGGATGGGTATCGTTTAGGTTGTATCCGATACCAGTACCAAACCGGTACTTTTGAAACGGTGCCGGTGCTCAAACGGTGCTTAAAGAATGGAGAACACAAAATTGGTCCAAAAACCTCTCATGTTCAGCTGTTTTTTTGTAAAAAGATAACAATGTTAGCCTTTTCTGCAGCTATGGGGCATATATGGTATCACTCTTGGCTGGAAGCAGTGCATAAACAATGGAAAAAACACAAACTTTGTCCAAAAACCTCTCATGTTTAGCTGTTTTCCACTTATTCTTTGGTCATTTTAGCCTTTTTGGCCAGGGTGAAGGGAGTATCTGCCATCAAATAAGAGGACAGCCGCATGTAGCTATGATGGTGTTTGCTAGTTCACCTTACATGCATTAATATAATAACGTGGTTAGCCTACTCAACGTAAATTACACACGAACAACATTAAGCTCCTCACGCAGAGAAGAACGGCTGCTGCTGCATCATCATCCTCATCATTCCTGCTACACTGGCAGGGCTAGGGGCCAGGACTCTCCTCTTCGTGTTTTTGGGGGATGTTGCTAACTCCGGGTCCGATAACAGGCACCACACCCGCAGTAGATGTGCTCGGTGTGAGGGCTCGCAGCAAGCTATCAAATACGGCGCATTTCTCGGCTTTAAAAAAAACGCTATGCGTCGCCAGGTGTTTCATCAGATTCGAGGTGTTACCTCCTTTGACAGTATCACAGTATCAGCTTAAAGCACTTGTTGCTGCTGAGTTTGCATCTTTTGCTGTGAAGTACAGCCAGACTTTCGCCTTGGGCATCTTTAATCTGTAGCTCTGCTCTAAAAGAACGTACGTACCTGGCCCCGCCTACTATCCTCGGAAACGTAAAATGATTGGCTAGAATCTAAAGTGTATCACAGCTCAGGAAATAAAGCACCGAAATGTGCGCTGCTTTTCGGTCTGGTTACTACCGTTTATGTCAGAACTGGTGCGTACCCATCCCTACTTCTAATTACTGCTAAGGAAAAAAAAGCTAATGAAATGATAGAAGAAACTGAAACACAAAAATGATGGATGTTGTGTTCACACAGCAGGACACTGAACTGCTCCAAACACAGCTGAGAAGTCCACTTCACTGACTCATAGTAAAGGATGTGAAGACTAGCTGGCAGCTCTGTCATCACATTTGTCTATCAAAGCATCCTGGCCTGTAACTTTAAATGTGTGCTGTATCCAAATGGTCTAAAAAATGAAACGTTATGAAAAGTGAGACTATCCACAGAGTAATAGAAGATGTTCTGTAAGTGTGGTCTAAGGAGCTTGGAAAGAAAAGCGTCTGGACTTTGAAGTTGCTTGAAGACGTTTCACCTCTCAGCAGAGAAGCTTCTTCGGTTCTAGGTTCAAATGGTGGAGAGTCCCAGATCCAAGCCCTGTGGGAGTGTTGGGGACACCCCCCTGGGACTTAAACCTGGGAAAAGTCCAGACGCTTTTCTTTCCAAGACTACGATGACCTGGATGACCGAGAACCTTCACAGACATATTCTGTAAGCATGGTTTTTATTGGACATCTGGGTTTATGGGGGTTTCTTACTTTTGACGTAGGCTCAAGTGGTGACCAGATGAACTGGAGGTTTTGTACTTGCCCTGATGAAGCATCCAGCCATCCAAGTTGATAGTGACTCCCATCAAAATTGCTATGACTGCTGTATCATGGCAGTGCTAACAGGACATCATCTGGACGTTGTTGCCAGCAGCTCTGACATCCTACACTTTCAGTTTACTGCGGGACAGGTTCAGGACACCACTGTGGATCAGGATTGTTCTGATACTTGCTCACACAGGGATCAAGGCTGGATCCAAGACTTGGGCTCAATGTTCTGTTCTGAGCCACTTTTGAGTATTTTAGGGATGCTGTGGTGAGCACTGTAATACTTGAGGAGGCCACTTGGCAGTAACTCATGAGGGCACTCACTGAAAAGCTGTTTCTTTGTGTTTGGAGGTAATTTAAGTGATTACAGAGAAGACAAAGTCAAGCACTTAATGTCTGAATATAATAAAAAGGACACAGCATTTGCATACTTCTCTTTCAAAGTTAATGGTGTTTGCACATAGCTGAACCGTAGCCATTCAGTGCTGAGGCCTAATAATGATCTTTGATAAAATATTAATGTGTTTTTTCCATTTTCTGTTTTGAGAGCAATTTTATTGCTGCCAGTTCCTCTAGCTATTTCGGAAAGTTTGTCCCTGCCTGTGCTCTAAAGGTGATCTGAGCAGAGAATATACACAGCAAGGAGCAGACCGTCCTTTTGTCATTTCTGCAGCAAAACAAGCTGAAGGTTGAGTGTATGTTTCATGGGCCGACGCCAGTCAAACAGACACCTGACATTTTCATAAAGCTGACTAGAGATCTACAACAAATCCTCCACCGCCGACATTCAAATCGTCTATGCGCAAATGAATAAGGGCTCGAACCTTATGAATCTTCTCATATGTCATCTACTGTCTGAGTTTCTGTAGATGTTTTTTTTTCTTTCTGTTTATATTTGCTTTGTTTAATAGTCGGAGCCAATAAATGTGTAGTAGGTTATGTGATTTCCAGTGAAAGAACAGATTAACTGTGGTGAGTCAGACGTGGCTCGGCTAAAAGAGGAACATGAAGCACGTTTTCTTTTCTTTTTTATTACAACTACCAATCTGAAACTTGTTAGGTCCCTTCCAAGCACAGGTATAATAATGTATACACCACAAGTCAAAGGTTGGGACACAACTTCTCACTGAATGAGAGATGCACACTGAAGACATCAAATACATGAAACGGGATAAATGGAAGCAAATAAAATATTAATAAATAACTAAGCATGTCTTATATATTAGATTCCTTTGCTGTGTTGAAAGCGCTGCAAACCCTCATCCTTCTGTCAGTGAGCTTCATGATGTCACCTGAAAGGGTTTCACGTCACAGGTGAGCCTGTCAGGGTTCATCTGTGGAATTTCTTGCCACCTTAATGTGTTTGGCACCATCAGCTGTGCAGAGGTCAGGTTGGTGCACAGCTGACAGCCCTACTTGACAACTGTTATAATTCATATTATGGCAAGAACCAATCTGCTGAGTAGAGAGAAACAACAGCCCATCATTACTTAACGAACTCAAGGTCCAGAAAATTCCTGAAACTTCCTGAGTCCTCAAGCGCTACGACGAAACTGGCTCACATGAGGACCAAGAGTCACATCTGCTGCGGAGCCACCAGCCTCAGAAACCACAAGTTAGCAGCAGCTCAGATTAGAGCCCAGATAAATACCACAGAGCTCCAGTAGCAGACACGTCTTTACATCAGCTGAAAAGCTACAAGCAGAAGAGATTTGTTTGGGCCAAGAAACACAACGAGTGGACATTAGACCAGAGGGAATCTGAGCTTTGGTCTGATGAGTCCACATTTGAGATCTTTGGTTCCACCTGCTGTCTTTGTGCGATGCAGAAAAGGTGAATGGATGATCTCTACATGCATAGTTCCCACTGTGAAGCATGGAGGAGGTTTGCTGGTGACACTGTGGGGGATTTATTCAAAAAAAGCACATTGAAGTGAAGGCGGAAGGACCAACAAGTGCTCAGCCTCTGTGGGAACTCACCTAAACTGTGTGTGTGAATAAAAAAATACTAATCATTTTGGATTCAAGTGTCAGCTGCATGAATGCAATGTCAGTTTTTACCAAATGATAGTTTTCATTGTTTATTATATTTTACATGTAAGAAAGGCAGATAGTCCCCAGCTTGGTTTCATTCGTCTGTCATCACATGTCAGTGTAATCAAGCACCACAGCACACAAACAGCCCGTGGTCCTCGCCACAGCTGTGAAACCAGAAGCCGGAGATTATTATTGTCTTTACTGTAAAATTCATATTTCAGTTAAATCCACGATTATTACAGAAACACTGTACACAATAGGCAATAATGAATGTTTAGACTAAAAACGGTGTTGTTCCCATTCATTTTTAGCAAAATGTAAGATGTGACCAACATTAACGTTATAATATTTACCATGTGTTGTCCTATATCGACAAGATTTCATCTTTCTTATTTTATTTTTCAGATTCACAGCCTGATTGAAAACGTTTAAATATTTATTTAAGTGAATTATTTGAGCCTTCGTTTGGCTCTTTGGCTCCTCAGAGTCTTTCTGGATTTGCTCGTGTGCTCCGTCACGTCTTCTGTTGCAGCTAATACAGAGTTCCAGTCTGGTTCGTTGCTTAGTGTCTGTGAAACAGTTAAATCAGCGTTTAAAGCAAAAGTGAAACATGCAGCAGTGAAACTGCAAAAACTTTCAGTGTTTTACTGCTTTTCACAGGACGCTCTATAGCAGGTATAGATCGGTTTGATGATGTATGATGATGACGAACAGAAAGCAGTTTTAAAACAGCAGCCGTGTATCTGAGTGCAAAACTTCCATCTATTGATTGCTAAGTAAGGGGAAACTCACCGATCACCCAGACTCCTGCTGTAATCATTTTCATTTTGTCTGCACAAGACAGATGAACAGTACACTAACAAGCTCACCCTTACAAATGAGGGAAGCCTGTCTGATCCATATAAATATGCAGTTCTGCAAAGGTCCTTGCTGCCATGGAGGAACATGAAAAAGTAAACACACAGAAGGTGTTTAATACCTGCAACTGCGAGGCATATTTAATGTTTCCTTTATGACAAATATACATTTATTACAGAGGTTCCTGCACGCCCAAACCAAACACCACAGCCCCTTTGCAGGCTTTACATATATTTGCTGATAAACAGAACTAGCAGATCATCTGCTTCCCTCACACCCTGTCCCTGCTCTTCTTCTAGTCTTTCACTACATCCATGAGTCTTCTCTGTGGTCTTCCTGTCCAGCAGCTCCATATTTAAGACCCTATGTGTAGTATATCAACTATCCCTCCTCCGGACACGTCTAAACCATTTCAGCCTTGACTCTCTGACTTTGTCTCCAAGCTGCTCTCTAATGTACTCGTTTCTAAGCTTGTTCATCCTGGTGACTCCAGATGCAAGTCTCCTGTGGTTTTGTTAATGCAGCCATCTCCAAACTATAGATCATAGCTGGTCTCTCTGCCATCTTCCTCTTCTCTCCAGAGCGTATCTCCGCCTGCTCCTCGCTCTCACTACAGATCACAATGTTGTCTCTGAACGTCATCGTCCGCAGAGCCCTGCCACACCTGTCAGACGATGTATCAGTGACCTCATACGTCTTCTGCATGAGTCTCATCTCAACTTTCCATTCGATACCAGTGCACTTCTTCCTTATTCCTGAGGTATCCTTTTACTCTCCGTGATTGTGTTAAGCTGTCTGGTTAGAAAAGTGCACTGCCCTCTCTTCTAGACATATCCATACGTCCTTGGGTACGTCATCGAAATAAACAGCAATTAAACAAAATGACAGCATGAATCTATTTAGAGTTCACATGTATTTTTGTGACTCCGTACCAATCCTTTGCTCCTGTTTTGACTGACTGAAAACATTTCTTTTGCATTTAAAAGTTCAATGGGCTTGACAAGCTGACTTGATTGTACCTGATGATGTTAAATGTTATATGTTTTATATCCCTGATCTCCAACTGAATTGATTTTAGCAGGTGAAATGATGCTCACTGCACATGAATTTGTGTAGTGCATGAATTTTGGCAGGTTGGTGTTGTCTCAAACCAAGCATTAAACTACCTATGAAATCCGAGCTCTGGATAGTCCCTGTTCGTATCATTCAGGCACTTTGTGTGTTATGTATGTATTGGCCTATTCATTCAGAATAACAAGTGTAAGTTTGGAAGTTGACAGTATTTTGTCTAAATGTAACTGAGCCTCTTTCTGTTTAAGCTCCTGGAGTTTGCTTTGCAGAGCAGTACATCCAGACTTATCTGCATCTCATTTATTCACTTTAAACCATGTACAGCCCCGTCTTTAAAATGGTATCCATGGGTATCAGATGAGGTAGCATGAAAACCACCTACCTGATGGAGAAATGGACCTTTGACCCCTGGAGGTGTCACACGGTTTTAAAAGCACATCAGCCCAGCCAGTCAGTCACTGGTGGTAAGCCCTTCAGTCACCAGTTGTATGGATTGATCCCACTGTTAGTAGGTTCAAGGTTCAAGGTTCTTTATTTGTCACATGCGTAGTTATACAAGTATAACACACAGTGAAATGTAGCCTGACACGCTCCTCGACATGTGCAAAAAAATTGGGGGGGTTAGAGGAAGAACATTATATATATAGTATATACATTGGGTGAATGTGCAGTAGTAGCAGCAAGCAGGTGAATTCTGTACATTAATAAGAATAGACATCTGACTATTTTACAGAATAGACGATATAAACATGTTTAAAATTAAAGGAATTTGAAATGTACATTGTTCCTTGGTTTAGTGCATGGCTATTCAACTACGAAGTTAGTTGGGCCAGATTTTCAAACCGAGGAATTTATCTGGGCCAGATATTTTTTTTGAAGCCAGGAAGCAGCAGATCATGATCAATTTCCAACCCACACAACTGTACTGAAAAACAAGTAATTTTTTTATTCCTATTCCCCTGTAAATCTGGTGACCTCTCACAAATGCACACCAAAAGGTCCATTTAAAAAAAAGGGAGCTATAACTAAACTAGTTTTTGCACATTTGAAATAATAATAATAATAACAAAAAACATTTTGATAATTCCCTTTCAAATTAAAATAATTTTCCTGCCATGGATGGAGCCCCATCCGTCACAAGTATACAGACACGCTTCATATCCAGACCATTTTCCTCAAAAAGAGCTGAAATCTTCTCAAACATCATTTCGCCAGCTGTGTGTCCCTCTAACGGTAGTAAGCCGAGCAATTTCCCATCCAAAAAACTGATAATGACAGTTCTGTCATTATCAGAACTGATAATGACAGAACTGTCATTATCAGTTCTGTCTGTGATCTCCTGCTATAGACATTACATCAGTTTTCTTCAGGTCATCTAACAGCATTTCAAACTCGTCTGACGCCAGAACTTCAACTCTACGAATATTTGAACTGTCCTACAGGGGTACGTTTTTAATAGCAGATGTCACACTCACTTTTCACCGCATCCACCACGGCCAGCATGCAGTATTTCATTGTTTCAGAATCTGTGAAAGGCCTTTTCTTCTTCGCCAAGAAGCAAACACGAAGGGAAGATGCTGCAGCTCTCTTGGGCTGTACAGGACCCTCACCATGGTAGTACAACTCCGGTTGTAAGATTATTAAACTCGGTAAAATGAATAAGTATTTGTCAGTCCGGGCAGGGTTAAAGAGAGCAATCCTGCAGCAGCGTTCTGCTGTACGGATCACTCTCTGGAGAGCTTTTTGGTCCTTCACACAGCTGTTCCCGAACCACGATGTCATGTTCTGTGTGAGGATGCTCTCCACAGCGCCTGTATAGAAAATCCTGAGGATCTTTGGAGAGACCCTGAACTTCCTCAGTTGTCGTAGGAGCTGCCTAGCCTTTTTGGTCTGGACCTGAATGTGGGCAGCCCATGTCAGGTCTGAGGAGATGTGGACACCGAGATACTTGAAGGACTGCACCCTCTCCACTGGAGCTCCATTGATGATAATGGGCTTGTAGTCTCTGTGCTGACCCCTTCTGAAGTCCACCACCAGCTCCTTGGTCTTGCTGACGTTCAGCTGGAGGTGGTTGTCCTGGCACCACGATGCCAGATTCTTCACTTCATCCATGTAGGCCGCCTCATCGTTGTTGGAGATGGCACCCAACACCACTGTGTCGTCAGCAAACTTCACAATGGTGTTGGAGCCGTGGGTGGCCACACAGTCTGAAGTGTAGAGGGAGTAGAGCAGTGGCGAGAGGACACATCCCTGAGGTGCTCCTGTGTTGATGGTGATGCTGTTGGAGAAGCACCTGCCCACCCTCACCACCTGAGTTTAGAGTTTAGTAGCTTCAATCACTAGTCTCAAAGTTATTTCAACAAGTGGCTGAATTGATTTGAAATTTCATGGTGTCTGATTGTCACATGGCTGCTATTCTCTTCCTGTGTGGATGCCCCGTCGCACCACGGTGCCTGGACTGAAGGCTTCGGGTTGTTGTGGTTTGCAGGGTTGCGGTTCTGTGAATGAGACTTCCAGCATTTGCACTGAGATCTTGGGAATTTGGAGGCCAGGTCACAAAACAATCAACGAGATCCCTCAAGCCTCAGCCATCCTTTAACGGAGTTAACTCTCATTTTAATGACCCTGTAATCTCTTTGTCACCAAGTCCCACTACTGCTAAGAAAGCAAAACGTAATTATACCCGTTGTGTGTAACATTGCACCTTAATAAGTCAAAGTGTCACTGTTCAAACCTCAGAGTTTAAAATGACTGATATTAGTCATGATGGACAGCCATCAAGTCCTTGAACATGTGCGACCAAAGACCATCATCAAACATCTGTTACCATAACAGGACTAACTAGCATCATTTCTGTGGTTTTATAATTATATTTATTCTGTTTGCACAAAAAAGAAATCTTTGTATGTGTATTTTCAATCTTTTATAAGCTTCTAATTCCAGCGTATATCTGAGTGCATGTACACACAGACACACACAAGCACACACTGAGAAAACCCCATATTCCCGAGGAGACATTTGCACACATTCATATTCAGGAGAGGAGGAAATGATCAGGCTGTGGAAATGTGAGAATCAATCAGCCAATCAGGGACAAGAACAGAACCCCCCATGGTCCATGAAGCTGACAAGAATCAGTGTGCATGTGTGTGAGAGAGAAAGAGACACTTGAAGTGTGTGAGGGAGACAGAGAAATAATTGCCTCAGCATAGTGGAAAAGATTTCCTCCAGAAAATCACTGATAAAGAAGGAGATCGTAATTACCACTGCTGAGTTTGAAACTAAGTGAGACACAATGTAAGAGGAGAGAACATAATGCCCTCTCTATTGTATGTATGTCTTTTTGGTTAGTGTTCTACTGCCCTCTACTGAAGGCTTCGTGAACTTCAGTTTGAGCTGTACGAGTGAAACAGATGGATCATAAACAGAAAACTGAATTGTGCCCACTTAAGTTTCTTTGGGTCAAGGCAGAGCTTCAAACTGATCGAGCTTTTATTATAAAGGATGAGGCCGTTGTAAGAGATGGCTCCTGTATTTAAAACTCTCTGTTTTGAAGAGAGGCTATTTTGAAGCTTCAGCTTTTGCATTTTATTAATTCTTTAATGGATGTTCCAATATTTGATGTTTGTGAAGCACTAGTTAGTCCAGTGGTTCACAAACGTGCCCCCCTTTGTTTTACAAGAACACCCCCGGCACAAACACACCCTCCAACCACACACGCCCATACTTTGTTTTCAAACTCCATTGCAGTTTATTTCACACTCTAAACAAATAAAAGTAAACTGCAATAAATTACAGGTTGCAGTAAAATAAACCACTAAACAAACCACCTTTGTGGTGCAATTATTTCATGCATAGTTGTTTCGTTTTTCTTTTTTTGTTGTCTTTACTGTGTAAGAATATTCAACACTGCTATCAACAGATTTTTCAAAAGATGCCTCTCTCTCTGCAAAAGGGTTTTAAAAACATAAAGCTGTGGGATACTGTTTGTCTGGGATGTGGACATAACTTGGCACCACCGTTGTGCAGGTGAAGCCAAAGGTAAGATATGCGTCATCATATGTTCTTTGGCGATGCTTCATCTTCTGCTTCGCGTTTGTGTGAAAGCCACGTCAAAAACCTGACCATGATGCTAGCAGTGTCCAAGCATTCCTTTTTTTATTCATGCACATCCAGCCCTCAGGTTCAAACAATAAAGTCAGAACAAAGGTACAGAATAAGAGGGCAAAACGAGCAGTATGATCGCACAGGACTGGAAGGGCACATGTGCTATTCTGTTCAAAAATAAAAACAGTCATGTTGTCTTTTATCTTCCAACATGTGCACTGCAGACATTCAGCATTGCACAGCAGCATGCAAACTTAGTTGGGAAACCTTGCTCTGATTTAAGCAGCATGTGTGCGCCCTGTGTTACAGCAGACTGGGACAAATCAGTGCTGTGACCTTCAGCTGCCCCATGAAGTGTGAACACATGACATTTGTATTTACTTTCACCATTATTTACCACTAAAGCTTTTATGTCTGACGTTTGGCGTGTTTTCTAAGTATATTAAATTCAGCATTGTTTGGTCCCTGTGCACCAGCGTGTTCTTTCCTTTTAGCAAATTAGTTTGAATATTGCAGTATATGCTGCTCCGCTGATCTCCACCTGTAGCTGTGTATATTCAATTCAAGTTTATTTATACAGCTTCAAATCACAACAACAGTCGCCTCAAGGCGCTTTATATTGTAAGGCAGACCCTACAGTAATAGGGGTCTACCTTATATCACCTCTGTGATGTAGCACACTGACCGAGGTGCAAAACAAATGTGCTCATAAAGAAAATGTTTCCAATCTAAAAGTGAAGCAAACCACAGTGCTTTGAGACCATCGCCGTCAGATGAGGACCGTGCATTTCACTCATCTGAGACAAGAAAAGTGACACACATCAGCCAGATGTTAGGATAAAATGCAGTTTTGCATTCTTGCCAGACAGAAGGAAATCCTGGTGTCTGTCAAGAAGCACAGAGAGGAATTCAAATAGGAATGAAAACAGACGAAGACGATAACAGGTACACATTGTAAAGGTCACAAGACACACAACTAGTTTTTGTTATGCTTTTGATATTAAATTTCAAGTCACCAGTTATCCTGTTTTGCCTTTTCATAGGAATGATTTTTAGGTAACGACGGCAAACAGCTTTTCCTTCACATCTGTGCTCCCTCAAAAGGAAAATAAACAGCTGGAGGCAACAGGATCTGGAAGAGAATCAGTGGCAGCAAAGAGGCTCTAAAGACTGACGGATAACAAGTGATTGTACTACAGCATCAAGTGATACGTTTTAAATTCTGACCGTGAAGTAAAAGGGTCATGTAAAGATTTTAACTACCTTTAAAATTATGAATAAATACAGCACTTCTGTAAATGTGTTTACTTACCGTCCACCACAAGTTAATTAGTAGTTAACTACTGAAATAGACCAAATAACTACATTACATACTTATGTGCTGTAGCCTTTGCAAGGAAGTAGTGGAGGAATCTAAATGGTTAACATGTTAGCTGTTAAAGACCACCTGCATATAAATGCAGCTTGTAGAATAGATTTTCAATCTAACCCAGTCCTGTTTGATTTATTAAGCATTTTTAAAGCTGAGAGTTTGAAAAACGTGCTGTACATGACACAACACAATCAGTAAAACAATAAAAACAAAATAAAAGGCAAAGATAAGAACACACTGCTCTCAAACAGGCAACAAAGTGGCCATGGGCGATCATTGCACAGTTTGAGAGCACTAACAGAGAAAGCTGGATTGCTCCGGGTTTTCATCCAGGTTTTTGGGAGTGCCTGGAGCAGCTAGTCCAGGACGTCAGCCACCTCGACGGAATATTTTTGCAATCTGCAGCTCAGCTTGTACGGTGGTGCTGATCCATGAAAGGTTTAAAAAGTATATAGTAAAATCTTAAAATAAAAGAAATGGGAATGCACGATAAACCCAGAATTGATCTGCTTGTGTATTTAATACGGGTTTAACATCCACCTGCAGAAAAGAAAGAGCAGCACAGATACCAGTGTGGTCGAACACAGTGACGTTGGTCCTGTTTTCATATACGTTTCTTTATAAGGTTATTCATGCGTTCAAGGGTTTACACAAGCAATAAGCCAAACAGCCAAATGTATTCATTATTGTGCCCAGAGATGGGCAGTAAGGCGTAATCTGATTACTTTTTTCAGGTAACGAGTAATGTAAGGGATTACTATTGCGAAAAAAGTAATTAGATTACTGTTACTTTCCCGTAAGCATGCTGCGTTACTGCATTACTAAACCGTCATACTTTTTTGCGACATACATGGATAACATGGAGTGATGGAGAGAGTACGACCATGCAGCGTTTAAAGCGTGGAAGTAATCACATTACTTTGAGTTTGATTCTGTAAAAAGTGACACAAACATTAGCGTCTGCTGTTCACCCTGCATGGGAAGAAAACTTCTTTCTACAGCGAAAAATTAAACTTCAAATCTGAATCTCACGCTGCCACGGGAACGTGACATCCACAGAGAAACCCCCCACTGACAGGACCGCTGTGGGCAAACCTCCACCCGCCCCACTCCTGCTAAACAGGTGACAATAAGAGCGACAGGACTCAGAGCTGCTTTGAAGTTTTACTTTCATCTATTTGAAAGAGTGTAAACACAAAGCATTATTTTATTTTATATGCTGGAATATGCAGAACATGGCTTTAAATGGTAAATAATGTCTTCAAGTCAAAGACTGTTGCATATATTGTCATTTTTGCTTGATGCAATGTGCATAAAGTTAAAAGATTAAAACTAATAAAACAAGTTTTAAAAAGAGACGTTTCCATTTGATTCAGTGTTACATGATGGATTATGCAGACAAGTAGAACTGGGCTGAAAGGTCTGTTGCTTTATTACATATTCAGGTTGGGTATCGTGTTTTTAAAAAGTAACTAAGTAACTAATCACTTTTGAAAGTAAGTAATCCGTAAAGTAATGGGATAACTTTTTCTTGAGAAGTAATCAGTAATTAGTTGCTGATTACTTTTTTCACGTAACTTGACCAACGCTGGGTTTAGGCCAGACGGCGTTACAACAGAGGATTTGTAACTCTGTAACAGTGCCAGCATCCGGCTGCAAGAACAAACAGAAACAGAAGTAGATGATACTCTTGTCTCTTCTCTGCCACTAAGCACGTTACATAACCCTAGTTTTGGACTGCGGCCCTTTAGCGAGATTTTGTGAGTGTGTTGTTTTTGGTTTTACACATTGTGCCTCTATTGTATATATGACTGATCTTGTGTAATACTTATATAAGAGATAACGTGGCTGTTTGTTTGTGTGTGATGAGGAAAAGGAGGGCTGCTCTGTCAGCTTGCTTGAAGAAGCATAAACAGTAGCAGCTTTGTGTTTCAGCAGTGTGTCAGTATTTATCCAGTAGCAATGACGGAAGGGGGTTTCTCTCACAGATAATAATACTGACAACATGCAGAGCAGACTTGCTGCCATGCAAGCTGTTGTGTTTAGCAGAAATCTACTGATAACTCTGCAAAATATCAGCTTAGAAAAGCTGGGAGTCTGTACAGAACTGAGTTTTGTTTTGTTGAGTTTTTATTTAGGATTTGAAATCGCATTATCAAAATTTGGGTGCTAGAGAGCGCATGATGAGTAATAAGGGATGACTCAGAAGTATGAATAAAATATGTCTGACCTTAGCCATATTTCCTAAATGAAAAATATATGAGCTATGAATTGCTGTTTACCATCTCCAAGCTCTGCCTTCAATCTTCAATTGTTAGCTGCGAGAATATTCTTCATAAAATGTTTAAGTCTTAGTGGATCATTCTCATTGCTTCATGTCAGTGTTTTTTGGTCGGCCTTTTAGGACAAATGGCTTTGAGAATATAAAACTGTAAGTCTGGGCTGGAATCGCATGCTCTGTCTGATCTTTTCTGCTCGTTGTGCACTATAAAACTCACACATTAATTGTTCAGTACAGTTCAGTTTTATTTATAAAGTGTCAGTTCACAACAGAAATCACGCAGGTGTCAACCTCAGTAGTACAAGGAGGTGGTGCAAGACCATGTATAGGACCAGTACAGGGCAAAGTCACTAAATCTCCTTATGTCATTTCCCAAATATTTTATTTACATATTTCCTGTAGGACTGTGAATAGTACCTAAGACTCTTGAACATGTAATCAATCTGCATGAGCCCTTCTCTGTACCCCTTCTATGCCACCCCACAGAAAAATGTTGGAAACGCCCCTGCTCCACAGTCATTTCATTTTCTGCCATTTCTGCCCATCGAGGTCAGACCAGGCCAAGCTAGACCCTAATCACTAACAGACAAACTGTGCTTTCACGCACAGAGCCCCGCTATAAAAGCCAGAAACAGCCGTTCTGCTGGTGGAGTCATGACGGAGAGCGGCGGGGCTCTGGAGCGCCTGAGGTGAGTACACGCGTAAAGACTCACCGGAGCTGCAACAACACGGTAGGAGACGTTTTGTTTGGGCCGACACATTTGGTTTTAGCTTCCAGAACTGATTATAGAGCAAAATGTTATATTGCTGAAAAATATCAATTTCATACTTTCAACTCAAGTTGTTTTAAATTATATATTCACATTAAGGCCATTAATGGTAATAATATTGTTGGTTGTAGTTTACATCCTTATTTTAATGCTTATTTTGTTTTAATATAAATTCGTTAGTCTGGATATTCAATTATTCCCGCTAAGAAAAAAATGAATTATTATCATTATTATTATTTTACTGCTGCTGTTGAGAAGCGATAGAAGGCTTTCATGTCTCTTCTCTTCTGTTTACATTGTATAAATAAATGAAGGAGCAACAGTGACAAACTTATAGGAATAAAGGATATTTTTAATGGAACAGAAAGGCAAACACCTGCATCATAATCATTTAATCCGCCCTGAGTGTTTGCCTCTCTGTTCCATCTCCAAATAAATAAATAATAATCCTGCAGGGAATCTGGCAAATAAAATCCGGGCTACTGTGGGTCACATTAAAAGCTTAATGGTGCTAAAAACAAAATGTTTTCTAACTTGAGAAATGAAGAATTTATTTGTTTTTGAAGAAAAGGATCACATTTACATGTTAGTGTGAGTCCAACTCAGGACCTTCTTCCTGTGAGGCAAAAGTGCGCGACAGACTTTTGAATGGCCAGCAGGGGGCGTCCTCAGCGGTTGCAAATAGAGTTCCAGTTTTATGGGGCTCATGTTTCTTGCCCCGTGACCTAAACACTTTCCTGATAATTTTATGGGTTTCATGTTCACTTTTAGATTATATTATGTAGACGATATGTTCAATATTAGCAGAAAAAAATGATTTTCCAGGATCTGCTCACTGGATTTGTCAACATCAACTTTTTAGTGGATTTCACAGTGAAACTCTGTTTATGGTTTGTATCTGCAGTCGTGTTCATTTTGCACCCAGAACTCATAACCACTGAGGGCTGGAACATAGCTGGGCAGGTTTTGCCTTCAGCTCTGCTCCTTACACTGCATCTAAGATCTAACAACCTTTTTAAAACACAGCATGTCTCGTAAATAAAATAAGACCTCTGATTTTACATAAACTCTGATGTCTATTTACATTTTATGTTGTGGGTTAACCTTACTAACTATAGCTGCACACAGCAGTACATCTAAAATGTTTTCTGTACTTGGATTCCACATAAACCTTCAAATGTATGACAGTAGCACTGTTTTTGTGCACACGCTACAAAATCAAAAAGAGGCCCACACAATTATTGCACTGTGTGAAATTCTTGGCTCGGATGGTATCACATTGTTCCCAGATAGCTCAAACAGACAAAGAAACCACTGTGATCTACAAACAAATGAGTCTGAGAGTCTTGGTGAAAGACTGATCTGGCCATGTGTGCCAGATCTGTGGCTCTGTCGGTGTTGTTAGTGTACATGCTTAAACATTATTACCAAAAAGCTAGCTTTCAGTCATTTATCGTCTGCAGCAAAGATTGATTTAATGTCAAAGTATGTGGTTCATTAAAATAAATTCATGAACATCTAGGTTGAAACCAATTAGAGTAGCTAATGAGACAGTGGATCTTTGGATCGCTCCCCATGGTTTTTATCTTTTTTAATTATCTGCAGGGTCTGCTTGACCCTCCAGAAGAGTCCCTGACCCATCATTTGTCCCGTTACAATTTGTATGCATTAATTTGCAGTTTTTGATCATTTATCATGATGTAATTAAGCAGATTTTAGTATACAGCAGCATCCTTGTGTGGTCAATTACAAATGCAATCAATCCAAAAGCTCAGATAGAAATTTAAAAGGCATTTGAAAGCTAAAAATAGAAATGAGGGCAGACTGTGCAGAGTGGGCAATTCTCCACACTGGTTCATGCCCTGAAGGGCTCTGTAAGCTCAAAGCCCACTGTGTAATTTTCTCACTGCAACTAATTACAAAAAAACATTAGTTTGTTAATCTGGTATGCACCATTAAAGCACGGGAAGTTGATAAAGCCTATTAAGTGGGATATTCCTTATTAGCTACCTGGAAGCACCATCTCATGATGAGGCCACGAGTCAAAATCTAGTTCATATTAAAGTTGTTTAGTAAATATTATTAATGTTGTTTTTGTTAATATGCACCTGGTGCCCTTACCCCATCAGCCAGGGTAGGCATCTGTGATTTATTTATTTGGACAAACACTAAAAACATCACACTTTCAGAAACTAGAACATCCACATACTTTTTTGAGCCATGCTTGACGAGTTAAATCTTGATTAGGCAGGTTAACAGTCTTAATATTACATGAGAAGAAAAGTCATATAATAGAATAGAATAGAATAGAATAGAATAGAATAGAATAGTATTTCCCTCCTTGTAGATTGCATTGATACAGTATAATGATAGTAATTCTCAGACCCCCTCAGCCTGAATAGTGTGAACTTGTTTATCTGCAGTGAAATAGAAAGTGAGCTTTCCTGTCACACAGTTTACAAAGCAAATTAAAGCTCAGGCCATGGTGCAGAGCAGAGAAAGGTTCGGTCCACAGTGGGTGCAAGCACAGAACCACTCAAGCTCAAAACTAACAAATGAGGTGGCCAACCTGCTCTACTCTCTCTCTCTTTTCAAATGCAGGTGAGCCGCACTCATCGTGACCATTT
This sequence comes from Rhamphochromis longiceps, assembly GCF_057381845.1. NCBI lineage: Eukaryota > Metazoa > Chordata > Actinopteri > Cichliformes > Cichlidae > Rhamphochromis > Rhamphochromis longiceps. The sequence goes on along the minus strand of NC_140571.1, from coordinate 43,584,996 downwards.
TGAAACCAACACGTTGTCCATGTGTTATCTCCCCATTAAAAGGCCACAACCCCCTCTCACAGCATGTTTCCTGCCTCTACGCTCTCTTCCAGGAGGTGTTGCTTTCCCTGTAAACCACAGTCTCAGTCCTGGCCTCCATCGTGCTTCACTCAAGACAAAGCTATGACTGCCTTTAAGGGCATCTGGACCAAGGAGTTCTGGCGCTGTGTGGCGGCTGAGTTCTCTGCCATGCTGATCTTTGTCCTGCTTGGCCTCGGTTCAACCATCAACTGGGGCACTGAGGATCCCCACCACCCCGACCTCGTGCTCATCTCTCTCTGCTTTGGCCTGACTATTGCCACCATGGTGCGGTGCTTCAGCCACATTAGCGGGGCTCATATCAATCCAGCGGTCACAGTAGCCATGGTTGTGACCAGGAAGCTGAGCCTGGCTAAAGCAGTCTTCTACCTCCTGGCCCAGTGTGTGGGAGCCACAGTTGGGGCGGCCGTACTGTACGGGATCACCCCAGCCGCTGTTAGGGGTGGGATGGGAGTCACTGAGGTAAGAGCAGGAGTGTGTGTCTTTAAATGTGTGACTATGTGTGACAGTTTTATTCTCCACTACCGACCTTTTGCCTGTGAATACATTCATCTGACTACATGCTCACGTGAGTGTGTTTTACTCACACAGGTGAATGACAGCATCTCTGTGGGTACCGCCCTGGTCGTAGAACTCTTCATCACCTTTCAGCTGATCTTCACCATCTTTGCCACCTGTGACCACAAACGTAAAGATCTCAAAGGTTCATCTGCTTTGGCTATCGGCCTTTCTGTTTGTGTTGGTCATCTGTTTGCTGTAAGTACCCAGACACCTGTGCAGTGATTCATCGTGATGTGGGAGAAATTCAGTTCATTGTAATCATGAACAGCTTATTATGTGAACATGTTACAGATTACTTTTTCAAAGCTCAGTTCACCGCAGAGTGGATACGACACTTCAACATCACCCTTTGGTTTGATGGAAAACCTGAAGCATGCATGCTGTGTTAATTCATAAGTGTTATGTAATAATTCTAAAGCAGAATCAAAACTATTCAAAGAGGAACCAACAGCATAAAGAGGAAGGTCCAGTTTAGTCTCTCACGTTACTGCAGCTGTGATGAAGCCACAAAAGCCAACCTTCAATTATGTGATTAACTGTGTGATTTGTAGTGTAGAGATAGGATTTACATTATTGATGTATGTAATTTAGCTCCAGTGAAAGACTCCAGTGAGCACTGAGCTGTGACTGTTAGTGTGGACGGTGAAAGCACTTTGATTTGCTTGTTTCAGTCCCTCAGTCGGTTAGACGACTGAATGGTTACTGAGTGTTTTCACAAAGTCAGGAGAACAGGATGGAGCCAGATGTGACAACACTTGGTAGATCATCAGTTTAAGAGACAGGTCAGTCCTCCAGCTCACAGTAGTCATCGGTGCTTGAATTAAAGGCAGCTGACCTTCTTCTTAAGCTCATGAAAACGTTTCACTGCTTATCCAAGAAGCTTCTGCAGTTCTAAAAGCTGGTGGAGGTCTTTAACCACTGCTTGTGAGAGCTGAAGCATCTTCAGGCTCCTAAAACGAAGCCCAGCTGTCCTTAACTCAAACCTTTAAGGCTTGTTGTTTTGCTTGTGAGGTTCATAGCCTGGTTGTGACTGTTCCCTCAGATTCCCTTCACTGGAGCCAGTATGAACCCTGCTCGGTCCTTCGGCCCAGCGATGGTCACATGGTCCTGGGAAAACCACTGGGTAACAACATTTTGATTAATATTCAAAATGCAGAGTGAGTGCACCTTTTGCCATTTTGAAAGTAATTTCAGTCCCAAATATTTTTCAGAAATTATACAGTTAATGTGTGGAAATAGTTATAGGCATAAATTCAATAAGAATCTGCAGTTGCCCTCAGCTTTATGGAGCTTTGTAGGGAGTTTCAGGTCATTAAGAGTCTGGTCCACAATGCTTTGTTTTTATAGCGTCGTTTCCAGCAGCAGGCATGCTGTTTGACACTGTCTGCAAGGCAGCACACGGCAGCAACACAGCTGCATTGATTAGTGCTGTTTACAGGAAGTCTTCATAGCAACTGCAACAACAGCTAAACTGGAGACGTCTCCATACAGATACAAATAAATGATGTGTTTACCTGTTACAGTTTGCATCTTTATATGAGTTACAATGTGTTGTGTTTTTTCCTGTTCTTTAATCGTTCTTCGGCGGTTTAACGGCTTCGAGGTTACAGCTGACAGCAGGCCTTTGCGCTGCTTCCCTTGAAGCTTGTCCTGTGTGTTCAACCTCTGCTAATATTATAGTTCGTTCTTGGTTTGTAAAACATGGCCGTGTTCTAGCAGCAGACCTGTCCGTGTGTGTGATCGCGCACATGCTTCGACACATTCATAACGAAACTGAGAGGCCTTCAGCTGATCGAGGTGATGACGATCTTTGTGTCACTGCTGAACCTGATTGATTATGTTTGGATAAGTGAACATAAGAAAAATAACTGTTTTGTCTGTTGGATTCGTACATCAGAGGCTGTAGTGGCGAATTTCTGTCCCAAGCTTTGAAAAAATAATTCTTCCAGTTCTTAATGTGAGCTGTTCGGATTTATTTCTGACTCGTACATACAAACAAAAACCGATTTGCTGCTGCAGCGCACACTCCCGTCCTGGCTCACTCTAACCTGCTACCACACATGCGCTGTAATGCTTTCTTACCCGACACAAACGCGCAGCATTTATTCTCTAACAACATGTTATACAAAATCAAACATGTAGCATAATAACTGAAACAGTATCAAAACATTTCTCTATAGATGGGCTCTAACAGAGGTGACGATGCGTCGTTTGTGCGTCAGATTGTGTTGATATCAAACTCATCTTGCAGCTGATTCTGTTAGTGTTGGTGATTTCAACCCTTTTTGGATGCGATGGGGGATTTTGTACCAATGTGGCCAATGCCAGCTTTTTGTTTGGAAAGTTTTCTCCAACAACAAAGACGAATTCTCTCTGAGCTCTTTTCGACAATAAGCAGAGAAACTGAAACGAGTCTGCGCTGCTGTCCCGACGCCTCGTTAGTATTCTGGGTCTTTGTGTGCTCTTTCAGCTTTGAAGTCATTTCTTGTTTAGATTTTGATCTTGGAGATTGTTGTAGTCTCTCTCCTTTGTACAGCTTTGATATTCTTTCTGCTTCTCATCATTTTCACACAGCACTGTCTCGTTTCACAGGGAGACACTTTCTCTTTCATTTCCTCTGCCTTCGCACTTTTACCTGTACCTGCTGCTGTGGGGCTGGCATCGCTGGATTGGATGTCACTGCTGTTTTAGTTTTAACTTTGTAACTTAAGACAGTTCGGTGCTTCTGGTATGGATGAGTCACGTCCCCTCCAGACTTTAAAAGGAGCGATTTTCAAAATTAAGAAACCAAAGAAGGAGATTGTGAAGTATGCGCTACACACAATGTGTCTGTATTTATTTGACAGTTCTGCACAGGTAACAGTCCGGTCCAGCTCTCTCTGCCGTCACTATATAGACAAAGAAAGAAGACCCTGTCATCACACAGTCGCCACCACCTGTGGTTCACCTGCCTCCCGGTCCCGCCCCCTTGAGCTCACTGCACCGCTTCCCCCCTGCAGCTGCGCCAGGCAACACTTAGACTTGGTTTAAAAGTAAAACTTTGTTCTAAAGACATTTTTGGCCTTCATGTGTAAATTTCTCTCGTCTCCAGCTGGTTGCAGCTGCACATCCCTGAGCCTGGCCCTGCCCGAGGAGGCTTCCTGTTAGAAAAGAGCTTTTCCTTCCCACCGTCTGCTCACAGGGGTTATTTGATTTGGGGGGTTTCTCTGTATTATTGTGGGGTCCTTCCCTTACAATATAAAGCACCTTGTTTTTGTGATTTGGTGTTATATAAGTACAACTGAACTGAACTGAATTTCAGAATTTTCTTCTTCAAATATCTCTGCAAACTTCTGACCAAAAGAAATGGGATGTTGGGTTTTCTCAGTGAGACGTGCTTCCCACTGCACCACACTGCCACGCTGGCATGCAGGAACAGTAAGCCAAAAATTCACAGTGTAACAGGACATGATGTGAAAATGTTCTGGATGCAGATGCTGCAGACAGTCTGTACATGTTTGCTCGGAGCTCCAAAACCAGAAGTTTGGAAACGAGTTCATTGTGAAGTCAGAATTTCTCTTAAGTGGTTTATTTGATCTGTTTCCACCTACGTGAAAAACAGGATCTGGGCTGGATTAATTATTGATTGATCATTATATTTCTGTGTCACAGCGCTGCAGGATACATCAGCCAAGCAGCAGGAAAAACATCAATGAGAAGTTTTGAATTCTAGCTCTACTTTAACAAGTACAGCCTTTAAATGTCTTTTTATCCTCATATTTTAGCCCTTAAGGCCGTTTCTAACATATAACATTGTAAGTAAATGGATATTTGAAGTGTTTTGTTTATGGCACAGCTTTTCATCAGTTTGAATTTATCACAGTAAACACTGCCTGCCAGTCCAGCAGAGATGTGAGTCCGTCACATAACTAGAATGTTTATTGTCATCAGTTCAGATGATGGTGCTCTCAGCTGTTAGCACCACTTTGTCCTTTTTGTCTTTCTGTGTGGATTTTCTTTCTATCTGTATCTTCACTTACATCAGTGGCCTGGTTCAGGCGATAATGGGCTGCCCGACACTTTCCTTAGATGCGGCCTGAGAAAACCAAAGTCTCATTACTTATTCTGTTTTCTCCTTTTCTATAACAAATCTCTGCTCCAGTGTTTTTGTTTTGTAAGCTGAGACAGTGATGCAGCAGCACATCATGGCGAGGCATTTACACAAAGTTTGATTTTGTTATTAAAATAGAAGAAAAAGCACTTAATGACTGAAAAAATAAGAAGGAAACGTAAAGAGCAGGATTTATCTCATATCTCAGCAACTGTTTTTCTGTGAATTTTGTACAAACGTTTAATTTTGTTGATCCTAGGACTTTGTTTCCAACATGATCTTTGATCTCAGCACTTCAGGAGTTAAATATGTGAATTCCTTTTGAACTTTACCTTGAAAATTGGAAATATCCTTCCTTTACTAAAACAAGTTTCTCTCGTAAATGTATTACTTTGATTTGAAAAGTTCTTTGTTGTCTTGGTTTGTGTTGTTTAAAGTCCCCGAGCTCTATTGAAATGAAAGCGCAGACCTTAGTTTGAGCATCCTCGGGATCACCTGTGTGTTCTGTGTTTTCCGTGTGCCAGGTGTACTGGGTGGGTCCGTCAATGGGTGGCACCCTGGCTGCAGCTCTTTATGAATACCTGTTCTGCCCCAACCCAGAGGTGAAGAAACGCGAGACTTTCGTGAAGACGCCCTTCACTGCTGCTAAACAACGCCAGGATTCAGCCACGGCCCAGGAGCCTCTCTTCACTGTCATGGATGTAGAAAGAGCTGAGAGGAGGGAGAGGGAGGTGTCTGGGGAGGTGCTGTCCTCTGTGTGACTAGAAAGAAAAGAAAGCACCAATGCTCCAAATGCTGCAGTCTGCTCCTGTAGCATTAAAACAGTCATGGTTGAAGCAGGAAGACTGAACACTTCACGAGGGGGGGGCTTCTTCTTTTGGCAACCAAAAAGCTTGTGTTGGCTAGTTTTAAGTAAAGGGCTGCAAGGCTTTCAAAAGAAATGCTGTAAATAAAAAGAAACTGCTGAAAGTGTGTGTTTGTGCTCATGTAATATGGATTTCCAGTTTTCTGTGTGGCAGGAAAACTGGGGACGTGAAAGACAAACAGCAACCATGAAGTGACCTTGTCCCACCCTCAGTAACACTCCGGGTAATATGGATGCAATATAACGTCAGTGCTGAGCTCCCTGCAAACAAACACTCTCTGATTCTCTCTCGTCTTCAGTCTGAGTGTCATTTCTGCCGACTTTCTGCCAGAAAACACTGACGCGCTTAAAAGTCAGCGCTCACAGCACGCGCACTCCGGTGTTTTATGATGTCAGCAGCCAACAACACTTGTTAGGGTCCAACATTAAGTTTTCATAACCTCAATCTTAATTTATTCATTGATCTTTCTGTTGTGCTCACAACATCAGTCCGGGAGTCTAATGTCTGCAGTCTTGGTTTGGTTGTTTTGTGCTGAATTTGCAGGAGCTGTTCATGACACTGAAACATTCACTGTACCTATAGTGTAATAATCTATTAAACACTCAAGTCTGGAACATGAGCTGGATCTACTAAGCAGCACTGCTCACCAGCTGACTGGACTGCACGGTGGCCTCATTCCAACTATAAGAAACTGCAAAAATAAACTGTTAGTATCAGAGTAGCAGTAGAGCCTCTTATGGCCCTGTGACTGCAACACTCATTACAGAGCAGAACAACAAACTGCCAGATCAATGCAAAACTGCGATGTGTGAAGTTTGGCCTTGAGGCTTGAAACAGATTAAGTTTGCATTTAAAATGTGTGAGTGTGAGTTGTTGTGCTGATGGGAGGGAAGCAAATTTAAAAAGATTGTTCTTCTTAACAACTCTGCAATAAATCTCTGACGAAGAGTTCAGCACAGAAAGTGCTTTTAATGTATGAATATAATACTGGCCTGCAAAAGATGCTCACCTCGTCACTGCTGTACTGACAGTGTGTTGTTATTGCCACAGCTTTCACAGCAAACAGGTGTACTGTTGCCCTCTGTTGGTAACAACAGCAGCGAGCACTGCTTTACAAGTTTCAATCTCTCGACCAGGATCGTCCCACTGCAGGCATCGAGGGCAGGAGTCCTGCAGGTTTCAGATGTGTCCTTGATCCAACACAGCTGATTTAAATGACTAAATGACCTCCTCAACATGTGCTGTGGTTCTCCAGAGGCCTGGCAATGAACTGTGTTGACGCAGAGTGAGATCTAAAACCTGCAGGACACCGGCCCTCAAGGCCTGGAGTTCCCCACCCCTGCTCTCGGCTATGAAGTGTAAATGAACACTTGTTGGATGTGTTTTCACTCATGTATTGCTGAATAATATTGCACAAGTGTTGTAGACACTGTGCACCTAAAAATGATTTATAATAAAAATGTATGATATTGAAATCCATATATTTAAATATTTAAACATTCTTTGCCAAAAACAGAATAAATAACGTATTTGTTGTTCTTATCTGTACCTGATCAAACTGACCAAGTGATGGAATCAATCCTGAAACTGTGTGTTTAGCTTCAAAGAATAAGATGTTGTCAATCACGTCAAAAACAAATCTGTGTTATTTTAAAAGAAACCACCTGCAGGATTTAGAAATCAGGCATTCGGGAACAAATGATCCATCATGTCCACGCTGCTTTTATAAACACGATGAAGCTCATGTGCAAGTTCAATGAGGAAGAGTCACTCGTCTGTTTCCCAGGTGTTGGCAGCTAATCTAAGCTTTGCATCACTTCCACTTTCCCACGCTGTCAAGACGATTGTGACTTCTCCAATCAGCTTTCTGCTGACCGTGTTTAGGCCGATCAGCCTTCACTCCACGTGCTTTAAAATCTCAGAGTGCATCTGTCATTCTCCCACTCGGTCGCCTCCGTGCAACCGACGTCCTGGGAAGAAAGTGGAGTGGGTCCTGCCTTTATCCCTGTCACTGCTGGTCTTTCTAATGATCTCTCCTCATTGAACCATACTTCACTGTGATGTTCACAATGAGGTGACTTACCAGAAAAAGTAAAAACTCAGTGTGTACATGAGTAGATTGCATGATTGAAAGTTACAAAAGTTTTAGACATTAAAACCGTTCTCAGGTACAGAACGAGGCACCCACGTCCAGTTTAGTGCAGACTGCTCCTGCAGAGGCACCACTGGTTTTTATTTTAGGCTTATCTATTAAAATGTACTACGTGACTCTATCACTAAGCACCCAACCCTCTGCTTCACACAGATGGATGAATACTTGATTTTTTAAATCTTTAAATATAGTACAGAACTGTCAGTTCCGCTGTTCGCTGTGTCTTGGGTTAACAAAGCATGGCAAAGCAGCTGCTATCAAATCGTTAATTGCTGCCTGAAATGATAAAACATCTGTGAAAACATTTAAAAGCTTGTTTGTTCTCTAAACTCTTTGTCTGGACATTAATCAGACCTCAGAAAAATCACATTTATGCCTCTATTGTTCTATTTCTATGTTATGGTTACTTTGAAATGACTGAATATGTTTGTCTGCTATAAATAAACGTGTCTGTGAGGGATTAGTCAGAACCACATGATTCAACTGTGACTGTAACACTGTATCTGTTATGCTGCTGTTCCATCACCGTCTCCACTACAGACACTGTGTTGTGTTTTCTGAGCTTTGTTTGTTTCCTTGCTCGCTTGTTGTGATGTTTTGAAGCATTTTTTGAAGCGTTTGCTTTTTCTTTTGGTGGCCTTATCATTAGCTGCTCAAACAAAGGGATCGCTCAGTTTAGTAGCTCAGAGGTAAAAATCAACCCTGTAAATCCTCATGTACCATATGTGATACAGGATTTTTGTACGCTCTTGATACTTCTACATGATCAATGTGATTTTAACCCCTGAAAAACTAAAATAAATTGCAATTACAAAAATAATTTAAAAAAGTACAAATGATGTAAATTAAAAATCATATATGGAACTTAAGTTATTTTATATATATATATATCTATATATATATGGTCGGTAGTTGGAGGGGACCGGTCCCTTCTTGGGGTCCTTGGGGTCCTTGGGGATCAGGACCGTCCGGCCTTCAGTTAGCCATTCCGGGTGTCTCTCGTTAACTAGCAGCTGGTTCATTTATGCTGCCAGACGCTCGTGGAGTGCAGTCAGCTTCTTCAGCCAGTAGGCGTGAACCATGTCGGGCCCTGGTGCTGTCCAACTCTTCATACTGGAGACCCTTTCTTGGATATCTGCCACTGTGATGGTTACTGGACCCTGTTCAGGGAGGTCGCTGTGGTCTGCCCTCAGATCCACTAGCCACTGAGCATTGCCGTTATGGGTTGCATCCTTCTCCCATATGCTCTTCCAGTATTGCTCCGTCTCCAGCCTTGGTGGTGCTGTTCTCTTATTGTTCCCTTGCCACTGAGAGTACACCTTTGCTGGTTCTGTGGAGAACAGCTGGTTTATTCTCCTGCCTTCTATCTCTCTGGTGTACCTCCTCAAGCGGCTGGCCAAGGCTGTGAGTCTTTGCTTGGCAGTTTCCAAGGCCTCAGGTATGGACAGCTTGCTGTATTTCTTAGGCACCTTATTCGTCGCACCTTTCTGCAACTCCGTTAGTTGGCTAACCTCCCTCCGTGCTACTTTGATCTTGCCCTCTAGCCTCCTTCTCCATGGAGGGTACTGCCCCTTGTGGCTGTTCAACTTGTAGCCAAGCATCTCACTGATCACTGCTGCCGTATTGTAGATCAGCTTGTTAGTGTCGGTAATCGTGGTTGTAGGTATTGCCCGTAGTGCTGCATTAACATCATCTAGCAGACCTTCTGAGGGTACTTCACGTAATCTTGGTAACCGGCTACGGGGGATCCAGGTTTCAAGCTTGGCCATGATCCTATTTTTCAGGTCAGTTCCTCTCGCACTCAACGATCCTTCTCCTATCGCACTTGGGGCTATGTACCCAATCTCGGGTGGGGGTGATGATATCTCCCCCCTGACCTGGCGTCCTGACTCCTCCTTGCCGTAGCATTTGTGTTGTACCTCGTCAATCTCTAGCTGTGAGAGCAGTCCCTTCTTTCGAATGTTGGAACACTGAGCTACTAGTTGTTTCGCCGTCATTGTGGATGTTGGGTATCGAAGAATCCATAGGTCCCTCATCCTATTCATGTAGCCCCTTCCGCCGGGGTTACTTGCGTAGTAGCATTCCAACAACGCCCTGTTTTCGTCTCTTGCCCACCGATGCCTTCTTGTTCCAGTAGCCCACTTTTCGTCAGGGTGCCCTGGTTCCTCAACACCTGACGCGGACCTTGTTGATCCGGGCGACGTCCGAGCCGGCATGCCTTCATATTTATCTGTCTCGCTCATGTCTGCGGTAGGCTTGCTTAGCATAGGGGGTCTAGCCTTAGGACCCTTACTGGATACAGACGCCCCAGGCAGGAATCGAACTTGCGACCAATAACCTGCCTCAGTACTACATGGAAGCTCCTGTCAGGCATCATATCGGCTAAGATGAACAGGCACATGGGTCAATACATGAGCGGGACACAGAAAGGAATTGGCAAGAATACCAGAGGCGCAAAACACCAGCTACTGGTAGACAGAACAATCAGCCGAGACTGCAAGACCAGACTGACCAACCTGTGCACTGCCTGGATTGATTACAAGAAGGCCTATGACTCAATGCCCCACAGCTGGATACTGGAATGCCTAGAATTG